>NC_091484.1:63711601-64022434 GCF_947461875.1 Haliaeetus albicilla | reverse complement strand
GTTCTTCAAAAGCTTTACATTAAATCTCACAATACCGTAGACCAGTAAAGTAAAATGTGAGTGCCAAATCCAGGAATGCAGGTCTACCTTGCAACATGCAATCATAGGCCTTTCGATCTCTCCTTCCTAATGCGTCCCAGAATCCCAAGGGCTCTGATCCTTCATCACATTCATGTATCGTCACCTTGCTGCTGCTGTGCAGCCCTGCCTCCAGCGGACATCTACAAAACACGAAGGAAAAAGAGTGAACCGAGCTTTCCTGCCCCGAACACAGCTAACACAAACCTGCTGGCCACTTGCATTATTAGAACCCAAAAGCACCCTATAGGCTTGTTGCACACTTCATGTGAACATAGGCTTTTTGAAAATGACAAAAATTATCAATAAACAAGATACGGAATTTCAGCAACCATTCTCATACCATTTCTGATCACATACCTAGAGCGGAGGAGATGCTCGCATGAGCTCTCAGTAGGGATTCTCACTGCCTGTTTTTGTAACTACTGCTGTCCTCCTCAAATGCTTTCCCAAACACATTTCCTCTTCCTTATTTACAAGGCTTGATTCTAATCCTATCAACTGGGATTTAGTTTGCTATTCAGATATTGAGCATCTCCCTCCAAATGGAGACCATTTGTTTTGCAACTGTAATCAGTACATTAGGAAGAGTAAGTGCATTTGACCTTAAAGTGATTACAGAACATGTGTTTTCCCCACTCCATCGAATCAACTACCCATCATTCCCCCTCCTTACCAAGCGTGCACATGCTGCAGTTGTACTCAGAGGACAGCTTTAGTTATTTCAACTTTTCTTTGAGGCAGACTATTTTAACATGTCCAAAATATAGATCAGACACTCACTGTTCCTTTATTTTATTGGCTGCTGTTCTTCCTACATCCTTGGTGTGAGATTGTGCTTTGCAGCCATGCCACAGGTAGATGAGAGCTTTATTTATATTGAGGACAATCATGGATGTCCGGGAACGCAGGCTGCTGCAGTGACATGCTACTTCAAGTAAGTTTCCTTCATTGGGAACTTCTCCTCGCACACAATATAGCCTCCAGTCACCTGGAGCAGACAGGAACAGTGCAGCAGTATTATACAGTCAGTCACATGGGGTTGAAAATTCAAGACCTCTGCTCTGGAACAGCTGTTCTCATACTGGATGAATTTCACATATCACATGCCTATATTGTCACAGAATAAACCAGCCAAGCATCAGGTTTGGCTAACACTACTCCAGAAACCCTGTTGCAGAAAAGACACCTTCTGAAACCTTGCTACAAAAGTACAAGTATTAAGAGCTGAAGAGCTTAACAGAGCAGGAGAGACAAGTTTCTGCTCTGTTTCATACAGGAAAAAAAGGGAAATAAATACAGTAGTCCTTCTATTCAACTTCTTTTCCCCTGTGCACCTTAGGCACAGGAGATCACATTCAGATGCAAACTGGAGCACAGTCCAAGCTACACGTGCATTGAAATTCTCTGACCTCAACTGCAGCATACAAGGAATATGTTGCAAAAAGTAACGAATGGGTAACAAAACCTTAGAGTTCTCCTTGGAGCAGGAGAACTGCTCATAAAAATGCTCCTTTGCCCAGACTGTGTAGAAAAGAACATATTTTAAAGCAAATGAGCACTTTGCTTAATTAAAAAACAACTAGAACAATTTATATGCATATCAATACAATAAAGTCAGCTTGCTCTAGGGTGACAAAATCCATGCTATGCTCAAAGAAGAAACAAACTAACTTGAAACAAAGCATCGCAAAGCTGTCTCATGGGTTTCATGGCATTCATTTCCCTTTTCTACAGAGTATGGTAAGTTGAGACTAAATTCAAAGCCCTTCACAATAGATACAAAAGGATTTGGGGGCAGAAGCTCTTAACAGTAATTTACTTTGTGCATTTTCTTCTTCCTCTTCCCTTCTGCCAGCATGCACAATCATCCCTCCTTGGAAGCACTGCAGGAAGCATGGCGGTTCTTTCCCTTGAAGCACTTGTACCTGGAAATTGAAAGCGCCACTCTTCATTAAAAAAAAAATGAAGCAAGTATACAGACTCAGGAAAACTAATCTCTATGGATTATTAAAAATTGTATAGTTATGGCCACCCACGAAGATGGCTTTCATTCTACCTTACAACTGCTGACTATTGTTTAAATTACCATATATATCAGCATGCAATGGATTTCGTATGTGACCTGCATATTAAAAGAAACCTCTAGCTGGAATCCAACAATCAAGAGTTTTAGAGGATAAGGAATACCAAATAAACTCTAATTTAAATTAGTTTAACCATTATTTGAATTCTTTACAGGACTGGGCCATCCTGCCTTATATTCTTTGAAACTATTATGGATATAATGTAGGAACTGAAGTAGGTTCAAAATTTGCTGTAAAACTGGTTTATATTACAACATGCATGTTCTTTGCTCATTAAACATTGCATTGTGATTATGAAACTGATATAGCTAATTGCTAAATCAGGTATGTTGCACAGAATCGCACACTCTGGATCAAGTGTATTTACATATCTCCTCTATGAACTCCTGTCTTACTGGTCACTTCTACGCTGCTGTTAAAAAACTAATCACAGCATTATCAAGGTACAGAAACTAACTTTAAGCCTCCCATCTTGTATGCTGGTAGCAGTCAAGCCACAACAAAGCCCAACTTCAGCTAAAGACAAAGCAAGCTAGCCTGTCCTCTGTTTGAGCTTCAAACTAGCTGAATCTGCAGTTGATAGAATCTCTGCAAAACAAGGCAATCTAATATGTAATTACAGAGTAAACAAATTGAAAATTTCCAATGTATTTTCATGCCTTGGCCTGGCAGAAAGTGCTTCTCCTGGTCTCAGCACTAGGAAGACAGTCCTGTTATCTGAACATGTACTTGAAGTGAAGGCACAAATTTATTTAACTGTGCTTCACCTATTCCTGCAGGGAGAGGAGAGAAGACATTCTTCTTCAGCCATTCTCAGAAATTTCATCTTTAGAAGCAGGGTTTGGGAATGACAATCCATAAAGGAGCTTATCTGTCTCTGGAAGTTGGTATAAAGCCAAAAGCAATTTTGAGGTCTAGTAATCTGTACTGTCAAGAACACGTTTACAGAAAGAGAGGAGGCAAAAAAGATAATTTGCATTTGCCATTGGTGGCTACTTGGGCAGGCAAGTCTTACCAGGACTGCCACCTAGGTCTGCAGGAAGCTCACCTGTGCTCCTCTCTCTTCATCAAGTTCCACTGTCATCAGTGCCGATGTCCCTTTCTCACTCACTGTGGAGTGCCTTCCTTGCCAAAAGAAATACACGCATTTCTCTTTTCCAAGAGCCCTTACTTGTTGCTCTCCTTTTTGCCTGCTTCCAACTGCAAAACAGAAAGCACATGCTGAAAAAAGTACTCTGGCTATAGATTTAAACAGCACGTGGTTTAATCTCATCTGCCAGCTCAGCACTAGCCCATCCAGAACAGGAAAGATAAAATGTCCAACTGGAAGAACATTAGGTGTCCAAGCCAGTAACGTCCCCCAAGTTGGCATTGTCTCATCAGGTGGATGTAAGCCCACAGAGAGAGATGCCTGTGTTGGCCAGAGAAAGAGATGTAGAAAGAACTGGTACTATCCGGAGAAAAATAACTGACATCACTTGAGCCAATTTGCATGTGAAATGGTACATCCAGTCATGTTACCAGAAGAGTGCGTTATGGCTCATTTTCCACATTACACACTGTTCTTTGGCAGCAGGAGAGTAGCTGGCTGGAACAATACTGGAAACAGCAACAGTTGAGAAAGCTACAGGCATAAAAGAAAAGTCTTTCTTGGTAAAGTGATATTAGAAAGGAAAACTACAGAACAAAAGAAGACCAAAGCAGTATTTTGCAGTCATAAAAAAGTTAGGATTAGGTAAGATTTATTTATTTATTTAAATTAACTCAGTATTTCATATTGGTCTGGAAAGTGGGTTAGCAGCAACCCTTTTTTTTGTTTTTTTTTAGAGAGGATCGGTATTTAGTTGTTGTGATAAGCGAGTAATGTTTACAGCAAGTGAAGTTGACAATACAACCAGTTATGGATTATTTTACTCTTTCCAGGGAATACTAAATAAACAGATATAATTAAATCAAAGATTTAAAAATACCCAAGAGCTTTAAACCAGATTCTTAAAAAAAATAAATTAAAACTTCTGCCTTGATTTCAGCAGTGCTGAGCAGCATCCAACTGAAATACTTAGGAGAAAGCATGCTGTTTTTTTCAAGATGAGAATACGCAAACCACTACTCACTTCTAAAATTTATGGTTTTCATTCTTATCTGTGCATTCAGCCCATAAAAGTACTGCCTCCTGCATAAAAATTTATTCTGTCTTGAAGTGATGGAATATATTTTCATCCATTTGGATTAGGAGTCTGTTTACAGTTCAGTATTAATGTTACCCATTTCTCCCAAGATTTACAAGCTTTTGTATTTTTCTTGGATTTACCAGTATCTGAACTCAACGATCCTGAATGAGACCTACCTACATTTTTTGGCTAAAAGCCTGAAGCTGTATAGCTGTTCCACTGCTTTCAACCAATTTTAATATTTTCCTATTTGAAACAATAATGTTTCAACTATTTTTATTTCACTTGTCGCGAAAGCCACCTATTCTTAGTTTAGTGCCAAAAGGGAGAGTTCCATTGAGCACACTGAGCTGACTGATTCTCAACATTTTACCTTTTAGACTCTTGTCAGAACACTGCTAAAGTTCTCCACTTGAGACTGAAACCCATAGCAAAGGGTTTCCAGGAACAGCAAAAAGGACAGCAAGAGCAATGAGTTGGCAAGGGCTTTTCCTGTCATTGTTACTGTTCTCCATTACCCAGCAAAGTCTTTCGTTGTTGCTAAGCCTACCCCCCTTGCAAGACATTCAGGCCACTGTCGTTAGTCCAGCTGCCTAGTTATTTTGGTGTTAAGCTGTGGGCACAATTCTGGCCTAATGAGCTGTCCTGTGAACATGTACACCACCACTATTGGGTAAAAGGAGAGATGGACAGTATTACATTTGATGTATGAAAAATAACTACAGCTTTTTTTTTTTTAATGCTTTCTTTTAAACAAAATAAAGTAATAAGCTGTACTTCTTAATGGCCTAGGAAGGCTAAATTAGCATTTCTAACCTTTAAAACAGTTTCACATCCAAGGAAGTCTAGGTCTGGATCTTATCCCTAAAACTGTACCACTATGCAGTTTTAGCTGCACTTCTCCATGTTTCAGCAGGATGAAATGGAATTGTTCACTAACCTGTAGTGCTCACCATGTACTTCCACTTCACCACATATGTGTCTCCCTCATGGAACTGCCCTATGCTTTGCTTAGGCAGTCTACTATAATCGAATTCCAGGATGTGCCAGACATCCACAGATGCAGTGATAATTTCAAACTGCCTCCCATCTTCTCCTTCTACAAGTCCATAGCCCCGGCCAATATTCATTCCATCCAAGACCGTGCCTACAGTTGTTTGGGGCACAGCTACCATTAGCATGACATCATATGGTTTAGAGTCAGATCTGGATTCTTCCTGTCAAAAAACACAGAAGAGATTTCTTTGAGCATAGCTTTTTTTCTTCTTACCCCACAATTCCACTCAAACAGTTTGACTCTCGCATATTTCTGTACTTTGATATCTTGTCATCATTTGATGCCTTGTCAAAGCCACCTTGGCAGTATTCATTGAGCTGCTCGGCACTAATATAAAGCAACTCTGGGGGTTCACTGTAAGGTGGTGATGTTCTGACCCCTAGGTCAAAGCCCGCAAGATAAAGAAAGTGCTCTGGATCCTTGAGAACAAGCTTCCCTGGTTTCAATCCCAGCTAAGTCACCTAGTTTGAAATACCTAGCATGCTTATTATATGCACCTTCTGGTGAAGGGATTCACTAGAATTCTTCTCATTGAGTTTCTTCAGCTCTGTCCAATCAAGAAATTTTTCTTTGAACAGTATGGTCTCGTTATGTTCTGTGAGTCTGCCAAACACAGCCCAGTCTGGGCGTCCTTGTCCCTTTCTGTACAAGGGAAAAAAAGAAATAAAATCAAATTAAACTCTGTGAAATAAGGGCAAGAAAACTAGGTTTCTGCAATGAGACCAAACTCGAGTTTTGATACCTGGGTATGAGGGGATTGCATTCCCCTGGGTCCAGAGGATTTATGTCACAGTTGGAGTAGTCAAAGGTGCCATTCCACAAGTGTTTCGCCAGCTGGAATGCCACTTTTCTTTGTGCTAAAGTAACTTCCTTTCCATGCCATACATATACTTCACTGCCAAAATCAAACACCAGCACCTAAAAACCAAATCAAAACAAAAAAAACCCCAACTACCATTAGGTTAGGTGATACCCTGATCCTCCAGTTTCCTAGTGCTGCAAGCTGACAGTGCATTGAACACAAACTCCTCCAAATACCTGAGTTTCTGCAGTGACACTAACAACTAGCACTGCAATGCAAGTAAAGCCAGGGCAGTGATCTGCACTGTGATGTCTAATTGTCGAGGGTGACTGGAAGCAGGTATGGGGAGTGCTATGAGGTGTATCTTTAGGTGGTATCTAGGTAACTAGTAGATTAGAGAGCTCTTACTACCAAGAACCTGATTCTGTTGCATAACTGATTGCCGTCAAGTTACAGCAGCTTTCACTGACATTTAGACCTATGCTTTGTCCTGCAACTCAGGAAGGCTGTCAGAACATACAGCGTGGGTATCTGGCTCAGCAAACAAGCAGCAACTTGAATACTTTCAAGAAAATGCATCATGTCTTTATTTTGGAAATCTGCTCTTATTTCTACTTAGATGGGTGAAATGGTTGTTTGAAAGGGAAAAGTCTGCTAAGGATAGAAATAAAAATGCTTGAAAGGGAAAACAGGTTTTTATTTTGTTTTTTCTGAAGTGCTACCTGTTTTGCACTTCATGACTTTGGAGTGAGCTACTGATGACAAAAAGATTTACACTTCCTAAAATACTATTTCACTTTAAAGATAACATGATCTAATTTCTTGAGACCTGCAGCACACTCTAGACAGCAAAGTGTTCAGAAGCTTTTCAGAAACAGAGAGGACCCAATTTTCAGTGAGCCTCTCCATGAGCATTTGCGATTCCTGAAGGTCATCATCAGCTGTACATTCCTGCACTTACAACAGGACCAATAAGTGGCACGATACCTCTTTTGGTTGTAGCAGGGTACATTTTGGCACCTTTCCCCAGTAGTCATCCTCAGGAATGAGCTTATCCTCTACAAGGCGGTAAATGCAATTTGTTTCTATTATTGCAGCTTCATACATTTCATCTTCTTCAGGACTTCCAGCAGCTTTAGGAAACGATTGTCAAAATTAATAAAAAATTTTAACATCCAGCTATCTTTAGTAAAGAGAACAGACTCAACTATTTTACTGTGATAAAACATCAGATACTATAACTGTAAGAATGCTTACACTGGTAACTTGTCTGTCCACCAAGGAGTTTCCAGAAGTCTTTGGCTGCATGGGTATGGGTATTTATTCCTTCTTCTATAGTCTGTATATAAGAAGCTCTACAGCCAAGTTCCCTCTTTGTCTGAATTAAAGTTGCAAGTTCTGAAGCCTAAAAGATTAACAGTTATCTGAACAGAATTGCTTAAGTCTTTGGAATACTTGTGCATATCTTGTTCAGGGAGTAGGCAAAAGTAGATAGGATATAGTAGAGCAAATAGCAAGAGAAATTATTATTATTTGTTGCACTAAATGAACAGACACTAGAGAAAATGTTACAGAAATACATTCATTCTTTCATTTGTCTAAAAACAAGACTTGATCTTAATGAACATGGGAATAAAAAGGACATCCTGCAATTCAAACTATTTTTTGTTTGAGTGCAAATCTGTTTCCTGAGGATATCCTCTTTTCTCTTGCAGCTTCACAACCTACACACTCGTATGTCAGCTTTCATTGAGTGCACAGGCTAAAACATATTTACAGGAACTCTGCATATCTACCTGTCACTGACTATCAGTTACATGCCACTTTTTGAGACAACTGGCACCAAGGCTCAATTACATCAAAGAGACATACGCTGCGACAGTTCTAAAAATAAATAATAAAAAAACCCAACTAGTACTAACCTTTGCTTTTTCTATGACATTTGCAAACTCTCCTACCCATAAGAAACAAAAATGTGGAGTTAACAACAGGAAACAGTCTCCGCTGTTCAGTGACGAGGCCCTTGGTTCAACTAATCTTGTTTGAACATGTCTTCTTCCTAAAAAGAAAACAAAGCTAATTATATTCCTTTGACTACCGCTATCAAATGCCAAGATCTAATTTCTTTTGAGTGAAATACAAACAGTCCCAGCACATGTAGCAAAATATATGGAAACAGACTGTTAAAGAAGCATTGAAAGACTACTACTGTGGAAAAAGGGTTTATTCACAGAAAGCAAAAAAAAAAAAAGTTGCCTCCGATCAACTAATATTTCTATTATTTCCTGTTCTTGCTTTAACAACTTTTTGTCCTTCTGGAGAGAAATTACTTAAGTAAAATGGCAGACAGCAGCCAAATTCCAGAATCCTCTACATTTGCTTAAGTGAAGCTATGACACAGTTTCTGTAGGCAGTAAAAGTTTTAAGAGCTTTACTTTGTCAAAAAAGTAGCTATTATTTTGCAGATTCAGATACATTACTATGCATTGTAAGGGGAAGTGGAGCAAGAACACTGTCATGTCACTTTCAAGTTATACTGAGCACTAGATGAATGGGACAGTTCAAAAATTTCCACCCGAGATAGCTAGAATTCCTGAAATAGTTTGTTTTCTCCTCAGAAAACACACAACAGTGGCCACAATGCAAACCAATTTGTAAGGTTTTGCATTTGCCACACAGTTCTCACTTATTCTTTTAGGTTTTGGACATAAATTTTGAGCTGGTGACCTAGAGCAAGCTAAGCATCTAACTGTGGTAGCAACTCCCATATGTTACAATCAGCCTATTATATATGGAAAGTAAAAGCAGTTTCAGCATACCTTTAATTTGCAGCAGCATTAGCTTCTTGTATGGCACAGCACTGTTGTTAGAGTTTTGCTCTGTTAGATTAACACTCCGCAGGCTAACGTTGCTGAAGTTCTCTTTGCTTGCCAAGCCAGCAAGTGCTACTTCTGAGAAATTTGAGTTTGTAGACACTTGTACATAAAAAGAAGTTGGAGAAAAAACACACAAAAAAACCAAAAAAAGGACAAAATTATTAAAAAATTGGTTGTTGCGTTAAAAAAAAAAAATTATTTCCCCCCATTATTTCTAGTTTTTGTCCTTCTCAATAGCAACAGCAAAACCAGGTTGAACTTAGATTAACTGCTATCCCAAAAGCTTTGTTTTGTTTTAAATTAAAATAGCAAGACAGTGTCTTGTACAAATCATCCTGTTAGCTTACTTTTTTCTACTTTCATTCGCTTTGACTCCATGAAGGCAACATTCAGTCGTTGTTCAGTATATTCATGAAGAATATCTTCTCTTGCTGCCAGCATTTTCAGGGGGTTTCTTGAGGACTGGACTCTGCGTGTAGGCCTAACTGCACGTTTGTGCTCTGCTACAGAAGATATTAACCTGAAAAACAAGCAGTGTTTATAATCATCAGTTAATTTTCCTAGTCAGAATCATCCAATGACAAGAGATTTGCTTTGATTTTGGGTGTGACATTTGTTAGGAAATCAGGATCAGTTCCTGGATTCAGGCAGAAGAGCAATTTCAGAAGGATGTATAAGAAATGGACATAACCGGTACTAAGATATCTACAAGATGACTTAAAGCTGAACATTTTGACAACCACCCCTACATCTACATTCACAACAATGGAAAAAAACAAAACAAAACAAAAAACCACCCGATAGTTCTTACTTTGGTGCATAAGGATCAAAGATGGCATCAAAGTCCTCATCAAGGTCCAAAGGCACTGAGGAAGAAGGGAAATCCACATGGCGATAAAATTTGGAAAATGTTTCATCATCATCCAGCTTCATCACCTCTTTCACAGATTTTCCTGTAACTGTCAGCACTGTCTCTTGCATGCCAGCAACTGCAGGAAAAAAACACCTCACCCAATAAATAATCATACTAGAGTTTCTAACTCTAGAAAAGGTAAACATGGCTTGTTTGGTAGTTGTTGGGGTGGTTTTTTTTTTGGGTGGTGCTGGTGGTATTTGTTTTTTGTTTGTTTGTTTTTTGTTTTTTTAAATTGATGGAATTTGAAGGAGAGATGGTAGAAAAGTCTGTTGGAAAAGAACGATAAAAATGGAGTTTAACTGCTAGTCAAAAGCAATAATCTTTATTACAAAATGGTTGGGAAATATGGCTGAATAAAAAGTTAGGCACTGTCAAAAACGATTTGTTTTGGTACGATGATATAAGCATTTTATGGTCTTGCACAGTCCATCTTGCCTCCAACCACATAATTCCTTCCTTTGAAAAGATCTACTAGAACTACAGGTGGAAAAGTCACTACTTCAGACTAGTGAGTATGGATGGCACAATCATTATCCTATGCTACTGCCTCCTCTGCTGAAATGTGAATACATTTGTTTATGGTATTTGGCACTCTACAAATTACAAAAGGATTTTTGTTTTACAAATAGAGGACAGATACATGAGATGGAAACACCAGAGAACTCTAGCCAGCTTCACAGGTAGCCAACAAGCTGTACAAGGAAGCTATATGAGCTGCTACAGAAAGTCAATTTTCAAAAAAGCAGGAAGGTGAATGAATTGTGCTTGGGAGCAGCTTAGGGTCCCATCTTGAGTTCAGTAAGATTAAACTACATTTAAAGCTGTTTCACTGTATATGGCAATATGGTTCAAACTGGCTGTGTGATTTTAAGAAATTTTGCTCTCAGAAAGAATGTACATCGTGTGCAGAGAAAGAAGAAAGTAATTTTGGTGTTTGTGATTTATTCTATCATACATACATAATACAATAGCATAAGGCTTTTTTGTTAAAACTTAGCAAAGACTGAACCACAAAAATAAAGTGGGTGATCAGTAAGTGCAGTCTGAACAAAGAAATATTCAGTTTCTGTTACCAGATATTTTAACTATGAGGTACTTCAAGTGATTTACTGAAGTCGGAGAGTAGATACATTGCCACCTTTGGTAACTCTACCAACCTTTGTTATTCAGCCTTCCCAAGAATGACTCCAACTTGTCAAGCTTCATATCTGATTCCAATTGCATATCAGGCCTGGCTTCAATTTCTAAGCAAACCAGAAAGTAAAATGTTAAGTGATGTGACAGGAAGTAAAGAAGCCTGAACGTATTTCAGCCATTTTTATTCCTTACCTTCCAAGGGCTTTGTAACTGGAGTGGTAGACTTCTGCCGGTTACTAAAAGGGGATGCTACTGGTGTTAGCGCACTTGGAGAAGCCAGGCCTGCATAAGAACACAGAACATAGGAAATGCAGACCTGGGTCAGCCCACCTTTCCAACAATGATGACTTGGGGAAGCTATTTAGGGAAAGCAGACAAGCCTGGCCACTTTGTACAGACCCTCATACCTCCTCAGCCTCCACAACTGTTGTATTAAGGATGGCAGAGTGTACTGCCCTGCCTGCTCCTTAAATCAACAGCAGCCCCAGAAACCATCCCATTCACAAGAAAAAAAAGCTTTGTTTCCAAGTGTCTGTAAGCAAGCTAACACAAGATACATGCTTTCTCTTGAATACAGTCATTTTGCTTGTTTTCAGGGTAGCAGCAGTTCACTTGGTCTACATTTTGGACTCCAGTTCTACCACAAGCCACATTTTAAAAACATGCAACTGTTCTGAACAAAAAGATATGGTTAGCAGGGAAAATACCAAGATCTTGCTTGGCACGTTCGCTACTACCACCCCTTCAACCCCCTTTTTTAATTTCAACCCATCTCTATTAATCCATGTAGCAGGATGCATCTGACCTGTGAATGCTGTCCCTGGATTAAGCAGTAATTTTTGGGCCCTGTTGTGTTTTTAAGAACACGTGGAAATGGAAGTAGAAATGAAAGTCAGAGTCCCCACTGTATCAAGCACTAGTCCCTCCTTTTGTTGTACTCTCCTCCCACCTTTTCAGTAACTACCATAAAGCGATTCATTCTGGACCCAGTGGATAAAATGATTTTTGTTTAGTTCTTTTCATGCGAATCTATGTTGTTCCAGTAGGAGAAATGACACTCTACAGGTTTCATGTTTTTTTATTAGGTAGAAAAGCATACTGAAGCAAAGAATTGCATCTATTGCCTCTTGTTGCCTAGACTTTCAGTAAATGGGGAAACTGACATTTAAACTTTCCTCTATTTTCCACTTAGCCATAGCTTACCAGTTACTGAGCCACATAAATTTAAGCCTTTAGTTTATTTTGATCAGATTAAACCAATACTGTGCTCGGAGAATATATACTAACCATGTTTCCACTATCTTTACTGCAAGTCCTAGCAAGTCATAATTGTCAAACACCAATATAGATTTAGAATGTAATTGAGTAGCTTTTCCACAAATATTTTTTTTCCCTGTTACCTAATAGACTCAAAATTCCAGCAGGTTTTAAGTCAACCAGTAAAGCCTTCAACAAGACATATTTGAGAGGACACAGCTCTTAAGCAGCTCTCCCAGGACTTAATCCACAAGACCACATTAAGAACCACTTCAGATGTTAGTAAAAGATCACCTTCCCATTAGGACTGAAAAATTTTCAGTCATAAGCAGCAATTAAAATACAGCATCTGTGCACATGTATATAACAAAAATTTAAATTTGCATTGCTTTCTCATTGGCTTTTAAATTAAAAACTCATGATGATAATCTATTCTTTTAGGCAACAAAAATAGCACACATCTGAATAAAATCCCACTTGGGCTACTTTTACTGATGCAACTGTCACTGGATTACCTTGCTTCTCCAAAAGAATGATCGCACCACCTAAAGAGATCCTTTCAAGGTATTTTTCTTTTCCCATTAAGAAAAGCAAATGCTATCACCTTCTATTCCTTTCCAAAGGCAAATCTATTTGGCAAAAAACCAAACCAAACCAAAACAAAAAAACCCCCACCAAACTCAAAAAGCCTGTCTTTGGTGACCCTCCAAAATAGGTAAGCATTTAAACACTGACCACTGGTGTTTCTAGCAGCAAAACAACATAAGCAGCAGCTGAAATATGTTACTAACAGATGTAATTCCTAATACCATGTATCTGTTTATCTGCCAACAGAAGGTGGCTTGGATTGCAGATGGAGTTACTCCCTGTTGCAAGTGTTCTCACCTCACAATGATTTTTTTTGGTGGTTGTCATTTAACTCAAGGTTCATTGTTGTATTTAATAACCAAGTTCTTGTAACAAAGCAAAATTTAGTATTCATTAACCACGAGAGATCAGTTTAGGTCCCTTCTTCCCAAGCACACTGCATGAACAGCTGTATTTCTACCATGTACAGCTTTCAGGGACTCCTGTCCACTTCAGAAGAATGATTGTATCTGGAAACAGTGACTGAATTTAAGAGATCCCCAAAATGTCAACATTACTCCCTTGTCATTTCTACTCCCTGGTTCTGTGCAGAAATCTGTTCAGTGATTTCTTCAGCCAAACACAACACTTCAAGTTGTTGTCCAAAACAGCATCCATAAAAATAACACCTGTTTGCTAAATATTCCCAGTGATCCTAGGAGTGGGCGAAGTGCCAGCAATAGAAACAACTAGATTTCACAACTTTTCTCTAAACAGTGCACCTGGGTTTTCAAAGGAAGAATACATAAGAAAGAATAATCCAACTATGTCCTCTGGGTTGTACTAGAAAGGAAAACAAAACATATGACAGTTCAAATGACTGACTACCACCAGTCAGACAGAGCCCAACAATAAGTGGATAGTAGTGCAACAGTGCAGAACAAAATGGATCAATACAAACGGCCACAAGAAGCTAGAGTAAACAGCCTGATGACATGATATTCAGTTGAAGATAAACAGTTCTTGTCTTGCTAAACATGGATATGCTTCTGCATAGTTTTAGCTTGACTTTATTTTGACTAGACAGATAAGCAGCGACTTATTTATATTGGGATCATTTCATCACTGACCTTTTTTTACCATTCGGCCAGCTACAGTGAACTGTGTGGAGTCATTGGCTGCTCCTTTACCCTTGGACTTCCAGGCTTCTTCTCGAGCTGTAATCAGGTGTTTCCTTTCTTCAATGGTCATTTGACTCTCCTGGTTATCTGCCATTCTCTGCTTTTTGGGGGGAAAGAGAGAAAGAGATGTTTAAAAGATAAACTGGCCAGGATATAGCAAAAGACTGACTGAATGTTTCAACTGCCAGCTGTAGAGGGAAGAGAACAGGAGAACAAGCTACTGAAGTAAAGTCACAGACACAGCTTAGTGACCCTGACCCTGAGAAGCTTCATTGTCTTGCTGCCCCATTGTGAAGATAAGGTTTTGGTCTGTGCTCTTTGACCTTTTCTTGAAACTACCAGCCAAGGCAAATGGCATCACTCTAAGCATTTACTCTGCAATGACAGAATTTTCCAGACCTTGTTCTTTTGAAGCATGACTTCCTACACTACTGAGATCACTAAACTGACTTTCAGCAAATGTTTTCAAGTGTGCAAATCTGCAGGTGGCACAGGGAATAACAATGAAGTGTAACTTCAGTTGGTGATTTCTGAATCAGTCTCTTACAGTAACTCAATTCTCCAGGCAGGATTAGCAGCCTTCTCTCTCCAGAGACTGCTCACTTTAGTTCCTATATCAGCTTGCTCTACTGAGTATTTTTCCAGTGACTGTGATCATCTCTCCCCCTTCCTCCCCCCTTTTTTTTTTAGGTTACTATCAGCTTTTCCTGCTTGCTGTAGAGAGTAGCAGCCAACAGCTTGAGTGATTAGAAGCAGCTAAGGAGCACTAACTATCTTAGTGCCCTCCTAACAACAAAGGATTGATGAAGGTACACTAAATAGGAAAGAAACTGAATTTACATACTCTGCTGTAGCTAGGTCAGGCCAAAGAAATATTGCTTCAATGTACTCATCTTAAAAAAGTAGCAACATTTCAGGGATTATACTGCATAGAAATCAAGCATAAAAGTATTTTTAGTGCATGGGACTGTCAACACTAAAATTACTTCCAAGTTGTGTGCTATTTGGCATTTTTCTTCACAACCTAGCTGCTACAATTGAAAAACCACATGAAAATCTAAAGCTTTAGCACAGCTCTAGCTCATACAGCTGCAGAGGGGAAATGAAAAAGTATGCAAAAGCTTGTGAACATAAAGTAAACACTCTTCTCCTTTCAAGATACAAGGAAGAGAGATAAACCCAGATATTCTTACTTATTATTTTCTTAAAATCAAACAGACTAAATAAATCAGTCACTTCGTATAAAAACTATTGTGACAGCAGCAGACACACTGAAACAGATATGTTGTAGCTTTCAGCCTTTACCGAAGCAGTATTCATCAGCCAGAAGAGTGAAGACAAGCCAAGAAGTAGCTTGTACAAGGACTAGGACATGAGAGCCCTCCACTCCTTCCTCTAGTTCCATGTATCTCTACAGCCTTCTGCAGTAAGGCTTGTTCTCAATTTAGTAAGAAAGATAGCTGGGCAGCCAGACACTATGACTGTAAGTCATGATAATCAAGACAAAAACCTCTGATTTTTCGCTAGAACTCCAAAATGTTCAATAGAAATGCAAGTCTATTCAATATTGCTTCCTTGTCTGTAAAAGCCTCTGAATGCTTTAAAGAAAAACACTGGAAGTAATCTCTGTTCACTTCCCCCAATCTCTGCCCATTCCAATGTCAGCACAACCACCGCTGGGATGAACAGCTGGTAGGAAAAAAACCACAGCAACATACTAAAGGAGATCTGGGCAGGAAATTAATAAATACCTAATGAAACCACAAGTGAAATTTCATACACAAAACAAATACTTTTAACTTAGTGAGGATGCTGACTTCCATTACAATATGAGGGGAATTGAGGGAGAGGCAGAAAGAAGTAGAGTCATATGGATTCTTTCATACTTTTTTTTTTTTTTTTAAAGCAACAGGAGGCTTAATTTTGAATTTTGCAAATACCTGAAGCTTCAGAGTCTGCAGAGCTACTGGAAATTCTGAAGACACAGACCTGGAAAGTGTGTGTGTTAATCACTACATATGTAAATTGTCAGAAAAATCAGGAGTAATTCTGGAGCTGTGTCAAAGGACAAAAGAGAGTAGCTGTCTAACAACAGAAGCAAACATATTTTTTTTAATGGAAGATTTCAAGCTGTTCCACTGGGCAAAACATCTTTAGAGTTCCTAAAAACAAAAAATCAGACTGGACGTCTATGTTACAAAACTCTGAGTAATTCCATATTAGATTTCTTCCTAATGCATTAAGGCTCCCAACCTTCATCTATTAATGAACAAATGAACTAAAAAAATTATAAACTGAACAGACACCAAGCAATCACTAACCCATTTAATTTGCCATAACAGTCCTGGTGAAAAACGAAAAAGAAAGAATAATTTTCAATAGCTGGAAAACTAACATGAGCCAATGCAATTGTCAGAAGAAATTTCAGAAAAAAATACACCTGGTAATTGGGAATAGTTTAGAAAGCTTTCACAAGTGCCAAATGGCAGCATTTACGGAGGAATAAGTTGGTCAAAGCACATTCTGGTTGGGAGAAAATATGGCAAGAAAGGTAAAACTCGACAAGCTTTTAAGTGCAAATTTTATTTCCAAGTGAAAAAAAAAATTAAGATACGAAAGAAGAACATACTCAAATTTGTAACTGTGACATTTTGATAAGGGGAGCTAAAGACCCCAATAAAAAACCGAAACAAGAACTAGTGCATCAAGAATAAATAAAAGCTTAGGAAGACAACAGCTCCAATGCAATTTTTTCCATTAAAAAAAAAAAGGTGGTTACATTCAATGAAATATCCTAATTTATCATGAAAAATACATCCATGTGTTCATTGATATCTTGTTTCAGACAAATGATAAATTCCTAAAATGAACTGAAACAGAAAAAGGATCAGAAGAATTGGCATCCAACAACATGAAATAACTGGAATAGGAGATGCCCCAAACACAAGCAGTGAATTTTAAAAAAAGCCTTTGAAAATGGGAAAATGTATAGGACTGATAGAAACTCAGATAGGGACAATATTTAGAAGAAGTAAAACAAAAGCATGTAGGCACAGGTCACACAAGCTGTGTGTTGTTCCAGACACTCACGGGAAGACTGCTGCAAGACAATCAATGAAGAATCAAAGCACAGGCACGTAATTAGTGCCATTCCACATGGCATTATGGAAAACAGGTTTAATCAAAATGGTAAGTTTGATGAGATCAAGTGTGATTAAATATGTTAACACAGTTACTTCTGATTTCTTTAATATATTTGACTTAATCACAGATGACATTGAGTTTTTTTGAGCAATATAAAAATATCAGTGCGGCTTACAGGCTGCAAACTAGTTAACTGACCGAAAAATTATTTCTAAACAGAAAAGAGCCATGAAGTGATCTGATTCATCTCAACTTTGATCAAAATATTTTCATGCACATGGAAAAAAGATATGGTTCTGCTAAGAAGACTCTCGAGATAACACCAACATACAAAAGAGTGATAGAGAATAAATAATCACATAGATGGGTAAAAAAAGGTTATCAGAAAAATCTGGTAGACAAAGCTTTTGAGAGAAATGTTACTTGAAAATGGAAACAAGCAAAAACCAGCCAATTAGGAAAACAGAAAAAGATGATAAAAATTCCCATGGAACAGTTCTGAACAGATAATCTGTACTGCAGTAGCTCATCCATTTCCAGCCTCTATACTTCTATCCAGGATGCTGACAATTTTGAAAGGTTTCGGGAAAGGGCTAAAATATGTTTTCAAGATTTGAAAAAAATCTACCTCAGATTAAATCAGATGAGTATTTATTTTTACTGAAGAGAGGGTTAAGAGTTAAGTTTTACCCAGCAAGAATAATTACACATGAAAAATTATTTAATATTGCAGTGAATTTTCTGTATGTTGACAGTTTAGAATAAAGACTGTGTATTTTTCTAAAAGATCTGGTTTAAGTCTGAGAAGGAGTTACAGGCTTGATGCAAGAACAGTCAGAAAAAAGGAATACTTTTCTTCCACTGCTTGGCTAGGTTGGATGATGATATTGGTCTATTCTAGCACTGCAACACATTTCTTGAGGGTACGCACAGGCACTGCACTGCTTTTGCAGTGTCAGTTCATGCTAAGAAAGGGCCCACATCTAGGCAATGGTCCAAGTTGTACCCTACAGTTTTCCAGTCCAAACAGTACCCCCTTTAGGTCACATGAACACAACTGAGAGTGGTCTGTTAGCATGCTAGCTTGTTGTTTGGGGTTTTGTTTTGTTTTTTAATGCAAGAAATAAGAGAATTCATGGTTTTCTATGCTGAAGATCAAGACCGCCCCTACCTGGTGGAGTCCAAACCAAGAATAAACATTAAAAAAATGTATTTTTCAAAAGGGGGATCCATTTAAAACCAATGTTATAAATTATATAAAAGAATCCAAAAGGTATCTATTTGCTTTTAATACAAGTAAATTCTCCAGTTTAGGCTCCCAAGACAAAAAAAAGCACAAGAAGAATCCAACAGTTGTACAAATATGGAAAAGTTTCTGCACTGTTTTCCTCTGCAACTTTATATGGGTATTGTTTTAAAGGAGAAAACTCAAATGCACAGCTTTCTGTTCAAAAGTGGTTTGAGCAAAATAGAACATACTCAGCTCATGTTTGATATAAAACAACAAAATGATTAATTGTGCCATGCTAGGAGGAAGCAGCTTTCTAAGAGGGCAGGATGTAGCTCACCACAATCAATGGAAAGATGAACACTATTTAGGTGTTCCCCTTTTAAGATAGATGGGATGAACAGCACATTGAAGGACCTCCTCTCACTACTGGAGGCATATTACGTTATTAAGTTAGATTATACATTTACCTTCTAGATACATAGAGCTGGTAAACTCTGTCACAACAAAATTAATGTTATCTGAAGTGAAAGGTAATAAAGCTATATTAAACCCAGAGCTTACAGAGAAGAGGTAACACTAACGCATTTCAGTCACTAGCCCCAAATTTAATTTTTAATTAAAAAAAAAATTCAGAGTAAAAGATCATCCTCAAAAATGGCTATCAAAGTGAATGTGAAAAAGGTAAATATCTGTAGTCAAAATTTTTATTGTAGTTCCAGTAGCCTCTGCCATAATCATCATCCTTTGTTCTAGCAGTGAATCCCTGCCCCTTGAATTCACTGCCATTACACATGCTGGTCAGAATGCTCCCCACATGGGACATACACTGTGTTTTGTGGGGGAGAGAAGAACGCAATGGATTCCTTGTAGTACTACAACCACAGATCTGAGCTGGGAGGCAAGGGACAAGGAGGTGTAATAAAACAGAATTAGATTTGCATAGATCTATTGAGACCATCCAGTGAACTCTCCTTGTTTTCTCGTGTTTTTCTTCAACTTCTTTGCCCACTGCTGCCTTTGGTTTTTTTACCTCTGATCATGTGAAACAGGTACTGTTTGCTCAGATCAAGAACGAGTATTCTACTTCTGCTCAAAGACAACTTTGTTGAGTCGCTCTAGCTGAAGAAAGTTTATATTCCTCATTATCTTTTAACTCTTCATAAGAAAGTTCTTCTAATTGTTTATGATGGAATTGCAGAGGTATGGACATGATTTTGAGGAACACTTCATGTGAAGCTTCTCTAGCATTTATTGGAACAGCAGCAGAACCCTATTCCCAAGCAAACACAAAGTTAACTCTGTTGCCACAAGTTGTTTTGGCAGTGCGCATCTTAGAACTGAATGTAATTTTCTGTCTTACTCCTCCCTCCAACAATTAAATAGGAAGTTTATACAGCATTTCAATTTCCATCTCCAAGGATGACGTTCATCAGAAATCAGAGAGCTTGATTCTTTCAAACTAGTACTACAGACCTTAAAAGGGGGGGGGAGAGAAAGAGAAAGAGAGAGAGAGGCAGGAAGATGCAACGGTCAGAGAATAGAAGCAGGATGTGCCAAGGCAAAAATCCTTTAGACAGGGACTAGGGAAAAGCACTACAAGAAAGTCACCTCTGAACAAAAGCAGCTTGTTTTTTTTACAGTCAATAAATTAGATGAGTTTATATCTTACATTGTATATGTGCATTACTTACAAAGCAGTCAGGGTACACAGCATTTTATTCTAAAATAAATGCTGCGCAGTTACACATTGCTCCTTTTATATACCCTTTTTAACAACTTGAAAGTTTCCAGTGTTATAATGAATGCAATAATGTCTCCTTCATTTTCTCTCTCATCTATATAGTCTAACAGATTTGGTTGCTTTTTTAAAAGTTCTGTGAGAGAAACACTAGCAGAATGTATATTGAAGAAGAGTACACAGCATAGTGGCATAATACTACATTTCTTTAACCAGCTTAGTAAATGCTGCTTTAATCAGTTAAGAGGATTATAATTTCCTATGTAAAAAAAGCACAACCCAAAATCCAAACCTGACAAAATGTGCCTACTTGAAATTGTTGAGCATTTAAATTGTGCAGAATTTTGCTCACCTGATTAATAGGTAGAAAAGGATGAAATTTATGGAGAACGGGTATAACGGGAGAGTAAGTAGAAGCATATACAGGTTCCTATGACAAGGACAGAAGCAAAGCAAAGGAATTAGAAAAGAACTGGACTATCAGAAATGGAGATGGGGGAGACATAACTCATCTTCCCCTAGTTTCTTAAAATGGAGTAAATCTGAATCTTTTAATCTTCTAGAAATGTGTTCCCTATTGGAAAGCCAGAGATCAAAAATGTTGTCACAATACAACAGCATGTTTACCAAAGCCATTCCATGCAGGAATTAAACAAGTTAGTAACAATATCATTGCAACTCAACACAGAACAAAACAGCACAGCCAGAAGATACACTTTTCATATGCTGATAATTCTTCTGTCTCTGTTTTCATGCACCATTAAATTTATGAACCATGTCAGCCACAATGTAAATAATTCTGCTGCAAGTTTAATCTGACCCTGCTAAATAACAAGTCATCTATTTTCTGGATGAAAGAAAAGAACGCTTACTAAAACTGGGATACTCAAAAGCCATCTGGAGGGAATTGCTAAGCCCACAGCACTCAGTGAAGGCAAGTTCACCATTCTATACAAAGCCTACAAATAACCCCTGCCTCAGAGCTGGGCTTACCCAAAGCTCATTAGACATGGCTTTATCATCTATAATTCTTCTTCCTTTCTATAGGTTAAAGCAAATATGGAACATTGCACAGAATATGGGTAAATGCAGCTCGTTAGAGTGGCTCAAAATGAAGCCTAATCATTAGAGTTTCAGCTTTGATTAGAATGGGATACAAGCACTTGGTGGATATACCATATATGAAATGGATAAAACTATTACCACAGCAAGAGACTAATATTTTGCCTAAAGGTCACTTTTTAAGGTCTTAGCCCCTTTAAGATTTTTACACACTTCATCTCTGAGCAATTTTGAATTGATTGTTCAGCCCTAGCCTTTAACACCAGTGCTGAGCTGTAGTTTGAACTTGCAATAAGAGGTAAGTGCATTTCAAATGTCATTCACTGCTTTAATGTGACTGTAATGCAGCTGGTAATCACATTAATCAGGGACTCTGTTAAAAATGGCTGACTATAAAATAGAAATTTTCATTCCAGTAAATCTTGCTATTTTGATACTAAGGAAAGATTTTAAAGTTAGTTAATTTTTCTACCCATGAAAAAAACCAACAAACTGGAAGTCTTCCAGCCAACCTAAGATGATAGATACAAATATACTAAATCCAAAATATTTTTCCCAAATAAAAGCAATTTTTTTTCCCCAGTAAGATATTCCTCAGTATACAGTTGTTCACCTGATGTTAGGGCTATTCTTTGCCTTGTCCAAGTATGTTTTACCATACATATAAATAATTTAAGAAGTCTCACAGCTTCCAACAAATTTTCCTCCTATGTGCAGCAATCATCAAAACAGATGCTGGACCTCCAAGTAAATCTCAACTTCCCCTCTCATCTGTATCTCCTTGAGTTAATTCCTTACTCCCTTCCCCCCCAATTTGAGGTTGCTCTGTCAGCTTTTCCATGAATTTTATGGTTTCTCTACAGTTTAGCCTACATATAAATGACTATAACACATCTGGAGAAATATCTCACCATGCAGACAAGTGTGCAGAAGCATTTTGACTAGAAGTGATCAAACAGCACTATTTAATGTAACTATTTTCTTAAGAGTATGAATCTTTCAACTTTTGTTGTTTATAAGAAAACTAAATGTACTCTAATAACTTCTATTTTATATAGCTATGCTTCAATAATTAAATCTCCAGAACAAGTTAGATAGCCTTTTAAAAGAGACACAAACAAAAGAAAACCTAAAAAGGTGTCTGACTACATTAACAGGAGTGACATACTGCAACTAAAATCTTCAGGCATTACTTCGAACCAGCAGGGCATGACAGAAGTTTACACGCTCTTGCCATCAACACATGACTGCCATGTGTGGAAATGGTATTTCTACTAGCTCAAAAGACAGTAATCAATACAATTCCTGCATTTTTATTGCAATCCAGCAACAGAAAGCACTAAGATTCTTAAGTACATTGTAGTCTCAAAGCTCTTCTACAAATAGAGACTTCAGTGGCACACTGCTTCATGGTCCTCAAAGGATAATAGCCATCACACTGATTAATTATCAATAATAGTATTTCCAGATTGAAAGGCAGGCAGCTGATGTGTTGTAAGCAGTGTGGTCAACTTAGTAAAGCTTTACATTATTTATCATGTATCACGTAATGAATCATCATCACAAATATCAATACAGTTCAGGGAGTTGTATATCTAATAAGACCAACATTTTTTCTTATACATTCAACATTTCACCCATTGGAAGACATGCAAATCCTTTGATTTAGGCTCTAAATATCCAAGAGCTAACATGAACCAACAGAGTGGGTGACCCACTGTCACAGAAACTCCCACTGCTAGCATTATCACTTCAAAGCTTGTACCCTTAAAGCACTTTATGCTTGCTTACTTTCTTTAAAAGCCTAACTTGTGCTATGCTGAGTGAAGTTGCTGCACATGGTAACACAGCAGGGAGGATATGGGTGCTGGAGCTAGAAGAGAGAACAAAGGTTTTCTCTCTGCCTAAATCTTGGCAGCTGCTTAAAGCTTTTTCTCAACCCCATTGTCTTTAGTTGGAGTACATTTGTTACCTGATCTCAATAGTTGTCATTCTGGAGACTTGCCCATTAAAAATGTGACCAGTTTTGTTTTCCACACTGAAACTATTTTTGCTTTAGGACATCCTTCAAACTAGCAACTGGATTTTTGAGCAAGTCCACAGGGCAAAACCAAAACAAAGCCCATAAACCAAAATGCAAAAATCAGCTTCCTTGTTTTTCTGTCCAGTTAACCCACAACCATTGATAAGTCACATGTTCAGGCACAGATTTATCCTTAATAATGACAGATTGTGTAACAACTCCTTGCTTGTAATATACTGATGGAACAGGAGACTTTTTGTTACTGTTTGCCTATACTATTTAATAGAAGCAGCATTTTCACAACTAAATAATTGGATCCAGAGATTACTGTCCCCACTAGTAAAATTTGCAACACAAATTTTATCTTCACTTGTCCTCTGTGAAAATACTCCTTCAAAAATTAAAAGCTTTTGAAACAGCCTATTGTATCTGACACTGTAATTTTCAAAATACTAGACTCAGAAAGGAAGCAAGTCTACATTAGTCCTGTAGTTTGAACCAGCAGTCCATTTTGAAGCAAATCTCCCAGTCATCCTCAGTTTCTGTGCTTTGGTTCACATTGCAGAACGCACAGACTTTTGGATAAAACTAAGCCCTGAAGCACACTCCAGGATTCCCATGTAACACCACGGCTGCTAACGGCAGTCAGGCCACAGAAGCAGACTAAATTTAGCTTGAAGCAAAACATCACTGAAGCAAAACAAGCAAGTATGTCAAAGATAGCAGGTCCTCATCAGTAATCGTTCTGCTTTACAGATCCACTCCAGCTGGGCAACATAACTTACTCATGTATAGACATAGCCAGAGTGTGCTAACAATGTGGACTTCCCTTTCCTCTACACCTTTCCACCCATCTCCCACTCTATTCACTAACACTGACAAGACAGATAAAATCCTTGTCCAGATGGTTTTGGCTATCCACAAACACCAAAGATAACAAACATGCAAGATAACCAAAAGCCAAATGGCTCATGAATGCTCTGGTACCTGCATTTCCTCAGTGTTTCTAAGATCCAAAATTACTGCTCACAAAAAAAAGTATATGAACAGAGAAAACATAGCTTTAGGAATCTGAAATTTTTACAAGCTCACCCATACTAAACAAGACACCTGAACTTAAATGCTTAAGCCAATTTCATTGGGGGGAAAAAACACTTAAATCCTTATACCTATAAACATTCCAGAAGCCTTACAGGCCCACTTACTGGTTCATAATGTGCTGATGTAAAGACACTGTAACCAATATTACACATCCCAAGACAGTGAAGACATTCTCGTTTAAAGAGCTCTCATTGGGAGAATTGTCTTTTAAACAAGCTTGACAACAAGAGGAATAGCAGGAGCTAGTAGCTAATATTAGGCATGCCTGTCTAGTTGGATGCATCTTCAAAAAGCTGAAGCATTTCAAGCAAGATGTTTTTTCCAAACAAGGATAGAGTTACCTTCTTCAACAGCTGCTCAACTTCTTGCATCTGCGCACTACGATCAGTGACAGACACTTTTGCATACTCCTGCTTTTTGCCGAGCCTGCTCTTCCAATCTTCCTCACCACTCTTCTTCAGCAACGCCAACCTAGAAGAAAAAACCATGCCAACAGCTAGCTTTAAACACTGTACTTCCTGTTATCCTCAAAAGCTACCCTTATTGTTTCACTAATGCTGCATTCAAGAAAATTTGAAATTAAGTTTTCTAACATTATAGTTATTTACATTTTATACACATATACAAAGTTCATAAAGTAACATCAAGCCTTTACCAAACATGTTCAATGGGAATCATCTGTCAAAACACAGACATGTAGATTTGAGACAGACACCCCAGTTAATTTGTATAGTCAGTGGAAATTGCCAATACAGTCAAGGGAGACCAAGGTACGATGCAGATCATTGTAAAGTAGACATTTAAATAGGTTAGATTAATCACTGCCTTTTTCCCTCCCTTCTGTCAATGAGGGACAGAGATTGACTAGCTCAGCTATGGATGCTATGGATGTCCAAAGTTAGTATGATGAATCCTACCTTTGGTCTTTATTGTACTTAGTAAAAGATTTTAAAAATAATTTTCTTTAAAACCCAAGAAGAAAGAGGTGTGTTCCATAGGCACCCACCAATTAGGTCTCATCAGGCACAACAAATGACAACTCTGCACTTACTGCTTTCACTACAACTCCAGCAACTGAGGTTACTATCAGACTCCTATGGATCACTTAGTATCTCTTTGCTTAGCTCAGGCATTGCTGTGACACAAATCAGTAGTATCAATGCACTAGTAACTTGGTGCTAACTACACTATAGCTGTGAAAACTGTCTGCAGGATTCAACTCATTTAAAGGATGCCTTATGTTTAAAATGTGGATTACCATTCATCTCAGGTAAGTAGGATATTTTGAAAATGCTATTTCCTAATCTTGAGCAAAATTCTGAATATAGCACAAAGGGACACTGGCTCTGGTGGGATCAGCATGTAGATTTATTTTACTAGAATTGGAACCTATTTGTCCATACAAACCCTGAGGTGATTACTTTTGGGAGTATGGGAAGTCAGTTAAGAATACGAGGTCTACACAGGCATGATCTTCAGCTTACCTTCCTCAGAAATTAATATTTGTACAAGTCTTCTAGCTGTCAGAAATCATTCTTAGTAATCCATAAAATGTATATCTGCAGTACTTGTACAAACAGTTGCATTGGTCCACTATTTTGGTTGAATTAAGTTTTACTACATAACTTTCTTTAATCTAGGGCATTTCAGTAAGGATTATACAAAACCCTTAACCCTATTAATATTTGTTCAGTAGTTAAACCTATTTTGACCACAAGATATGGAGATTCCTTTTTAGAGATGCGATTACTGTTACCCTCACAGTTAAGGCTTGTCTTGAAACTGAGGAGAAGGAAAGGGTAGGACCAAATAGGTCTAACCAGAAGCCAAGTTTCAGGCAGCTGCTTCCTGCAAAAATCTAAGGGGTGCAACCATGCTACTGACCTATTCAAGGATGACCAATTGGTCCTAATGCAGTCATCTGAGAAAAACTGAGAATGCAGAAAACAGTAAATCCACAGAATACAATGGCGCTAAGAGTGTTAGTATTCAAGAAAGCAGTTATTTCCTCTCTTCCTGCCCAGGCAGGCATCGCTGGCAGGCTTCACATTGCCTGGTTGCTTCATACCTCACAGTACGGGATGAGTAGGGGTGAGAAGGACTCACAATAAGGAGTTGAGGCCATGGTCATTGTTTCCAGAACGTATACAAGATTTCACTGCCCAGAACTAATCTTCTGGAGTGCATCCATGCATGTGTGAAACTGTGGAGGAGACCAAGATGGGACTGAATTGCCACCATGCAGTTGAATTATCTTCAGTAGTTACGTTCTCTCAGGTAAGCTTTGCTTAGAAGTGATCTGTGATAATTGAAGCTGGAAGGCATTTTGGTCAGCTTTGGCCTAAGATGCATTTGGTTTTAAAAATGTCTATAGCTGCTCAGCATAGCAGGCAGAAAAAAAAAAAAAAAAAAAAAAAAAAAATCTTTTTTTTTTTTTTTTTTAAACCTGACATTACTGCAGGGTAATTGCCCTAGACCTTTGCCCCAAACAGCTTGGTTGATCAGGAGAAGAAGATCTGTAACTCTGAGAATGCTTTTGTGTCTGGAGACTTTGTTTTCTCCTTTGTCATGAGGATGGATTCATACTAGCCCTCCACTCCTCGCTTCTATATGTAATGAAACAATTTGTTCTTAAGAGTGAGAACACACATTTGTCTGTTTTGAGCAATGAAATCACCACTTAAAGGAACATATAAGCCCTATATGCCATTAAAAACTTCACTGCTGTGTAAAACCTAAAGCCATGCATTTGTTTCAAACGACGGAAACAGCAATAAACGCAGACTGCCCTGACTCAGCAACAATTGGAGGGCACCCTTTTGTATGAATAAAGATGCAAGAACTACTGAATTGGTTCACACAAGCAAGCCCACCAGCTCAGTAGCTTAACTCAAAGTAGACAGCAGTTGATTTTTTGGAAAGTCTGCAAAAATAAGGCAATTATTGGGTCTAACTCTTGGATTGTTTAAGTCCTGCTTCCTACTAGTTTCATTGCATACCTCTAGTTTTCCACTTTTGATAAATAATGAATTCATTATTCACTTTCACAGTTCTATTCATACTGCTTTTGCCTCCAAAAGTTCCTTTTCCAATAAGAAAAAATCAGTTTTACTCTTTTCTTGAAAGAGAAAAGCTTTTTACAGCTTGCACTGTGTCATTTCACCTGCTACTGAGAAAGAATATCTGCCATCAAGATAGAATGATCATCATCCCAGAGGCGTCAGGATGAGTTCAAAGCAAAAGCTTTCACAGCTGAAGGCAAAATATTGGATTAATTCTGAAGGGAAATAGAAACAAGATTTGAACAATGGTTTTGCCTAAAGAAGGAGCGTTGTATGAAAGGCCTTGGCAAAAGTCCTGGCAAAAAAAACGTCAAAAATGACACATCTTTCTTCTGTAGCAATATTTTAGTATCATAGCTGCTAGTGTTATCCTTGAGACAGATTAAACTGAACACACGTTTGGCTTTCACGCGTACTCCATTGGCTACACTTGACCAGTTCTTTTCAGCTAAGTCATAAATCCTAGAGGCCAATATGAGATAAGTAACTACAAAAAGGAAGCTGACTGTTAAAGAGCACATAAATTCACTATAGGTGGGACTAGTCTGCATAAGGAAGTCTTGCTCTGGCATCCATACATCAAAAAAGGTTGAAAATTAAGTTTAGGTTGGGCTCTTCCCGAGAAGGAATGAATGATAGCAAGATGTCCACCAGAAACTAGAGTTATCTGTAGTTTTTTAAATGGTGATTGTGACATGCAGCTGATTTCTAAAGTGGAGCTGATAGGGTGGCCTTCTAGCAACTTTGGTCTCCATAAATGCAAAGTCAGGTAGTTACATGCAACTGATGTTCCATTCGACATCCTCCAAGACGTTCCTTTTCCTGAAGGCAAGACAATTAAAAAAAGGTTTCCACCACTCATATATAACACATCAGTGGATTGGCCCTGGCTGCCTAAAACAAAACACAGCCAGAACTACTCAAAGATATGAGCCTTTGCTCCCTCTCACCTCCAAGCTGTGTGTTTGCAGAAGAAGAGAGGATAGGTGTCTTTTCTTCCTTGAAAAATAATGATTTTCATTCTTCCACATAATATAGGTAATTCTGAAAATGCAAGGCATGCACTCACTCCACAAGTATAATATTAGTTCAGTGAAGTAAGTCTGTGGAAAATCACTTTTGTCCAGACCATCCTGCCCAAATATCATTACATCTGTGGAAAAGCTGTTCTTCCATAAGGTGAAAGAATGTCTGACACAGCCAGAAAAATCCACTGGATGGGAAGATGAAGTTAGTGAATGTGGAAGGAAAAAAAAAAAAAGTCCAAAGTGTAATAGTTAATCTTTAGCAGAAATGTTCTTTGAGGTTTATGAATACTTGGCATCAGCTATAGCCAAGCAAAAGAAAATGACTCGTTGCATTTTAATTCTGGGCCAAGAAGTAGGCTACTGTGGTATTTTGGAAGGCTAAAACATTTTGATACCAGCTCTGCCACTTACAGAAGTTTGTAGAAACAGAATATAGAAATTCCTGACAAGACAGCAGGTATTTTCTTTTGTCAGCTTTGGGACTGACTAGACAGTCTTGGAGGCCTAACGAAAGCAATTCCAAATTGTGTGTGTGACTGACAGTCCTTGACATGAGTTCCTCAAGAGATCAACTCAACTGAAGCATTAAATTTAGGACTGAAACAGCTGCTAATACTTGGATCTTCCCTCCCCTCCAATCTCTTTTTCCGCACCAGGATCAGGGAAGGCAGATCATTTACCACCTATAAACCAGAATTTACTGGTCCTAAACCTTATCTGTCCAGACAGCTGACATATTTACAGAAGGGGGATGGGGTGTGTGTGTGAAGGTTGCTTTAAACTAAATAACAACAGTAAACTGAAAAAGGTAGGTACATCCTGCAGAAGAGGGACTAAGACTGCACAGCTGTTGTAGCTGCCCCTGTACACCCTCTTTATATTAAGGGTATAACAGGGAGTGGGGATGCTCTATAAATGAGGATGACTTACATACTCCTAGAAATACATGAATTTAAGAAGCATGCTTTGGAATCATGTTTAAAACAAAACAAACCAAAAGGTTAGGAGTTCCTAATATCACACCCACCTCACCAAGTGAGGGAATACTTTTACACAGTGAAAGTTTAATCAAAGCTATTTTTATTTATTGGTTCTGCTTTCACTGCAGAAAAACTGAAGTAAAAGTAGGCCTGTTTGTCAACCTGAAGCAAATAATCATAATTTTACTTACTGGACAGCTACCAGATCCTTTTGCAATTTGGGGCTGAGTTTATACTCTCAAAATTTTAACTAAATTAGAATGAGTTTTACAAGTATTACAGCAGCTGTTGGAGCTCCAGCCACGAACTCGTACTGTCTACACAAATGCAGAACACTTAACATTCTGTTTCAGATCAGAATGATCTTGGGTTGGAAAAAATATTTCTAATACTCTCACAAACCTGTCCAACTAATTACCCTTTTAAAATCCCTGCAGTATGTTCTGAGAAGTCAAAATGCCAACCATGTATTTCTGAAGTAGAGGGAAACATCACAGAGTCTATCCCTGTCTCCCTGTACTCAACTTATTTAAAAAAAGACTCCCAAAGAACAACAAAAATTTATTAAAAAAAAAAAAAAATCACATTATACCTGGTGTAATTGAAAGCAGAACCTGGGGAATTATATTGAGTATATCAGTATAAATGCAACTAGAACATATATTTTTACAACTTTCATTTTCTGAACTACTTATTGATTACTCACGTGGCTCTTTCAAAATCAGATTATCACGTTCTTTTGAACAGTAATTCTCATTCACCACCATCTGCTTTATAAGCATGTCAGGCAGATTAGCTGCATGTTTCTGCTGTTAGTATTTGACATTTAATAAAGCCTAATAATCACTGCTTAGCTTTTTCAGAAATGGGTTTAAAGCTTCTCTTTATACCACCAGTCTAATAACTGTACTTACAGAGATTATTTTTAAAAAAGTGAAATTTAAGTACCTTTCCTTAATTGACATTGTTTTGCTGGAATTATCAAGGACATCCTCCGTTGTCTGTGCTTTGTTCTCTCCAACAGAAAACATCTCACAGGAATTCTTATAAAATTTGCCTTCCAATTGCTCAGAGAGCTCCTGCAGTCTACAGGATGCCACAGCTGCATTTTGTGAAATTGTCCTCGTTGCTGATGTGCTGGGGAGTTCAGAAGTAGGCTCAGCGTGGTCTGCCCATTCAGAAGAAAAGTGCTGAATTAGACTTAGTGCTATTCTCAAACATATTTCACATTACTAATACTGAAGCAGCAAATCTGGTGTTTAACATGCAAATCGCATGCTATCCTAATGGAGGAAAAATTTCTGGCTAAGCTAGAGTACAAAGATTAATCATGCAATATTATCTGCTGCAAAGACTGACCATTTGTGACTAAAGTTCACATGAAGCCACAGAATATCATGTTCGATATACAATTCTAAGCTTCATATGGATGAGGCACAAACTGCTGCTCTTGTCATCACACCAACAGGAAAACAAATGGACAGATGAAAGTGAGAGGGGAACAAAGAGTCGGGGAAGAGAAGCAGACAAAACTTAAATAAGAAATTAACTTATTGGTAAAGCAGTTTAATGCATTAGTAGCATACTGGGAGGACATTTAATAGCTTAATAAAGGTATTATTTTCTAGGAGGGTGTTGGGGGCTTTTTTGGTTTTGTTTTTTCAAGCAGCAATTAAACCAAAGGAAAAACTGCCTTGATGAAAGATAAATGCACCATTTCGGTTATCCTTAAGGAAATATAAGTGATCTTAATTTTTCTTTTTCAAATTTTACAAGCACAACACCCCTCTGATACACAACTGCTCCTGTTTTATCCTAGCCTCCATCTCCCCTGCAGTCACTGAAAGTTAATTGGATAGAACGGACACTGCTTTTAAGGAACACAGGCAGAACTATACCTTTCTCCCTACACCTGTTTGAAGATCATTACATTTGAAATAAATTAACTTCACATGATGAAGACAAAAATGCTCCTAGCACTACAGGGTAGTGTGGTCCTGTACCCCATCATAATAAAACAGAAAAGTAATACAACATCTTTCTAAATTCAACAGAATAGAAGGCTTTATGCAATGACCAAATTGACTGATTATTTCCAAAGTACTTTAAAGATAGGTGAGTTTACTTATAAGTTTGAATTATGCTGTGCATATAGAAATGTAATTGCTCTGATAATTAATTGGTTTATATTTTGTCGCCACACTGAAAATAAAATAATAGTAGTTTTGCAAAATTAGTTATCTGAAAATTATCCACTACTAGCTATATATGTACATATGTAGCTAATACATAACTATATATGCATGAGAAGGCAACAATTAAGAGCAGACACTTGATCCAGAGCAGCAAGTTTATTCTGTTCAGCATTTTGGAGGGCAGGGGCAAGGGCAAAAGAAGAAAGGATACATCTTAGCTTCAGTGTATAATACCATTTCTTTCAAGGTAAGAAAATTTGAATAAAATTGAGCTATCTTTAAAGGCTGAAGAATTGAAAGAATAACAAAGAGAAAACTGTATTTGTAAAACTTAAGATTTCACAGGTATTTCTCTACTTTTAAGCAGTGTTAAAAAAGGAAACATAACCACCCTTGATAATGCTTGAAATAAAGATGTTTAAAACTAGAGAAACACCACCATTTGCTGAATGAGACTACACCAACAGCAAGTATATACTGCACCTCTTTGCAAAATCTTGCTTTTTGTAACACTTTCCAAATCCATCTTTTCTTCAAAGGACTGGCCTTCTTTGACTTCCCATTTACCTTGCACACCAGTATCGATTTCCTTCTGTTCACGAGGCTGAAAAAGTGCTTGTGAACTAAAGAGTTCTGTGCTGCCTTTCCTCAGGAAACTGTATGTTGTCTCTTTATGGTAGTCTCCTGTTTTTTCAGGAACAGGATGTGTGGTTTCTTCATCAAAGGAGCTGTACTTTGTAATTTCATTAGCTTCATGTGCTAGAAACCTCTTTCTCTCTTCTTCATGCTTCTTTGATGCTCTTTTGCTTTCTAGCACTTCCACTGAAGGCTGCCACTGTTCTGACTTCTGTGCGCATTTTCCTGAAGAATCCGAGTTTTCTGCTGAAGAGTGGAATCTCACATCAGCTCTAGCAGCAGCGCTCATGCTTCCATCACGAGCTGGCTTTGTATGCAGGTCTCCAGCATACAATGGAGAAAGGGTAGATGCCATCGTTGAAACCGATGTTGCAACTGCAGTTGACAGGGGAGTAATTTTTCCACTTTCATTTTGTACCTATGAACACAAAAAACCCAAAGGGACTTAAAAGCTCTGAAATCATCAGTTCCTGAAAACAGCCTAATTGCATCAGTTCTTCAGAGGTGTGCTTCTGAATGAATATAGTGCTCTATAAATATGGACTAGAAACAGATAAGGAGAGCAACAATGCCCCCTAATTTGGCTGCAGGTGGATTATTTCACCCAGGGAAGAAACAACTGCATGTGAACAGCAACATCTTTAGTAATAAAGGGTATATGTGTAGCATGCAACATGACATCGTGTCAGGGCTCCATGAAAAGGCTCATACTGGCATGGTACTGCACAGCACCAGGGAAAGAAATTAGTTCAGGTTTCAGACACTGAATGACATGCCATGTGCCAGGCTAATCAACTCTGCATCTCAGCAGGACTAATTAGCTTTGGCACAGCTCTGCTCTGATAACGGTTATGCAGCTTCCAGCTCTGGAGCCAGCTCAGTGCCAGAGAGAGACTCTGCTCTGTGCTGTCCTACATAGGGCAGACATTCCTGACACTTCTGCAACATAGACTAACAGTCCTGCGTGAAGCTGATTTAACTCTTTTTCAAATAGAAACATTGGCTTTCATGTACATCTCTGAGCAGAGTATTTGAATCTAAGAAGCCTATTACAAAAAACTCCAAATTTGCTTTGCTGGCCTCCACAGTGGAACAATTATCTTTTCTACTCTTCTAACGTAATAATATTATAAAGTTTCCCTAGAGATGCTTAAGATGCAAAATTTTTCTGAAATGCAGAGCTTGGCTTTGTCTTCTCCAAAGGAGACAAAAGCTATGAAAAAGACTGACAAACATGCCTTCATACACATCAGGAGAGGTTTTTTGTTTGGCTTGCTTTGTTCGTTTCTTAAACTGCAGGGCTAGTGAACAGCATGCAAAAGGAATAGACAAAAGTCACACCAGTAGGAGGAAATGAACTGAAAACTTAAAATGCACATGCAAATTCCATAGAGCATGGACAACACAGTCATTCATTAAACAAACCGGAAAGCAGAGCAAAGACTTCTACACTAGCTCAAAGATTCCAAAGAAAGATTATGAAAATAGTTACCAGTTTACTCTTTTTCCATTGCATCTATCAGAATTAGAAATTTAGAGTAGATGAGAAAAAGGATTTCAGCTTTAGTTACAAGATTTTTTACATTTACAATTATGTATTTTGGTAACGTAAGCTCTAGTTATCTATTTCAATACCTTTCTTCTGTTTCTTCCTAGAAAAACTGTAACTGCATCTCAAAACATCTCAACACTCCAAATGAACAGTTCACTACAGAAAGTCTTTTTGAAAATACACTCCCACTGAACTTGGTTCAGAGTCAACTCTGATTTCTTTTCCTAGGTTCAGAAAGAGATGACAAAACATGCTTCCTCTGTGTTTACTTGCTTAAAGAGCAAGTCTGTTCTGTAGAAGTCTGAGAAACTAATGTGACTGTCACTTCTTTCCCATCTGTTTCAGCCCATTTCTATTGACCACCTTCCTGGGCCCCAAAGAAGTTAGTGACATAATCATTAAAAACACCAGGCTGTGACAGTGGTTGTCACATGGGAAATGAATGGAAAGAGGACTATGTAAGGTCTGAAAATCTTGCTAAAATAAATTTGACAAATATTTACTATTTCTTCATGTCTAAGTAGGCATAAAGTACAATTTTATATCTGTACAGCTTTGCACCAATATAGTCAGAGGAATCCTGCCTTCTCACTATTCTATTATTATAACATGGAAAATGTATAATCATGAATGAAGCATATAGAAAGAGATGGGTAGGAACTTTCTAACGCTCATATTGATCCAAATCCCTAGAAATATGACATGCATAGGAGTTGTGCTTCACTGTTAAAGTGATTTCTTTTAAAGCTATAATAAGGGACTGATGTTTCTGCTATTGTGAACATCAGCTCTGAAAGACCACTGCTGGGTCATCTTATGCTCAAACTTTGCTAAAAAGGCATTCCTTTGCAGTTCCAATTATAAGAAGGATTCCAGAACAGGAAGCCAAATTCCACTGCACATATTAAATAATTTCATTTTGACTTCTGAATTTCAGAAGTATTCTGCTTTTAGGGGAAAAAAACCCCAAACAAACCCCCAAAAATCAATGCCCCCTCCCAGAGGAAAATGGCAGACTATGTCCTGACTAATAATGGAAATATATAGTGCTTTCAGGAAAAAGTCTAAAAGTTGCACGACAAAGCTCCAAAATTCCCTGAAAATACATCTAAAGCATGATATGTATCACAGTTTTTACCCCTTTGGTCATAAATTTACTTTTAGAAGACGTGTAATATTCTACTGGAAAAGACGGACACTGTGAAAGGTACAGCATGCACTAATCAGGAAGAAGATATCCTCTTGAATTACTTAAAAAACACACCAATGAAGTTGAACATTTTAGAGGATGTTGTTCCTCAATGTCAGAAGACTGCTTCCTGACAAGCTTTTTTTCTGCGAATAAGTCATGACCCCATTGTGTAGCTCAGAGCAAAGAAAAGGCCAGCTTTTATGGCATCTTACACTGAAGCTATTTTCTCCAATAAAAAGAAACAAATGAAAAAGAGTGAAGATTGCACTTACCTGCTCAACTTCTCCAAGAGTGACTGGCTGAGTCTGGTAACGAGCATTCATCCTCCTGTGCCTAATATCTCCTCGACTCCTTGTGGAGACGGCCCTAGATACTGGTTGAGACAGTTTGTTAAACAAAGCCATCTTTTCTGCCAAACTTAAGGTGGAAGAATCTGGTTCATCAGACTGATCTTGCCCCATGGCCTCTTTGGCTGCTCTTATCTCCTCTTTAGCTAAAATTTTTTGGTGTGCTGATGCCTGCAAGCTGAAGAAACAGAACTGGAAATGAGTTTTGAAGAAGCCGTTATGAAGTTTTAAAGTCTTAACCTGATAGAAGCAGAAGAACTGCACATGAAGCACAATAGCCAATGTAATATAGCAGTCTAAGTGGTTGTGCAGTGGTTCAACATTGGCATGATGAATTCTAATTCAACAGCTGAAGATTTAAAAAAAAGTTAAATTTTCATTCACAAATTCATTTGATTAGGACACAACAATTTTTCAAAAGGCGAACACAAAACTGAAGAGAGACTTTTCAGACCAATCTCTTTATACAGAATACAGAACTATGGAGAGGCATTTAAGATGCCTGCTGTAGAACAAACACAGGTTCTACAGTTCAATTTAGATAAAATTCAATTTTATTAGAAATAATTTGTGGACCATGTAAGATAAAAACATTTAAAAGTTCGTGCTGCTTTTAGATTAGCATAAATTGTATTGCCTTTTATAATTTGAAGTGGAACAGAATTCAGACTATCTTTTGTTTTATCTGGGGTAACTCAATAACAAAAAATAGTTTTGAAATATACTTCATTAATTTTGAAGATTGTTTGACCAATGCTGAAGGCAGACACATTCATTCTTAAAAGCTGTAACTGCATTTGTCTCTGTGATAATATATTTTATTCACCTCTACAGTAATATATTTTATTTACCTTCAGCGACATATATGTAATTAGTAGTGTTCTTTCTTTCCCCTGCCCTCCCCTCCCACCCCAGCGTGGTCTCTGCTAAAATTCTCTCATTCAGAACAGGCAAACAGTATTCTGCAACTTTACCTATAGGTGGTGCAATTTCTTATCTTTCCTTTAATTTTGCAAGCTAAAAAAAAAACCACGTCTGTAGAGACAGACAAAAGAGGATATGTACTGCTTGTGAAATCAAGCACCCAGTTTGGTATTTTCATCTCAAGGTGACATTACCGTATAAAAAAAAAGTACAAGAGCAAAGAAGGTTCTACTAGGTTTGCTTTACATGCAAATTCACTTCTTCCACAAAGAAGAATATGCTTCTAGCACAGGTAAGTGTGGTTAGAAAGGTCCTGAAAACAGATGCTTGACAAGAAAAAAGCTGCATCGTTTTATCATGCAAACATAAATGAAGTTGATGAATGTTTTAAATATTCTTGAAACAAGTATTGACTTGACACATTGAAAAGGCATTCAAGACTTTAAAGATGCATCTGCTATTGAGGAATCTTGTGCTCCATGTAACATGCATGTTTATCCCCCCCAGTACCTGATAGGTTGTACAGTGCTCTTAACTACAGTGGGACTAGGTACTCTTGTCACTACTGTGTGGGTATTCACAGAACGTGAAGCAGGGGTAGATTCACTTTAAAGAATTGCCAAGGAGGGAAAATTCACAGGGAGAGAGAAGAAAAAAGCATTAAGAAAAGCAATACATTAAGCGTTAACTACAGAAAAGACCAAAACCAAACCAAACCAAAACAGAAAAAAAACCAAATAGCAATGGCTTTTAATTAACTGAGTTATCTTCTGCGACCTTTGCAAAATAACTTCAAATACTTTGAAAAGAACTAAAAGCATAGAAGAGCAAACAGGTTGTCTCTTGAAGTTACTCATTACCCATAACATAAACTATCTTTTAGTAGATTATTAAGTTAACGTCCATTCACCTTTGTTTAATTTTCCCCAAAAATGGCTTTCCTTTTTTCAGGAAAATTTCATGATGTATGACCAGAGTGCAAGAAATGCATTTCCAAAAAATACATTTGAGATTTCAGAGTGTAAAAGGTTTTCCCCAATACAAATACATTCCATAAGAAACTGTGCAGATTTCCCTCAGCACAGAGTATCTTTTTCATTTGAGTTACAAACCAATGCTATGATTAATCACGTTTACCTAATCTACAGGTTCATAAGCTTTCTGCCAAATTACAGTTCATAAAAGTTATGCTTTACTAGTCCCTCTCCTTCTAAAAAGGAATTTCAATGTAGTTCCCCTGTGGTTCTCAAGGAAGTTGGCCTTTAACAATATATGTTTTCCTTGCTACAAAGTTGTAAACACCACATATATGGACCTTATTCCCAGATTTAAAATCAGGAACCAAAGTTAGAGCCAACATATGTACAAGACTTACGTAGCTGCAATGACCACTTCCTCACTGGTAATTGGTTGTGTGTGCGATCTATCCTGCAAACGCCGCAGTCTTCTCTCTACTGCTGAACTTCTTGTAGGTGGTTTAGAAACATTTTTCATTTCAAATGATTTTTCCATTTCCTAAGAGGACATATGTCATAATCAAAACCATGAAAGAAAAATTCTAAACCAGTACTTTCTTTCTAGCTTTCTTGCATGCAAAGTAGTAAATTTACCAAATGCCCATCTCTGAATTAGAAGCAGGATGTAATTGCACAGTAGGCATCATAGAGTTAAAACTAACTACACATCTCTCTAAATGATGTTCTTAAAGAAGGCTGTAAAGCAACAAGCCTACTGTGTAGATAGGTGAGATATCTAAAAAAAAAAAAAAGAAATTACATAGCTTAGACTTGGTTAACTGCATTACACTTCATTCTAATGCACTTTGGGTTCTTCAGCATCTTGTATATGAAATGTTTAACTCAGCCTTCTATTAAGAAAATGTAATACTTACTCTAAAAAGCAGCCTCTTTGCAGCTACACTTAGTTTGGCTCGGTCATCCAATTTTTCTTCGTCTACACAAAAAAATAAAAGGAGGCTTAATGTAATGAATCAAGCTCATATTAAGTGCAAGGGTTTTTTTGACTAAATGATTTCTGAACTCCTCAAAAATTATGTTTTACTAAGCCAAGAAGCACCACCAGCAAATAACTGCAAATCCCTTTTAACAAAAGACTTACTGTAAACCAAATTTTGTAAACTTTACTTATATTTACATGTATTGCATCAGAGGAAAATTCTTGACAGGATTTGAGAACAAAAGACTTGTCTTCAGGACAGTTCACATGCTGTCCAGTTATCCGAACAACCTTTTATGAATAATCAAATTTATTATATTAGCCTATGATAGCACATGGACTAAGAAAATAATTAGACCCAAAGACTGTCTTAAAGGTCAATATTCATCCTGCTGTATAGAACATCTGTTTTGTACTACTTGACCATATGAGATGGTCTCTCTTGGAAGCTGGTCATTCTGATTACCACCTTGTGTCTCCATTTTTCAGAGGCTCTACTGGTATCCTTAGGAGCTGAAATCAGCATCCTCCAGATCCAAGAGCCAACATCTCAAAGCTCCAGAGAATATCAGCTTTCAAATAGCACAAGGCATTAAATCTAAATTTAGCTACTCATGAGATTACCTACTTAATTTGTGCCAGACTTGCTGAGAGTGACAAGAGGGAAAGAGAAGCAAGATGGCAGACTGAATGATATAATTTAATAACCAGCATCTTGCAACTTCCTTAGCTAGAAAACACGTTACCAATATCAGTTTCACCCTATAGTAAAGGCTTTTTTAGTTATTAGTCCTAGACCAATGATTAAAATGTGTGTTTTTTTCTTCCACCAACTAGCTTATTTATTGTCTAAATTGGAAAAAACCCCAACTTATGTTGCAAAGTGTCAAGCCATTCCCTCCCTTGCCTCCCATACAAAGTTCGGTATCCATAGACAGACTTTTGGACTTAAATGAATTTGAAATCAAGTTCGTAGTAGACATGGCCCAAGGAAAAGTGATACTTCAGACATATTATAGGTAATGATAATTATTTTCAAGTGGACTTTGTTTGCATTATCAAATAGTTCTCCAGTTAAAACAAAACACAACACATTTGCTCCCATTTCTTCCTTAGAAAATAGCATAGTAACATACCTTCAGCAGTCGGTATTTCCGCACTCAAAACTGATCTAGTGAAAAATTATCAAACAGAAAGAAGTTAGTTGGAAACGATATCTCAAAAGTTAAATTCAAACTCCATCTGAAGTAGCAGGACCTCAAAAGTCTTAAGAGTGGGAAAACTTTATCTATTTTTCAAGTTTCAACATTTTCCACTTTGACATCCTTTAATAAAGCAGAAAGGCAAGCAATTGCAGCCAAATTTAAATACAGTAAAGGAAAATGTTTTCCAGTTCATCTTGCAGAAGATAAAAGTCTAAGATTTGCTGCCAGCTCTTTTAACAAAACATGTAGATTTGGCTGTTTACAAAAAAAGTAAAAGATAAAGCAGAGTAGATGGAAAGGAAACTCTTTATATATAAACAAAAGTATTTATTATTAGACAGAACCAGACAGCTATAATATTTTATGATGATTCACTGTTCACCATTTTACGGGGGGCGGGATTTGCAATGAATTGGTTTTGTCGGCGGCATTTTGGTTTTTATTTTATAAGAAGCTATAACAAATACTTCATTGTTTTTAAAGAGAAACAATAACCTTGCAAAATATTTATGCTAATAATGAACAAAGTCTCTTCACAAGCTTGTTCATGTCTACCTGCACCAGAATGCTACACAGAGCTACGTACATGCCTACCTATCTGTCTCCTTTCGTTCTGCTGACGTTATAGGTTGAGTTTTAAATCTCTCGGAAGTCTTTCTATTTTCACCAGGAGAAAAATAGCGCCTTGGCCTTCGTGGCCCTCTTTCACGGTCACCATTGGCAGACAAAGTGCTACTTGCTGTTGACATCTCAAACCGAGACTCACTTTTAAACCACATGATAGAAAGCGCATAGAAAAGAAAATAGAAGAGAGAAGTAAAGCATAGATGTAAGCATCTCAACAATTCACTAGAGATCACTCTGCATGCTCCTCCGGTAACATGCGCAGACGTACACATTCCAGCTACCCCACATCACAACTTGCACTAGCAAGCAGAAGCACAAAAGCAGGATTCAAACCATCTCAGCCTCCAGTACACGCTGGTGAGAGCTAAGCTGTGTGCTTTAAGTGCCGAACACAACTGCTGTTGAGTGTGTGTAATTTTTGCCAAGGACGTGCAAGTTTCACACGAAAATACGTCTGAAATGTCACCTACAGTTCCGTTTTCTTGTTGGCATTAGCAGTCTCCAGAAAGACATTACGGAGCTGGGCAACAGAGACTTTTGTGTCAACCATGCCAATCTCACCGTTTGGTGCATTTGCTTCCATGCTCTCCTTACTTTTAGAAGCTTCTAGCTTAGGAGCCACAGTATAGTCAGACATTGAGCGAGTCAGGACTTTATGCTTTGCTGTCGACACCTTCCAAATGGGAGCTTTTGCCTTGGCAGGCTGCGATACAGACCCGCTCTGTATGTACATAACAGCTTCACTCCTTTCTGTGTTCTCAGGGGTCTTAAATTGCTGCTTAGGAGCCTGCCTCTTATTGCACTCCAGCTCTCTCTGAACTTCTGAGTTAACTTTCAGCTTGCTTGCGAAAGAGGAACTCCCCACAGGGGTATTCTCCAATTCTCCTCCTCCAAACAGGCCATCATGGTTCTTCCCTTGCTTGCGAATCTCAGACGGCAAAATTGGTCTTCTGCCTTTGGAAGCCTGTTCACCCTCCAGGGAATCTTCTTCATCGGGCTTTGCTCCATAACCAAGCACCTCTTTCTTTTCACTCTCTGATGCAGCAGCTCCTGACGATTTTATTAAGAGGCTAACATTGTCTGGTAGGAGGAGGCTGCCAACAGAGATGTTTGCTGGTTCTTCTGTTGCCATCAGCTGAGCTGTGTGAGCAATGCCAGCAGGCTGAATATAGCCATGTATTGGTTGGCGGACTGAACTGACGGGCTGATTTATAACCCTATCAAAGGCAGACGTTTCTGTCTGAAGAGACATGTAGTGGGCTGGCACTGGCTGTGATTTTCTCTGAGATACTGTGTCTGTGACAAGTTCAGGGCTTCCACGAGCACTTTCCTCTTTCACCAGTTTCTCTCTAACTTTTACTCTTTAAGAAAGAAAAAGGATTAAAGCTGTGAACAGCAATACCCAATCCAGGAAGGAAAACAGACGCTGGGTACAGACAGCAACGTTGTATTAAAATAAAAAGCAATCAATACATAAAAGAAAGCAATCTTATGATGCAACCCCTTCCTCCCCCCTGAATCTTAGTAGTAACATTGCTCAGAAATATACAAATGATTCACAGGCCCTAGAACGTGCATGACTCCTGAGAAGGTAACTGAGCAAGCTCTGAAAATGTACAGCATGTTCCCATGAGGTCACAACTGTGTTTGTCAAACAGCACATACCCATAGTCTCAAACAAACAAGATGATCAAAACTGCTTTTCATATTATCAAACTGTTGGGTTCAGTCTGAAATTGCATATTCCATTGGCAATCATGTATGTAGTCAGATTTTTGAAGATGTCTAAACACTGAGCAGCTTACATGGTATCAAGATGCTGTTGCATTGGGGAAAGAGATGAAAAAACATGTTGTTATTCCCCACTTAGCCCTTCAGAAATTTGCCAGAGACTTTTTTATTTGTGCTTTTGTGTATCATATAAGATATCTACAATGTTACATGTAGTGTAACTTGTTTCAGTAAGTGAGAAAAAATGTTGAAAGTACAAGCCTTAAAGCCCAAAGTGAAACTATGGCATGGCTGTTGCTCTTCAGAGGGCTTGCAGGGGAGAAAAGGATTTAAAAAAAAAAAAAAAACAAAAACACCCAAACCAAAAACCAAAACCCAACCCCAACCAAAACAGGCATTTTTTTAATAAAACGTTTCATTACATTCTAACATGCAAAATTTACAGGAATGTTCCCCACAAGTTACCTTACTTCAGTGTATTTTCTAGAAACACCTCTAGACTTGTGTAACATCCATGCAAAACTGAGTTGTATTCTACCTTCAGACACTGAATGCAATTGCACTAATGGAAGGCAAGCACGTGCAGCCAGAGGTAGCCTTTGCTCTATGACTACAACTGCAGGTAAGCTATCCAGCAGTTTTACAGCCACACCGAGTGTTTGGACAGCTTACAGGGCAAGTGTTTGTAAATATCACATACACAGTATTAAAAATGAAAGCCCTGTATTTTCTCCCCTCCCAGATGGGTATAAAAAAATTGATTTTGATTCTGAGAAAGGAGACAAACTCAAGTACAATAGGATACTAGCTGTTTATTTGAAAGTAACCCAACTCAAAGTATGTCCAATTCCAGACTTGTTACCAACAAACTTTTTGGAGTTTACATTATTAAAAAAAAAAACAAGTTTTAGGAAAAAAAGGCAAATGAGTATCTGAGAGAATCATTCGGGATATCCAGAGTTATCTGAAACACCAACCTTTCTAATATTTTGATATTTCTTATCTCTGAGGATTGGTGCACTTATCAGGGAAACGTCTCAAAGTTACTTAAGCACAGAAAGTGTGTTCAGTCTGAAAAAGTGATTCTTTAAACTACATGTACCAAGCATTCTGCAGAACATCCACACTGATGTTAGTACTGGGTTATAAGAATTACTTTAATCAGGTACATGGAAAAGAGTCTTCCTGCAATGCTTCTCGTGGTAGGCTAACTGTACATTACCAAACTGGGAGAAAACAGCTGCTTGTAGCTCTGATCAAGATCTTGCTTTACTTTTCAATATAAATTTTTTACTTCCTTCGTACAATCTCCTTTGGAATTCAAGCAATTAGACTGTAGGCAATGCTAAGATGGATTGGTGTGTGGTATAAAAATCTGCTGGTTTTGCAGAGTACAAAGAGGGATAAAAAAGAAGTTATAAAAATTAGTGGAAGCCAGAATGATAGTAGCTGTGGAAGAAGCTAGGGGCATTTGTACTTTGTCATCTAAATACCAATTGGTCATAAGTTACAATAAAAGCAGATGCTTCAGAAAAGTTTTAACAGCTGTTTATCTGCAAGAAACAACAGTTTAATTTTTCCTTTAACAGCAGCAAGTTAGAAAGGTAAAGTGTTAAATGAAGACAGAGTAAAGTGAAAGATAGGGGAGGTTTGTAGTCTGATTGTTAGTCACACAGCTACGTTTTATGATACCTGGAGGGCCAGCTGATAAGTGAAGGTGTGTCCCCTTCCGAATCTTTCTGAAGAAACCATTCAGGTTTTGCTTTCCCTGCACTACTACAGAAAACAGAACTTCAGGTAATTTTTTGAGATCTCAACACATGCTCCCATTGTTTCTCCCAATCTTCCCTCCCCACTGTTTTTTTTTGTTTTCTAATTACTCAATTACATAGGACTGTTCATGAAAATAAAAGCACAGCACATTAATCAAATTGAAAGGTGATAAACCGTGAAACAAACTATCATATTAATTCCACAAACACCTAAAACCAGTGTTCTGAATGTTAAATATTCTGCAAATGTAACTTTACCAAGTGTACATTGTCCAGAATTTGAGAAGTGAAAGCAACTACACAATCTTATTTTTGCCATTTGCCACTGCAGGTCAGTTTGAAGAGTTTATGTAAGGACACCTGGAAAAGTTGCTAAAACCATCCCTTTAATTTGTGATTTAAAGTGGTAAAGACCGCTGGGTCCAAAATGAAGTCGTAATATGAATTTAATGAAGTTGTAAATTCAGATGGCTACATCATACTTCCTAAGAAATTCTCAGGAGCATCTGGAACCCCTCTCTCCTCTTGTAGCCCTCTATCACAAAAGCTTCAGAAATGCAAACCCAGTTAGCTCACAGTGCTGTGTCACTGGGTCACAGAGGAAATGAAAAGCTTAGAAAACAAAGTATCCCTCAGTTTGATCTTGTCTTGACTTTATTCTGCTTCCATTTTGGAGTTGAAAGCGTAAAAAGAAATAAGAGCACTGCAAACTTTTAAAAGCCTGCAAGAAAGGGTGTTTGCAGACTACCTACATACAGTTTCTCAAATACTTTCCTAAAGCCCACCTTCATCGACAGATCACATCAAATACTTTTAACCTTGCAAGCACAGACTGCCAGGCCACACTAATGTTTACAGACAAACTCCCTGGAGGTGACAAGTGGCCAGGCTGCTTTCCATTACATATAGCTACATCTGAAAAAAACTCCTCGCATTGCAGTAGAGCTATTTGGGATGAAAATTCCAAATTAAGCTCCGGGTCATCTACTTCAATTTTTCTTACCTGGTCTTTTAATAAATATAGTTGAAAAAGGTCAAATCAACTACTGTTCTTAAGATAACAGTGCATTTACTGCAAATAAGTTTAAATTTGAAAACTCACCTACAGTTGTCACCTTACCCAAATCAAGCTTAGAACAGAGTTAAACACCGACTGTTGAAACACCTTTTGTTTTTCCAAATGTTTTTTAATTCCTAAAGGAACTGACCAAATAGGAGGTAAAAACCTTTCACAGGAGCTGATCCAGTAGCTGGAATTGCTCTGAAGCAAGCAAACTTCCTTCTCGTCTCTTAACGTGCACTTTGGCACATTTTTATAGTAGGCATGGCCCAAGGAACAATTATTTGTTCTTGATCATTCATCCTTTGAAGAGAGCAGTCAGAAGAACACAAGCTATGTTTTGAATTTAGAGTTAATCAGCCACTTCAGCAGCCAAATGTAGACAATGTCAAATGATACCTTCTCAGCACTTTGTTGTCTTCTCAGTGATGGATAATAGGATTAATTATTAAATCTTCTTAGGATTGAAGGCACAAAGCTTTCATATGTATTCCAAAGCAAGCTGCATTTTTTTTCCCAATTTGAAATCAGCAAATTTAAATTTAACAAAAACAATTTTGCAACCTATATAATGTGGAACTGACTTCAAAATGGCAGCCACCTGGAAAGTTGGCGTTAGCCCTTATTTTGCTTGTGCAGTTGGCCTTATAGGAGATTACCACACAGTAACTTTAAACAGACTGCATGGAAATAAGCAATGACTTCCTGACCACTCAAACAGGGAAAAGAGTTTGAGAGTTTATCTTTAAATCTCTGAATATGACACCAGTGAGTATGCACTGGCACTGGAACTTCTCAGGGGTATTAAAATGAAGAACAGGCTCTTGGCAACTTGGCCTTTAAAAAAACACCTACTGCCTACACACGTATCCAAACAAGAGACCAAATCCCAAGTTTAAACTCTTGGCTGTTGTAAGAGCTGCACCGCATCTTGGCAGGTGCAGATGATTTTCTTCAAAAGATAAGACAGACAGTAATTGTGGGAAACCTGTTTTACACAAATACTGATGCAAACCTCCTCCAGGAAGAATCTGAAATCAGTGATAATGCAGTCAGTAATTTGTATTAAGTTATGACTTATTCCTGCTGCTTTTGCCACAGTCTCTCATTTGTTAGTATGGCACTACTGCAGAGCAGAGAAGTAAAAACAACTATACCACAAATGGGATGGAGCTTAAACTCAGGAACTGTCCTAAACATCAGAACACACCTGAAAATGGATCTTACCATTTCATTATCTGGAAATGGAGAACAACTAAGTCTCAAAAAAAGCAAAACTTTGCAGAAGGGGCCTGTGTCCACTGCTTGCCAAACACAGCGGATCCCTTAGTGTTTCACACAGCATTAGATCTCATAGGGACATATAAATTAACAAATGAAAAAGTATGCCCTCATTAAAAACACTGTTTCCTTAATTATTTCTCTTCTGTCCAACTTTTGCAGCATCTTTTATTATTAAAAAATAGGTAATGCCAGAACAGGCAACTTTAAAAAGAAACAGCTGGAGTTTGTGAATGATTTGATAATGCCTTCAGCCTGCTCAGTCTGAACTTGTAACTGGTTTATAGACCTGCATTAGAGGAAACACACTTGTTAGCTAAAGAAAAGTGAGCTTTATAAGGACCCCAGATTTCTCCACATTAAAGGCTAATCTGTGAATGAGCAGATTCAGGTGTCTCTCAACAGCCAGCATGCTGTTTCAGCAGGGCAGCTGCCATCCCACCAATGCAGTGTGCAGCACAGCTTCTCCTGAGTTGGAAGAGGTAACAACCTAGAAGGCATTTCATTGTTCAGTATTTCATTGGTTTCCTCTCACAGAAACAGGGACTAGGATTGCTTTATGAGAGTAAAGAAAATAAACCCCCTTTTCACACTGCAGTAGACACATTCTTGGCTATAAAGTTTGATGGGCTATTCTCTTTGCTTTCTTAAGGCTGAAAACTTTGTCCCTTCCTTCACCTTATAAAACAAAGAAAACAACCTGCCAAAGGTCCGTTGCCCCAATATTCCTTCCTATTGGTAATTGGATTAGTCAAGAGATTTACTTCAAATTGACTATTTGAACATAAGGGATAATATTTTGTAGTATCAGTTGAGACTGCTTCAGAAACAAGTCTTTTGGAGCCTGGAATAACGTAGTCAGTTCAAGGAGTTTCCGTACAACTCTGGTCTGGATGGATAGATGACCCTGTGATGACTATTTTTCCTTACTGTAGTAGCAGAATGGTAAGCTTAAAACATAAACTAAATATAAGATAGTACTTCCTAAGTATGTTGACTTACTTCCCCTCTGATTGCTTTTTTGAAATTACAATATTCCTTTAAAATTTTGGCTTAACTGGGAGACTCCAATGATAGCTCATATAGTCACGTATCCATGCAAAAGAAGGTACACAAGATTAGGAGTCACCTGAATAATGAAAAGCTATGAAAAAAAAAATATTAAGAGACTACTACCGGTGTGTCCTATGCAAAAAAGTGAAACAAAAAAGAAGGCTAAGTACATCTGAGCAGTTTACAGGCACTGTAAATAGATGACTTAATCAATCCACCAGGTGGTTAACCTTTGACGTGGAAGATTGCTTCCTCATTCAAACTTTACAGTATCCTTATGAGAATTAATAAGAAAGGCCACCACAAATAAGAAGCAAGTTTTGTGATTTTGATGGGAAGGATAAAGAAGTCTGGTCAAGGTAGGTTGTTTCTGAACCTACTGCAAAAAAATGCCAAAATGTATAAACGGTTCAGTTTATGCCAGTTCATTTCAGTTTTTTAGAAAGAGTCAGCACTGCTCAGCATGATGCAGATGTGTTTACAATTAAGTTCTCATTACAATTTACATCATTTTTAACTGCCAAATTTTAATTTAAGTTTTTACAGTTACTATTTTCCATCTATCCACCTACCTAGAAATTAAAGAGTCACATTTAGAGAAAACCATCCTTTTAAAATTAAAATACTTAAGTCACATGTTGTTTTCAGTCATGATAACACTTTGACAGTCTGTTTTTGCACTACAGTGTGAAAGTACAATGTGAAATTAGTGAAAACTATTTTTTATTTCCTTCTGGAAGAATCTGGTTATGCTGTTACTGGAATAGAATTGTCAGATCTGAAGTAATTCAGCATACAATGAGGGAGGCTAGCTTTTCCAAATTCAGCATGGAATTTTAACTCTCCCCTATGCCCCTTCACACACATAACCCGATATTACCTGAAAGATGAACTATCACAGTTCAAAAGGGTTTTTACATTTTCATGGCAGAAAAACAAATCAACTATTATTTCAACTGATCCAAGACACTTTTCAGCTTTTAACTCTGAGACCTGTTTTGTTTTGGCAGAAGCCATCATGAAGCTATTCAAATCTTCACTGAGAAACAATCTTTACTTGGAAACCCCCACCCAAACAATTACAGGATACGGAGGAAAAAAGTCAAAGGCTTGCTCTAACAGGTTATGAAAAAAAAAACAAACCCGAGAAGGTTTAGAACCATAACTGCTTCAATTTCTAGTTTGTGTAAATATCTTAATCATCAGTTATTCCACTCCTCTGCCAAAAGAGCCTAATTTTAGCATAAATTCTATAAATATAAAGTGAAACCAAGGACATATCTAATCATAGAAATAGACAGCCACTTCCTTGTATCAGAAACACACTGTGATTCAATAAACCCAGTCAATCCAGTCTGAGACATCCAAACCCACTAAATACATTCTTCAAGGGTAATAAATACATTCTCATAAATACTGTAGACATTGCTGAAGAAAGTGGTTAAGATAAAGTAATCTACTGTATAAACAAACAAATAAAAATCATGCTTACTTTTGTCTGATGTTACTGTGCAAGGGCTGGTCATTCTGCAAATGGATTGGTGAGGCTGCCCGCTTTGGTGAAGAAAGGGACTCTCTGGGGATTTGCTTTGGTGATATTGGCACTTCGTTACAGGAGGAAGATTCTCGTCCAGAAAGTGAGACAGAACTATCCAAGGTTGTTGAAGGGTCAGAAGCCTGTCTAATGGCACTGCCATCATCTGCTTTTCTATCATTCTTATCATTTGAGAGGTCTTCTTTATCTGGAACACCATCTTTTTCATGGCTGGAGTACTCTTTGGATTCAGAAATCACACTCTTTGACTCCTTCGTCTCAGTCCTGGACAAATACAGGGAGCCACTGTCCTTGTTTTCATCATTTTGCCTTTCACTTTTCACTCCCTTTCTTTCCATGCTGTCAGGATCTTTCCTTGCCCGTGTATATCTGGATGAGTAGTCAGAATCCAAATCAGAATCAAGAGATAATCCATACTTTTCTGCCAGCTGGCGCCGCCTCTCTGCCTTGTACCTAGCTATTCTTTCTGCTTTTGACTCTAGTTCCTGGACATCCATGCTTCCTGTACTATACAAGGGCTCTGTATTACCTCCTGTGATTTCTGCTCGGTATCTGGATGATCTGGGTTGTTTTTCTACAGAAGAATCTGAAGTTTCCTCCTCTTCATTTGATCTTCCTGTCAAAAGTACAACATATATGAGCAAGTCTATCCCAAAACTCCAAGTACCCTACCCACCATTCACATCGAGTGAACTAAAAGCTTCCCATTTTCTTACAAATCAAAGTGTACTAGTGACTGCACAGACACATTACATTTTTGCACTTATGTCTCCAAAAGCACATACAAATGAATAAGAAATGTGTATTACTTATAATTCTTTAAGAGTCTCATATCAAATTATTGTTGTTTTAAAACAATATGGATAATCAACCTTTTTCAAATAAGACAACTAGAAAATTAAAAGGTAAGTTAAAAAAAAATGCTTACCACAGCTCTTCTATAAAACTCCTCTCCATGTACTGCACAAATGACAGGGTAGTAAACATGAAGAAATTCAGCAATGCAAGATTGACTGATACATACTACTTACCTAAGTGGGGACTGTATGGATCAGTTGCACGCATATATCTTGGTGTATCTTCCTCTAGTAAACGGTGTGTGACTGAGCCTGGACAGTTTTGTAGAAGCATAGGTTGTGTGTCATTTTCAATTCCCTCTAACCGTCTAGCTATTCTCTCTTTTCTGAAAAAGATGCGAAAAATGTGAAATCAGGCATCTTTGAAGATTTGAGGGGAGAGTTTCTAAGAGGAGGTAACAAAACAAGCTGTGTGTTTTGTTTTACAGGCCAAAGACTTTTTTTTTTTTTTTTTACCTTTTCATTTCCAAAAAATCTTGGTTGTTTGGTTCAAACAGTTTTCTTAATTCTGAAACTGAGACAACAAAAGATTATACAGTTTATAAACTACTAGGTTTCAGAAACTCACAGAAACTTGCTAAATGCTTTAGAATAAGAAGGAACAAACTTAAGAAGTTTGAAATAGCTTTTATCGGGGAACAAGCATTTTCCTCATTTTCCTAGTTTATTAAGCTTGCGTTATCAAAGGTGCATTAAGCATATAGGTGTAAACACCAAGGTGTCCTCCCCCTCCAGGTACTTCCAGGCTAAGCTAGAATCTGCTATGCCATCCTAGCAGTTCTCTAGATCTAGTACAAACTGGGCAAGTTGTATTTTGATTAGCTGAGGTCAAGCTTACACACTACAGTAACCTGTTTCAAAACCAGGTAGTACGGAATTACTGCTTATCCTGTCTACACAAAGGTTGGGGACTAACTATGTTTAAAGAGAAACAGTGTCTCCTATTCCTTACTTTCCTCCACTCCACTATATTGAGCAAATCCCAAGAATTTCGCTGACTCATGATTGGAGTGAAAATTACCATGTACCTTCATGATATTCTAGTATGGTTAATCACTTTCTACTTTGCTAATTTTCCCTTGTAGTTTTAATTGGACATATTTTCTTTCTCTCCCCTTAAACTGTCTAGTGATTATGTGCTAGTAGGCAGCTGTCACAGTTCACAAAATAGTAGTGAACCAAGAGGAGGCATGATAGATGAAGTAATCCATATATATATACACACACACACACACATATGTGCAGTTACCAGTGATGTTTGCAAACCACACTGGAGCAGTGAGTGCTACATAAACAAGTGTGGTGTGACTTCTTACCACCAGGAAGAGAAACCATACAGGCTGTCAAAGGATGCAGTGGACTGGGAGAGGTGTGTGTGTGTGTGTGCGCCTAGCACTGCCTGTCATCCCCCCGTCCCCCCCCCCATCATTGCCTTGGCAAAGATGTAGTGCTAAAAGCTGTGTGCGCCTATTCTGATGCAATGCAACTCTAGGGTTCTGATCCTGTTGACCAAGGGATCAAAAGTTAAAGCAAGCTAAAGTCTACAGCCGCTAAATCAGCCCTAGATTGCCATCAGAAATGCCTGATGAGTCAGGAGTGTCTAATAGACACTGTTCCACACCACTGCAGAAGTAAATCTATCAGCTTTTTTCCCTACCAGACCTCATCGCTCTAGATGCTTAGAAGATAAACATTATTGAAACACCACCCTTTTAAAGGTCAGATGTACATTCTCTCCCTTTCCTCTACTGCAAGAGCTTACATGCATAGCTAAGTTAGGGGTTCAGCTTAGCTGACACTATCGAGGAAGTTTGCTGTAGTCAGTATCAGTGCTTATACTTCATAGATACAGACAGAGACTATTGATGTTGGCTGTCTTATCAACCTTACATGCTGAAAAGCCACTAGGACTCCAGGTAAAATGTCTTGGATCAGCAAAAATGAATGTATTTTGATCATGGCTACAAGAGAAGCAAATGAATAAGGTATGAACAGAGCATCTGAGGCTACAGTGGAGTGCCTACTGAGAATGTGCAATTAACAGGGGAAAGAAATCAACTGGGCCACTCTCCAAAACAACTCATTTAGTCTACATTTTTACAGAAAGCAGACTCAAGCTATCTGCTTCAATTTCTCAAGCCAGGTTAGCTCAGATTGTGATCACGCTATGAAAAAAATCTAATATGTACACATTTGATGCAACTAACAGTGCAGAGTAGCTAAGTATGCAACTACTTAACAGTGCTAACCCAAGGGACACCTCTTCCATGCCTAGTTTCAGCATCTGTGGCAAAGCAGATTGAAGCCTATGCTGTTGACCAGGTTGACAGTGCAAGAAAGCCACCGAAAGTCAGCAAGCTCCAGGCACAGCTCTCTGGAGATGGATGGGAACTGGACTTGGGCAATGGAAAATTTGCATCCTGAACCAACACCAAAGCAAAGATGAGCCCTTACATTGTGTTTTCCTAGACTTTTCTCTCAATGCATGAGCAGTTCCTGCTGCTGCCCTGCCTACTCAAGCTGTGCTAGCAGTGGAACTGTATTAAACAGAGAACTTATCCATATGAAACCAACCTTCGTCTAATGTTCACACCAAAGGAAATGATCTCCCATAAATACTTTGCTCTCACCTCTGCCAAATCTACTGCTGTTTCAGTTTGTTCCTCTGACTATTAGAGTTTTTCTGTTCCATCTGTTGGCTATACATACATAAAATGGTCAAAACAAACCCCATAATTGTTCTGCCACTTCAGACAGGTCAAAGGCCTCCACAGCTCACAGTTAATAAAACCACATTCCATCCAAATCCTCATCATTTTTTTTTCCCTACTCACCAATTTATACAGTCCCAAAACCCATCATCAGAGAACAGGTCTTTTACACAGCTTTTGTAAAGCTCTAAAGCACAGCTTCATACACTAAAGTCTTTCTCCTCCCTGCCCCCCCCCCCCCCAAAAAAAAAAGAAGAAGAAGAAACTTGACTATAAGTCATCCACATACAAGAAATGTGGAACATCCAAAGAACTCCCAGCAACATTAGCTCAACACCCTCTTGCTATGTGTTAGCTGAAGTTCCAGAGATTCTACTACTGCTTTGCAGTCCTAAAAAGAACACTGGCCTCATGATGCATCTCTCCAACACCTTCCCAAACAAGATGGGACAAAAATAGCATGGGACTACTCTATGCTGCCTTACACTTTTTCCACACTTAAGATTCCAGACAGTAGTTTCAGCTAGGTTGGCCAACATCTGCAGAGCTTTTTTGTGAAAGCAGTTTCAGCAATATTCTTCTTCTGGGGAGGTGGGGAAAAGATGCACAAAAAAGAAAAAAAAGAAGATAAAATGCAGGAAGTCATCTACTCTAGTGATTTCTTTTTGCTGAATAAAACATTTGACTTCAACACATTAAAGCCAGTTGGAGAAATTTCACTCCCAAGGACACTGGTTGGCCCTTGCAGGCTTAGGTGATCAGGTTTCTCTTTTTTAGTTTGCAATTTGAATATGTTGGTGCCAATTTCCCATCTGTTCGTGGGACGTTTTTCCACATGACCATCAGAAACTACATCATTTCAAAGACACCCATGACAACGTTAAAGAATAACAACACTTCTACCTAAAACGTAGCACAAAGATCTGATTCAGCACACAAGAAAAGACTAAGAAGCCTAAAACAATTAATTTCACAGCAAAAGCTGCTTATCTAAGTTACTTCATGCCAACAGACTTTGTAAGCACTGTTGGTCAGTATATTTAAGGGCAACAGGAAGAACAGCCACATTCAGGAAACAGCTTTATTTTACAATGTTGGGCAGGATGCTATGGTAGGATACCCTCTAAGGTAGGCTGTCAAGAGGCATCTTAATTTTGGTAACTGTAGACCTTCTGAGCAGAATTTACCTTATAATACAAGTATTTATCAAAAGGAGTATTGTTCCATGTCTTGTCCCAGAATAAAAACGAAAAAGTACATTTGGAGTGCACCTTATAAAAATGTTTAACAAATTCCTTAAATTAAGGTGAATGATTTCTTACAGAATTCAGAAATCTTTCAGAAACATTTGTTACAGAATATAAATATGTTTTTGCTGAAAGCCCTCTTTGATAACTGCAGAGGGGATACATGTAGATAAAGTTGCAGGCATGTGACAGTGGTTTTATTTTTAAGATACAGAAGCTGTAAAAACTAAATCAAGCCTTCTAAAAGTCCCTAGTAGGAGTAAGCACATACATTTGTGACGCCTGAACAGACATGGATCAAAAGTTTACCTGCCAGAGGCTTAATTTCTCAAAGATGGTAAATAACCATTGCATCGCAGGTATACAAGTTTTCATTTTGAGGAAAATTTAACACAATAGTGAAGCCTACCAGCCTCGTTCCTACCTCCTCCTCTCCTCACCTGGAAAGATGATGGTCTAAAAACCCGGCTGGAGAAGCATTTATCTACTGTTTATGCTAGCAGATGCATACTAACATGTTCAATGCTTAACTGCAGGCAGTAACGTGTGAGACTTCAGCTAGACTCTTTGAACCTCAGTTAGGTCTGTATCAGTTGAAAATTAAATATATTCCTCTGATTTTCCAACATGTACAAATCTGGATCAAAGTTAGGCCCTAGATTGGAAAAATAACCTGGATTTTCAGAAAGTGTTTGGCGCCAAGTATTCCCCTCAGAATATAAACATATAATACAATGACGTCTTTCTGAACATCTGCAATAATTACATCATAAAAGTAAGCACATCACTTAAATATCACTTAAATGGTATGCTGGAAGAAGGGCTCCTTTCTAAAGGAACTCTGCAACACACGACATTAAAAGAGCAACTCAGTGCCTTTACATTGGGATTAGTGCACCTATTAGCCTTGTAGTTTGTCTGAAAAGGGCAAATACCATCAGAACACACATACAATTTTAATCGAAGTTCTGAGATCCACAACATCCCTGAGTGAAGGGAACATCTTTATGCCAGTTACACGTAGTTCTTCAGTCACATGTCACCCTTTACTGGTCAAGAACTGCTTCCAAGCAGATTGTGATTTCCTCTGAATAATTCAAGAGAATTAATTCTCGGCTATACCTCAACTGTGTCAAAAGGTAAAGATGGAACTGCTGTTTTCTTTGTAAGTTATTCAGGCTAAGACAGAAGTTTAAAAAAAATACAAAAATCCCCAAACCCATATGTAGTGCAGGTTCTTTAGCATGCAAGACTAAAATTCAGTGTGTAGTCAGTTGGTCGTGCAAGCACAGTGATTCTATCGATCACCAATGGGGACTGGAAAGAGCTATGACTACAAGCCAAGTTAATACCCTTGAATTCAGTATTAATCTAACTGTACAAAGAAATCTCACTGAAGTTTTGAATTTCAGCTACTGCTTAACCTATTGAAAACTAGGTAAAAAAAGGTGAATTTTATGAAGCAGAGATGTAACAAAGCCTTGTAAAAGAGTATTGTGGTTCATCCCCTGTTGTCATCCCCTACACATACTTCACAGGGAGAAGAAAACTCATTTACAAAACATCTGTGTCTAAGTGATTTTAACTGTGCCTTGCACTTGCACAGACTAAACTTCACATGCTGTTAAATTACCACTTGTGTTCATAATGTGTCTCCTGTACCTACCTTTTGGAAGTACTGCTAAGAGATTAGCATCAATATCCTTTGTGCTGTTTGCAAGTTCTTCTTTATCTTCAAATGAGAACTCCTTCTGAAAACTGAAAGCAACATCTGGTTTACAGAACTGTGGATGTTTCTGCTACAAATCAAATAAAGCCAAGATGTAACCAATTTACTGCAACAGAGTCTAACAGAGATACCAAAGAAAGCATTTTCCACAAGAATGAAATAAGAAATAACCCCAAGAAACTCACAAAGCCAAACCTAACAATCTGAAACTTGTTTGGAACTGACTGTGACACATTTTTGCATTAAATTACTGACTGGAGACTGCCTTCAAAATGCTCTCCTAGCAATTACATTTGAAATAACCTATATCAAATGATTCTCCATAAATATTAAAACATACTTCATCAAATACTGTATTGTATGGTACACTCCACCTAGAAGTCTTCTGCATGACTGCCCTATTGTTGTTACTGCACTGATCTCTGGATCTTATATGGCTTATAATACACTAATATGAGCAGGAGACCATTTAGTTTCATACATTGTCTTTTCAAAACAGCAAAAATGCCCATTTAGATGAAACAAAATATTTCTTTAAATATGTTCATTAAATATACAAATTTTAATTGTAAAATGTAGGTGTCACAATGGTCTAAAGTAGATGTCTACAGAGACTTTTTTTGATGAAGTGTTCCTCCTTGTGGGTAAACAAAGTGACATTTTTCTCTCCAATTACTAAAAATAGAGAACTGCTGTAGTCTGCCATTATGACTTCTAAACTATGCCAACCGGGCATAAGAAAACTTATACTAGTCCTAAAGCCTTTGGTAAACTATGTAGACAGGTGTAACAGATACAAATCCCCACAGTGATACCAGGGTCTTCATTTTGCCATGGTAGTGATGTGCCATACGATTTACTGTCATTATGGTAAGACAAATTGCACAGCCTTAGTGTTGGAAAATCCTTCCTTAGGACAGTTTTTAAATGGCTTTTTAAAGAATTGAATACCCTTTCATCAAGGGTATTTGGTTAGAAAAGAAAAACTGGTAAAAAAAAAATTCTGTACTCACTATTTCAGAAGAACATTGCTCTTTGAAGAGTTTTAACATACAATGACTAATAACATTTTACATGAACTCCAAGAAGTATTTGCTTCTTTATGGTTTATAAATAATATTCCTTTGTAAGACACTGAGGAGAGAATAAAGCCCTTGAAATGACAATAAAGAAACTGGGCTGTGTCACATTCAGGCACCATGCCACCTGCTGCAAATCGTCTCCAACAACTGCACTTACAGAAATTATTCCAGGTACTGCCAAGAAAAGCAGTGTTAGCCACTACAGAAAATAGCAAATAGAAGATGAAAAGCTGCAATAAGCTGTCCATTACAGAAAACTATGTATCTTTACAGGGTGACAACACTTTAATGGAACTAAAAAAACCCCAAATAAAATAAAAAAAATAGCACACAGCAGCCACAGGCAAATGGGTGCGTGTGTCATCTGAGACTGGGCAGAGACTCAGACAGTTAACCGCATGTTTCTATATGCCTAACCCCAGATTGCCAACACTCGTGATTCTTATTAGCCTCACAATATGTTATTTTCTTAGACACAGCTTCTGGAGAACCCCTAGGTGGAGAGATTCCCAGTTTCTACCCCTCTTGGCTGAGGAAGAGTTTGAAAAATGCAATATTGGCCTAAGGCTACAAATCAAACCCCAAATTTATTTTGTCAAATCAATTTGATTACTTAAGATTTGCCTCAAAAGGGACCCAGCTCATGACTTCTTAATACCTGGGCTTTATTTAGCAGCATCTCCAATAGCTTCCATAATGCTTGTGACAATGCAACACCTTAAGTTTCCATAAACATGGGACTTTGTACAGAAAAGCATTCACTCATACAGCAAAATCCTTGTTTAAATTAACTGTGCACTAACATCCATAACTATGCCTCAGTCCCATATGAATTTCCAAGGGTAAAATCATACAGAATCAGGACTGGCACTAACCTGCTGGTTTTAAAAAGAATTGTATTATTGGATTGCTTGCGGATCCTCAACAAACTTTTAAATACTGTAAACTAGTTAGGTTCACTCCTGCCCCTTCCTCCAAACTCCAGGGAGTTCCAGAGACCCTCTAAACCCAGTCTAAATGTCTTTCACTGAATTTCCATCTCTTTGTTCTCATGCCAGTGTTGTTGGTTAGCTTACTTATTTTTCTGAACTGAAGTTTTCAACATCTCCTCAGCTTCCTCGAGACAGTCTCTCAGTTTCATTGATTATCTGTAAAAATGTTCTCTACTTATTCCAGTTTTAAGTCATCTTTTTTGTATATGGTGACCAGAATTGGACAGTCTTGATTCCAGACCTGGGTCTTAGTAGTGCCTTATAAAAATAGGAATTTTAATAGAGGAAGCATTACTATATGACTAGCCAGATGAATGCCAGGATCCACAACACATTTGCCTTTTTATATCTACACTATACTGGTTGGTCAATCCTGCATGAGAAACCAATATGCCAAGGCTTTGCTTTCATCAGTTGCAAGTGACAGAAAAATTTATCAGCCCCCAATGCACAACAGTGCACTTAGTATTATTACATTACATCCTTTTTCTATTACTCCTCAAGGTCATCCAGTTCTTCCTGTATGTGAGCTCCCTCCTCCTTTGTACTGAGGGTGGCTTCCAACCTTTGCTCACTGGCAGATTTCATTAAAATTCTTTTAATAACCACAAACTTCTTAAGCTTAACCCTTGCTGGACTACACAGCATCACAGGTTATCTCCTTTGTGAAAGTCCCTTCACAGTTTCCCTTATGCTTTCATATTCCATTTCCCTCTGGACAGATTGTCAACTTTATTTACTTACTTTTAAATTATTAACTCTTTTCATATACTGACTATTTTATCCACAATGGAGGAGTTTTTCCTCTTCAGAGGCATTTTTGCTCTCTCTCACAAAGCTGCAGGTGGCATTGCTTGTTTTAAATATTCGCACATTAGAAACACAAAATGTTTTAAACTGATGTATCAATTACACTGCTTTCACTTGCACAGAGAATTCAGAGACAGAGCAAGGCTCTGAAGATGACACAGTCAAGCCAAACAATTGGGTATTTATAGATACATATATAAAATTAGTTCTAAAAATGAAAGCAGGCATATTTAGGACATGTCACAGTATTCAATAAGAACATTCATTAGGAATCTAAATTGAGTTGGAATGATGTTAAAGCAATTTCAAATAGGTGTAAAAAAAAATTACAGGACACTACTCATAAGGGTTTTAAAAAAAATATGCTCGTAAGTAATTCCTCACCAAGACTTCCCCATTTCCTCAAAGGGATCTATCCAAATGTCTCCCTGTTTTATTAGTTTCTCTGCTAAAGGAGCAGTTGCAGCAAGCAGTTGCAGTTGCTTAAGCAGAGTCAGCCAGACTTGGATTGCCAAGTATATTGTACTTTCAAACTCATACACAACCCTGTTCTAGAAGTATCACAACTACATCTACTCACCTTTGCTTTTCTTAATTTCTCAAGGCATGCTATAAATTTAGGTGCAGATTCCGAGCAGCAGCAGCACCAGGAGTTTCTGCACTTAACAGGTAGGCCATGCACATTCATTATTAAAATAATTTAAGACATACGTGGGTTTCTCTAAATGAAAAAAAAAGTTTAGAAGTTTGCAAGAATTCTTTCTTCTTAAAGTCCCTGTTAAACCTGAATACTGAAAGAAGAACTTCTTTGCTTGCCTGAAATATAGCCTGTGATCATGGTTCATTAAATGCAATCAACAGCATGAGGTCCCTCGAGTTTGTTTTGCACATGATTTGTGTGTGGTTTGGCCTCAGGTTCCCAACAAACTCATCATACTCTCCAATGTTCAGGAATTCATATGATTCCTATTAAAACATAGGCAACAATATTTCACAACCTCTATAGTTTTTCTTTAAAACCAATGTATAATGTGGCATTAGTAGAGTATTTGACAGTCTCAGTAGTTACACTGCTCTTGCAACTTCCAAAGTAAGTGTGGGCTGCATCTATACATCAGGGATTCCAGGCTGAAAACTTCATCTGCTGCTGCAGCAGCAGCAGCATACAGTTTCCAAATAGCTGTCCCACTAACCTAGTTACATGCCCAAAATCAAGCAGAAGTTTGATCCAAATGCCACTGGTAGCACTGCCCTGCCACCTGGATTAAAGCTACATGATATCCTGAGATTTTGTGATTGAAATACATGCATGAAAATCCACTTGCATACCTGCCAGCCAGGTGCTTCACATTCATTTCCCTTCTCTTTCTCTAACTCCAGGAGAATTTCCTTCCCTGGACTCTTACGTAAGAAATCCATTCTACAGTCACATCCTTTTCTACTACTCTCATTTCTACTCTCCCCTACCTGCCTTCCATAACACAGTGCGGCTTCTACACCTATTCCCTCCCTCTCTCTCTCTACAATACCTAAGAAACAACATGGCAGGGAATCAGGTGTGCTCCAGAAAGTGTGCGTTGACTGAAAAGATGCTTGGAAATGTGAGGCTGGGTGCCTAAGGCTGGTGGATTCCTGTGCAGCTGAGCCAACAAAACAGCTGGTTGCTGAGGCAAGAGTCAGTTCCCAACTTCCTGAACTCCTCTCTGCACCATTATGAATGAGTCCAGCAAGCACAAAGGTGGACACCAAAAGCAGTCGGAGTGAGGAGGGGAAGTGAGAGGGAATGTGACCTGCCACCTTGCTTAACTGTGAACTGTATCCCCTTACTCAGCCTTGTGGAACCCTGCCCTAAGACTGCAGACACGAGGCAGCATGGCCCTGCAAGGAAGCAGCAACGTCACCTCTCCATTCATCTCTGTGGTGTCCCCCTCCCATGAGCTGGCAAAGCTCTCTGCACAGCTGTATAATTAATTCACCCGCTTCAGCCACCTTCTTTTTCAGACAGATCAGTTTTCCAAGCTGGTTCACTAAATGTCTGTACTATGTCCGTGCCATGCAAAGAAAAATGGGCACTGCAGTGGCAGGAGGCTCAGTGCACAGTGGGACTTTTCCCTTAGCAATGTCAGCTATAATTTTTCACATTACTTAAGAGGCAGTTGGTGTTTTCAATACCTGTTCAGAGCATCTGTTTTATGCCAAAGCTTGGTCCTGCGAGAGGACCAATAATAATTTTCCCTGACAAAAGAATAAACATAGATACAAGCAATGACTGCAAGTTACTATCACGCAACCAGTCATCTTCACTAGGCAAGAAAAACTTGACCTTACCTTAACGCTCTCTTCCTTTGGAGCAATCGGGAAGGTTTAAATCTGACTGAGTTTCCTTTGTCAAAATCTGTGAAATGAAAAAAAACACACCATAGTGAAGATGCTTTAATAAATGGGGAACTTGTAGGAAATCAGTTTATAGTCTCCAGTCATAGCCCTTTTCCACTAGAAAAGACTGCACAAAGGCCTTCCCTCTAGTCAAAGGAGCATAAGCTGGCATGTCCAAGATGGTGATAAACCAAAGCCTTGCAAAATTGAGTACAGACAGTAAACATATCAAAAGCATCAACACTTTATGGAACTGCCATGTCCTAATCCCAGTATTCATGGTGTAGCACTGCAGCCTGGGGCTATCATTTAAACTCCTTGACTCAGTTTCCCAGCTTATAAAATGGGCGGTAGACATGTTCACGAAGCACTCTGGAAATGAGAAATGCTGCAAGCAGCAAGAGCCTTTTTGGCTGCAGCCTAGCAATACTACAAAAACTGCATATTCACTGCAGAAGTCGGAGATGCCCAGCTGAGGATCTGTTGCAACAACAGTATTACACCATCTATGACAGAAATATTTCTAAAGGTTGTTTACTGTTTGGAAGCTCCCATTTTTTTCTGAATAGCCTTAGATCATGCTTACTTTCAGAGAGGAACAGGTGTTTATACTGAGAGCAAAACTGTGTCAGATGCAGCCTTATATTCAAAAAGTATGTATTACAAAGCCACTAGGTTCCCAAACCTTTGTGAACCATAACAAGCAATGGGCAATCTCCCCTCTCCCCACCTAGATTTAACTTTTTCATTTCTGAAGTCAAGAGCATCATCAGAGGATCTAAACGATGACCAGTGGCAAGGGGGACCAGTGCTCCCAAGTACCATCTCCCTCCATTCAGCAATAAGGATGCTATTAAGAGACCTTAAGAAAACTGCTAGCCAGGAAGGAGGGGAGCACCTGGTCCATGACTGCTGCTGAAAAACACATGAAGCTACTATTAATTACTATTAATTTACTCGCAATGGGAAAATTGCCTTCCATCCCCATCTGTATTGTCAACTACCCCAAGACCCTAAATTAATAAACAATTGGTCACTGATGCAGTGTTCATTTTGCAAAGACAGACCTGAATGTTACACAAGCTTAACTTCAGAATGATTCAAAAGCAGCAGCATCCCTTTTACTCTACCCGAGAGCTGAGATTTAACTATTTCAAAGAAGAGCTAACTGGCAAAAAAATATTTTTGCTTATACAAAATAGTTTAAAATCTAGGTAGCCTTTCAAAACTTTTCACCCTCCTCTTCTCTTCGACTTCTTTCTGCCACCTCTCCAGGTAAACAGATTTAAAAAAAAAAAAAGTTAAAGAAAAAAGACCATTTTAACAGTCTGATAAAAAGGCTTAAAATGTGCAAAAAGGCATTTTTTAGGCATCTGCTACAAGTTACTGCAGATTTCAAGCTGCTTTGCTAATAGCATTCTTCAACTTTAATAGGCAACTTTTTCCTGTTTTTGTTAACATTCATTTTCTCTTTCCAAGTAAATGGAGAGTAAAACACACAGATTACACTGAAACGTCTTGTTAGACCAAAACAGAGTATTATAAGAAAAACAGTATGAATAGTATATAAATCATTATATTTTACACTACAACATTAAAAAGAATACTCCATGCCATAAGTACCCTCTAAAAAGGCCAGATTACGTTACTGTGAGAAGAGTATGCAGTAACTTAAAAAGCCCAGCTCAGTATCAGCTTAGCTAATCAGAACCAGGCATATCTTAAATTTATAGCTGTTCTAACAGGATATAACCCATCCAATAGTTTTTGGCACTAAAACAGCTGTCCACCATGAAAACCACAAACAGACCACAGAGAAATTCTCCCCACCCTAGCCAAAACTGGAGAGGGGACATGAGAAGGAAAGAAAGTAGCTTTCATGGCTTCACTGGGAGAAGGGAGGGAGAAGTGCTGCTAAGAGGGTGTACACAAGCCAGTCCAACTCTTGCTACGTATGAAACACATTCAGTAACATTCATACATACCACATCTATAATACCTCAAAAACATCTTAGAGCTGCTGTATTTCACAGGGGCAAGCTCCTCTCTCCCCCCCCCCCCCCCCCAAACACAGAAACCCAACTAGACAATTATATTCTGTTACACAGTTTTGATATTTTATGTATTTCCTCCTGTTCAAAGTAAACCCCATGTGGGAGGGATTAAAGTCCAATAAAACTTACTTACTACAATATGGAAGTCTTAAAATTAAATACAAACACAGGAGAAAAAGTAAAACAACTCTGCTTCAGAAGAAAATAAACATGTCCCCAGAAGAAACGTCAGTTTAACACAGTCTTAATGCAATGGTTAATTTAAAGAAGAAAACCCACCCTCACAATACCTGATACACAGAAGGAAAATCTTTGCAACAGCATTTTGTTCCTTCTTTCACTGAAGAATTCTAAACATGCTCGTAACCACATTAAAACAATTTTAAATATTTGTATTTAAAATTAAGAGTATATTTACTGAAGTATAAATCAAGCTTGCTCACAAGTTTAACCATTTGTTCAGTCTAGTCCCCTCCCTTTTAGGCACAAACTACCAGATAAAACCACTATCCATAATTTAATACATAGGAAATTAAAAATGCTGAATTAAAAAAAAAAAGTACATGCAACCTTCCAGTGTTACTTAGTATATTTAAAGGCCCTAAGTCGGTGGCAAGCTAAGCTAATTAAAAGATCCATCTAATCGGATCTTTCAAAAGTGTCCTTTAGAAGATAATGAAATAGCCTAGGTGACTAACTGCATACTGATTGCTAAAGTAGCTAAACGTAGCTGCAGAATATCCAGTCAAACAATATTTACACATGCATACATATATACGAGAGAGATTAAACACACACAAATGAACTGTGTTTTCTTCTATCTACTTGGAACTCTTACCTTGCTCCTCGGAGTATTTAACATTTCCCAAATAGCTGGAGATCCAAGGATTTCTGAACATGGTTGCACAAACAAAGGATTCAGCAAAGAGAAACTACAATAGCAGCTAATTCTCAACCAGCCACAGCCCTAGGCCTGTCTTAGTAATATCGTGTAGAGATTTTTCATAGCACAGGACTGGAGCTGTCAGGCTATCGCGTCCCAGGGAGTACAGTAAATGCATAGCAATAGGCTGCAAGCTGGAGCAGCTCAAGCCAGTAATCAGATTACAAACAGAAATTAGGCACATGAATGCTAAAACAGATTGGGCAATTGTGATTGGGAGATTTACAATATTACCACTTCAAAGATCCAGCCAAATCACACATTATATTCCTGCAAAATGAATGCAGAACCCCTAGATCTTCATATTAAAAAAAAAAAAAACCCAAACCAAACAGCCTCCAAGAACAGGAATAATTCCTTCATATCTCTAATCAGGATAAACTGCAATGCTTGCTTAAGAAAAAAAGCATCCAGGCTGCCAAAAAAATGGACTCTGTTAATCATATCATTATGCTAAATATTTTGCCTAACTATTAGTTGGAACATTTAAAACAGACAAGATTTATGGATAACATATGAGCAAAATTACTGGTGGGGGTGGGGATTTAAGAACAGACACCATAGCTCCAAATATTTTAATTTGAGACAGAAGGTGTAAAATTGTACAAAAGTACTGTCTAGCTACCATATTTTTTTATTAAACAGATCTGATGGATTTTGGATTGAAGACTCAGAACCCTTTATAGTTCATTTTGAAAGTCTGGACATATTTGTTCGAAATAGTGTAATAACCCTTGCTCAATCTTCCACACTGAACTACCTGATTGTCTAACACACGCACACAAAGAAGCATTAAATATGTGACTAAAACAGGTCCATGCACTTAACCCCATCCAGCCAAAGGCAGTAACTGCTTACTAGCTTCCCTCTAACAGACTTCTTCCCTTCAAAAAGATTTCAACTATTATCAGCAGAAAACTTACCACCAGGCTGGGGTTGTCAGGACCATGAAAAGATAGCCTAGAAACACAAGGCTGAAGTTCTTGACTTTTCTTACCTGTTCTTATGATATCTGGTACAACCCTGATCCATGCTGGGAACCTCTATGTACAGGCAAAATATAAGCAACGATGCTGTGAAAGAGACTGCTTAACCACAATTGCAAAATATAGTCTATCAAAAACCTATTAATTTCTGTTGGCTCACCATGAAGTTGTATTTAGCCTAGGTCATCAAAACACTGTTTTTCATGCTAACAAGTTCTTGCAATGGATAGAAGAACATGCACTCCATCTTGTCTAATGCCCCTACTATTTGTATTCATTTATTTATTTTTAAACATTAATAATGTTCGAGTCACCTTATCCAAAGCACCTTTTATTAGCTGATCTTTCAACAGTCCAGAGCTCCCTGGAACGAGAGTCACCCAACACAATGAATGTGACATTGAAGCCTCTGACCCATCAAGTAACATCCTCTGTTCAGAAATACTTGATGGTACGTACCACATTTTTTTCTTTGCCTGTAATCTTACCGGCTCTCACATTTCATTCTAACCACTTCACAGCACTACCCATAGAACACAAATCGAACACTGCTGTGGTCTCTTGACCAGCTGCAAAGGCCTACGTCTACTTGACCCTAGCACATACAAAAGTAGTAACAAAAAAATGTAATGTCAACATGGGTCCAAACTTGCCATTAACCTGAAAATCCACTTTATGGCCTACACATAAGTGCAGGTGTGCTTAAAACACAAAAACAAGACAGTGCAGAAATTAACAAAGAAGCTGCTGGTAACAGCTAACGGAGACATTCTGGACCAGTGTCTTGTGTGGGTATACCAATAAAAAAGATGCCCAGTTCTGACAATGTCTCTTCTTTCTGAACCCTGCTTGTGTAAAGGCTGCTTACTTGATCTTGTGAATACAGACATTATTACCTGGAGTATTTTTAAGCACCTGTAACTCATCTAGTACACAGTATGGGAACTGTTTCTCATAAAGCACAGATAAATAACACTCATTTGATAAATCTGATGGATGCAGTCTTTAGCAAGGTTGAAGGAGAAGTTAGACTTGACAGCTGAGCTGATGTAATAGTTCATGGCTGCCAAGAAAGACAGTTCTACCCGTTTCTCTCTGCAGGACCTGTGCTAGGTCCTGCTCCCCTAGTGACCCAGTCAGATGACTAAACTGGTAGTAAATGTTCCTTTTTATTTTTGCTGGGTATGCTTTTCGGGAGGTGCCAGAACAAAGAAGGCGGCACAGGATCTTATGATCAGGAAAGGGATCAACCCTTCTGGCTAACAAAGGAGGTGAGCTCAGCTCAATTGTCATCCCTGTGTCTGGCAGTGTCCCGTATGACAGAGAGGAGGGGTGTGTTTGTATTTGTGGAGGGAGGGGTCAGGCTCTTACATTCCCCTCTGCTGTACATCATCACCAACATTTTGTCCTCAGCATCCTCCTGGTTAACGAGGCGCAGAAGGTAAAGCACACAGAGCTGCAGAAAGACAGAAAAACTCTAGAGTGCCTTTCAGAAATGTGTATATTTTAAATGGGTTCTTGCTTGTGCCATTCAAATTCTACTTACAGAACACAGTAAGAAGCCAGTTTCTCCAACAGCTCTGGCTATCACCTGTAAGGAATACCTGTAATAGGCTTTGGTGCAAGTAGGACTCCTTTCCCTACTATGTATGGCTGGCATGTCAAGAATACAGGTGCCAACTCATGGGACCAAAAAGAATTATTATAGCAGAAAGTAAAATATCCAACAAAAGCAACATCTGTATCAAGGTCTTCACAAAAAAAGCCTACCCATACACTAGAGTTTGGCTTCAAGCTCTCTTTTAGGTTGGAAGGTGATCACCAGTCATTGCTCTGTGCATGGTATCTGTGAATTCACATTAACATCACTACTGTTAATACTGAAACCATGCTACTGTGCAGAATCTGTGACCCCAGAGTTTGTTCAGCATCACCACAAGACGAGGGGTATGTGCCAACACTGCTTCCAATATTAAAACTCTTAAAGCCATGAGATGCTGGAGCCCTAGGGTATTACACCAACACTATGCACTTCACACAGATCATTAAGAAGATATAACTGTGGGTAACTGACAACTTCCCTCCCTCCTTTCCATCAAAAAGGGATCACCTATTGCAAGACCTGTCTCTGTGCTGTTCCTTAACCAGCTTTGGCAGTGGAGAAGACACCTTGCTAAAAACAGTAAGGCAGCAGGGTCAAGCAATGGTATAAAGAAAAGAAGCCTTAGATTTAGCTTTTTGCTGCTTGTTTGGAAACAGCAAGCTTAAGAGCTAGTCTTTCCCAGAAGAAAAGAAATACATCTCCAAATACTTGATGAGGAAAGAAGGAAGAGTATTTTGTCCTTCAAAGAGATCCAGTGTCCAGGTCCTAGAAGAATGCTCAGGCAAACTACATTATCAAGGCTGTGTTACAAACTGGTAGTAATGTTCTCCTCCTCCTCTGCCATCATTAATTCTTGAGCATTAGCAGTCTCCAACATAAGCAAACAAAGAGAGAACAACAGTTCAGCCATCAGAAAGGGGGGCAGCCCAGCTGGAAGTTAAGTTTGCAGTCATCTGGGCAAAAAGCTAGAGGTTAAGCATGCATACATTTCAAATCTGAGACTGCTCAAGAACGACCAGCTGGCAGCTAAATATTGTTCTGAAGCTTCCCACAGGAAGAGAAGGAAAATATCTTCCTTTTGTCTGGCAAAACTAATCACTATAATCAAAGCTGGAGTTTAAACAGCTTGCAAAACTGTTCCCAACTTACAGGGCTGCCAACCCCAAAGCACTGAAGAGTTATGAATCAGGTCCCACCAAGATCAAGTCTTTTTTCTGTCTGAATTTTGATCACTTAAGAATTTATATTTAGAAGTGTTCCTCTGTGATAAGGAGAACTAGATACTTCGTTGTGACTTGCAGTTATCATAAAACCAAACATCAAAGAAGCCCATGACAGCTGTTTAAAGAAAGCCTAAAAAAAAAATTAAAAAAAAAAAATCAAGAATGCAGAGGAAAGAAAACCCACAGTGACTGCAAAGAAACTTTCAGCAAATATGCTAGTTAGGTAAACAGGATTCTGAGCAGCATGGAAGACTGAGATGATCTGTATAAGTAAGATGATGAAATCATTTTCATACACACTTCATGGGTAGAAATCTAAAGGAGCTCATGAATTTTATTGCACTGCTGCTCTTCTGGACAAGGAGAGCACCCTTGGAAAAGCAAGTCAAAGTAAGCTGTGCCAAGATCTGAGATGCTGTGGATGATTGCAGGAATGAAGGTCAGAAGAGAGGGCTAAACCAGACCACTCTTTTCCATCACTCCATCTGACCTCCCCTCCCAGGCCCCAGGCTACTCGCCCACCTCAAGGTACCCTGTCAGTTTCTGGCATGTAGGCGTGTGTTTCCAAAGGTAAGTGGTAAGGCACTAAAAGAGCCTCCCTTTTCTTATTTCCCCTTCCTCCCACTCTCCAGCAATTTCTGCCAAGGTGTTAAAGAAATAATTTAGCCCAAAGCTAAAGGACAGGTAAAAAAAAAAAATCTTACAGAAGATTACTTCAGTAGTATAATCACTTCACAGGAAGTTATCATCTCAATTCATGTTCAAGCATCCTAGCTTGCAAACACAGGATGTATTACTGGTTGGCAATGGCAGTCAGTTTTGTCTTCTCTATCCAAACCCTATGTATGTGGGCAAGTGCTACTCTCGTTTCCTAAATGGAGGCCATTCATATGAACTTTTAAGCTACCATAAAGTTTTCTGACATGGTATCATCCCTCCAGTGGAAAGCAAAAACAATCCTTTTCACTTTGCTTTCCCCCCCGCTACTTCCACTATACAAGAGTTTTTGAATAATGATCTTGGCAAGAAGATTTCTGTTTGACTAGTGATTATGTTTTGGACAAGTCTTCAGATAAACTTCAGCACTGCACCGCCTGTGTGGTATACTTTAAAACAGGTCATACACAAAGAGATCAAAAAAATGATTAGTACGGGACTAAGTTTTTTAGTACAAGATGACAGATGTGTTAAAAGAATATGGCTGGTCTTTTTGTACTGGCTATTTACTTATGTGCTCTAGGCAAAGGGAGAACAATAGGTGTTTTTCCACGCACACTAAAAAAAGCCCCTCAACTTTCCAGTACTATTTCAGATTTGAAGAAATCTCACTCAAGTCATTAATTTTAGCAATGAATTGCTCCTAAAAGGAGATTTTGGTACCTTTCAATCTTGCAACACATTTTCAGAATAAGGAACTTGAAGGTAATGTCCCCTGACATTCCTACATCTCATATCACTGTTCACAAAACTGTATGGCAAGACTGTAGCATCATTAAAAGATCTTCAAGGTTTTCCTCTTTAGGAGTAAGATCAGTCTAGACTAGCTCCTTAAAGGAAGTTCAAAGGCCATGCACCCCATTCACATGTAGTGATCAGATACACCAGTGAGGCACATTATCTGAATTGAGTCAGACGTATTTGTCTGTGGGCCCAAAACAGTTAACAGAAGATATCAGGCGTGCGCAGGGCCAGGGTTAGGCATGGACTGAGCGAATGATTGGAAACAAGGATAAGGCAGGAACTCCTCTCCCAGCAGTACGTACAATTTAAATGATGAAACAGCCCACGGACTTTGAGGAGACACAGGTTTTTACCTAGCAAAACAGTATCTGAGAGCATTTCACACCATGACTCACTGTAAAGCCACTGCAGTTCAGATTGTGAAGGCACAGGGTTAGCCACGGCTCTATGGTCAACCTTCACTAAAGTCATGACAGAAGCAGCAGCTTGTTCTTTACTACTGCAGTGAACAAGAGCTTTGCTGCTGCAGTGACTGAGGACTTAAACTGCTGTTGGGAGAGACTGTCTGCAGAACTCCCATCCTCTAAGCGAGTGGCCAGGGTTTCTAAGATGGGTTTCTCCATCTTCTAACACTTCTAGTCTCTTCAGTCTCCAGAAAACTTTCTGCCAGAGCGCAATACAATCAGCACAAGGCCATCTCCCTGCCTGTAGTGGCAAGTGGCCCCATGCAGCTAAGCACCGCAAAAAGCCCAGCCACGCTACTGAGTTTTCTCCCAGCTGCTCTTGAACACCTCTGCACTGCTATCTCTGCACATGTGTAAAAGCCCAATAAGGGAGCAGAGAGAGGCATGCATACCACAAAGAAGAATTTATAACAAAGTTCTTTGGCTCTTCACAATAGTCATCTAAGGAAAACATCAGTTTTGTTTACCACTGTGATGTGACATTTCACAGGCCACATCATATCCCTGCATACTTACCTTGAAATATAACTGCCATTTTCAAGCCTCAGGCAGACAGCAACCTTGCAGAAAACAAATCCGTGACCCCATCTCCCATCCTGTTTACAGCACGTTGCAATGCTTTCTCAGAAAATTAAATATTTAGTAAAAAAAAAAAAAAAAAAAAAAAAAAAAAAAAAAAAAAAAAAAAAAAAGGCAAAAGCATTATTCAAGAGCTGCTGGTCAAGGCAGGACAGCTCAAATACAAGCTGCCACTGAAAATAATGTCACTATGAAAAAGCATGTGTACCAGGCTTAATTTGCATCCAGCATGGCTAACCAAAATTCATAAAGAAAGAAAATCTTGTTAGTACAGTGATGCTGCAGTTCTGGAGCCTGTTATCTAGAGAGCAGATTTAAACTCATAGCAGCCACAGCCTTTTCTCTTTATTGCCCTCATACACTCCTAAGGCCCCTGCAAAAATCACAAATGTGCCCTGTGCTCAGGAGTCACAGTTAGGTACCAGTCACTAATAGCAAGTTAATCACAACTCAGATCTGAAGAGCTTTTCCAGAGCTGCCCAGGAAAGCTTGCACAGTATCTGCCTGTACTGTACTTGTCTAAATCTATGGGGATTTTACTAAAGGAAGAAACACAGAGACTTTTTTTTTTTTTAAAGCCTTCTTCCACATGGAATTCAGTTTTTATGAGGTGGGTATGAAGCAACCTAGTCAAGTGCTGGTCTGCAGACAAGCAGTGGGTGCCAATATTCCCCTTCTCCTGGGAGCAGGATCATTGCTTTAGCCAGTAACAGTCTTCCAACAAAGGGCATAAAACTGCACAAGAAGAGAGAAGAAATAAGTTCTGAAGTCATACCAAAACAAAACAAAACAAAAAAATTCTTCTTAGTTCAGGTGTGTCTCAAAGCAGGCAGCACTAGGAATGAAAACACACTTCTTAGCAAAGGCCACCACAAAGCCTTCCAGTATATGGAATGACAGCATGAACTGTCATCCTAAGGTTATAAACAAGCACATGAAAAATATGTCAGGAAAGAGAACTACAGTTATTAACACTTACACAAAAGGATTTTATTTTTTAAAGCCGTCTCTAGCATAATTCTTGAGATTTGCCAAGCAGAGTTCAGTCTCTCTGACAGCTGGGTTCAGACAGCAGCAGTTCCCTGGCAGCATGCTGTCAGCGCCACAGTACTGGGTCGTATCTCCCGGGGTCTGGGCTGGATCTGTTCTGGGCTGCACGCTCTCCGCCATCATCCAGCAAATTCTGTCCCCAGACACCACCGCCGCAGCTTGCCTAATAAGGCCATGCGCAAGTTGACTGGCTGGCTTGTAGGTCACCCAGTGTTTACCTTGCAAGCCGGCAGCACAGCAGCGGCCGGAGCCTACCTACCCCTTTGCGCAGGCGGAGGGGGCTCAGCCAGTCGTCCTCAACAGCTGTGCCACCCCTCTGCCATCCCTGCGCTTGCAGAGCTACGGGAATCTATCTCGGCAGATCAGTGCTGGTCAGGAGCTCTCGCTGCTCCTATGCGAGAGGTTAAGCTCAGCCAACAGCTCACGGCTGAGGGAGACATACTTCAGTTTTACCACAAGCAGCATGAAAACCGCAGCAAGTTCAGGTACAGTTTTCACCACAGTACATTTTAGGACCACTAGAGTGAAAAAATAATCAGGCTTCTCCCTGCATGAGTTGCTTGAAAGTAGGCCAGCAGCATGCGTATAAACAGCCACCTTCACAGCTCCAAGACAGCAGACAGGTACTTGTCAAACACCAGAACCAAGTGAACTAGATGAAAGCAAAGTACAGATACTCATTTGAACACTACTATTTAATTATTTAACACTCTTGATCAGTTATGGTGAGATTCACTGCAACTCAGACAGATGGCCTCAAAAGTAATGATTTACTTTCCCCAAAATAGCTGTCTGGCAAAAAAACCCTGCTTCTGCTGCTCGCTGCCTCTCTTATGATTCAGACTAGTTTTTCCATTATACCTCTCCCAAGGTAATTTCAAGATGCTGGATTTGGACACCATCCTATCCTCTTTCCCAGCACAGAGTCTGCAAGGAAAGCTACGATACCGCTCTGTGGTTAGAGCCTGCAGACAGGAGAGCAGCACGGGTCACCTCCTCCTGCAGCCCTGCGATGAGCCCCCTCCAAGGGGCTGTTCAGAGTGGCTTTTTCCCTACAGGTCAGTACAGGCAGTGCATTTCTGTCCTTCATTCCCCCCATGTCTGGCACTGGACAGTAAAATACCAGGACAGTTCAGATGTTATTTGTACCATCATATTTCTAAAACTGGCATCCAATTTTCTAAGCGCTTTGCTGTCTTGAATGAAGCACCCCCAGCAAGCGCGCTGCCGGAGGGCTGGCAGAGACTGTCCCTGGTCAGCAGTGACGGGCACAGCGAGCACAGGTCTATGGGAGGACACTAGAGAGCAAACAGAGGATCCTACCCATTACCCTGGAAACTTTTAGTTCTTGCATTTTGTAAATGCCATATCACAGTTCCTTAGTACTAGAAAAACAACACAAGTCTGTAAGGCTTAAATACCTACCTAGTACCACCAGATGTAACAATACATTTACCAAATTATTCTCACAGCTAGAAAAATCTCTAACACGCAGGGAGTAAAACCTAAACCATTATTATCACCCCACTGAAAGAAACCAAACTGCCATGGTTATGGCCTGTTCCTGCAAGGAACCCGGGGTTCACACTATTATAATTAAAAGCGATAGCATATATGGCCAACTCACTCTTTAAATAGTGCATATTAAAAAACACAGCTGGAAATCACGCTGACAGTTTGTAAGCTTAGCCATTATCATTTTAGGCTGAAGCTGTGCCCAGATGCATACACAGATCTTGGCTCAGAACTGCTGATTTTCTGCTAAGTCTATTCTCACCCAATATATGCTTCACTAATACAAAGAAATGGGGCACACACATTCAAAAAAGGGCCAGACATGATTACACGCAAGTAGTCCTAAAATAAGCTAACTCACTTTGTGTCCAATTTGCTTAGATCAGCAGCACAGTATGCTCTTATGACTAATATCAATAATGAATGCTGTAGGAAACTAAACAACACACTAGGAATGAGACAGACTGGCACATGTGCATTGGACCTGTTAACAGAGTTAGAAGTCAGCATAGCTCTGAACTATGGAAGTCAGCCACACTTCACAGACAGCCAGGCTAGGACGAGATAAAACCTCTCCAGCTTGCACTACTTGCTAGAGGAAATGGGTTCACCCATTCGTTTCTAGTCTCTCAGAATACACACTGAGAAACTCAAAGTACCAGGGGAGACGTTGTCCTCGTGGTTAAAAAGGAGAATCTCAATAAATTCAGGCACATCCACAAAAAACACTGTGACACCCTCACAGGCAACTGCTTATTTGACACCAGTTAATTTAGGATCGTTTGTGTAACTGCACATTAGCAAATGCTTTCAAATTCTTTTACGCTTTTGCAGTTTTAATTTTAAATGGGAGGTAAAGTAACAGCTGACTTTTCTCCATTTTAACACTCCCATTTTCCATCTTTTTTTCACACACATTAAGAATTCCAAAAGACAGGCTTCAGGAAGGAATTTTTGGGACAGTTTAGAAATACAGCAGTATCTCCTCCACTGTGCTAAAGATGGAAAAAAAAAGAAAAAAGAATTAACATTTTTTTATTGGTATTCTGAATATCTTAAATGCAAAAGGACAGCTAAGTGGTTGAGAAGTCACTCTCGCGAAGCAGCATGGCTTTTTCATTGCTCAGGACAAAGCACGATTATTGTACTCAGTTATACCTGACTGGTGCAGAGCTAAGGAGTAAAGTTCTCACAAATCTTCAAGAACAGGGTAGAAAAGTAATTTCAGCAAAAGCTATGCATATCAAAGGTGATGCTGAAAGAACAGAGTAATGGCTCACATAAGACCTCTGCTTTAAATCAAGGCTAAAGAATTTTTTCCGCACACGCTCCCCCAAACAGGCCGCCTCCCCCAGTGACCTTAAACGAGTCAACTGCCACCCCAGCCCTCAGTCACACGACAGGAAACACATCTACCACGTAACCAACAATTGCGTGCTGCAGGCACACATTCAGTGGGAAGGCATACGGGGTTTCAGTGAGGTAACGGGGAGGTGCTCTCCCCTTGGTGTACAGATGGTCAGTTCAAGCTCAAAAGCAAAATATCGTGACTTTGTTCAAATGAAATGTAGCGAGCAGAGAAAACAGCCTACAAATGAAAGAACAAGGGCAGTTGCTTGGGGAGCTCAGAGGTTTGTTATAGTCCAGTCTCCCTGAGCCACCTTGGGAACATCCAGAGGACAGCCCCCAAGGCTGGTGCAACCTTGATGCCTGTGTGATGGCTGGGAAGGAGCGCTCTGCCACACCACAGCTTTTACTGCCACATGGGAGGAGCTCAGCTGTACTTGCCCCAAAGTTCACCCATCTTCCTGAGACTAAAACTGCCTTTCCCAGCTCTACTCCTTTTAGTCTCCTAGCTCTCATCCTTGCCAATCCCTCTCCTCTGATTTTATTTCTGCTGCCTTCTGCATACCTCCACCTTCCTCCTCCACCTGTACCCCATTCTCTGGGTAATTCCACCACACTTGTATTCTTCAGTGTTTCCAAATCTACTTGCACTTCTCCCCGGCTCTTCTTCAGCTCCCGCTGCAGATTCTCCCATTAGAGACCCAGTCCCATCCCAGCGGCTCTCTTTACCCACTTCAGTCTGACCCCTTGCCCAACCAGGCCACTTTCTTGAGCAGGGTTTTGTTTTTCTTCTCCAGGAGGCTTCAGTAAAGGGCTGTCCAATCTAGCAGACTTGATACTTAACTCTTCCCTTTACTAGGTGAGATCTGTACATAGGAAACTAAGGATGTGCATTCGTGAGAGCTGAACTAACCTGGAGCACACAAAGCTTAACTTCAGCAGCACACTATGGAGCAGTCTGACAACTGGAGGGTGATAGTGTAAGCATGCTGATAGTCTTGGACACTTTTCATTTGCAGGTAAATTCCCTTCATCAGTCAACTTGTTTGTCCCATGAATAGCATCAAAGGAATGCTGTGCTGTTTGAAGAGAGGCACTGAGCAGGTGTAATGGGAACAAAAGAGACATCCCTTAAAAGAGAGAAAAGACAGGCAGCTTGAACAAATTAGAGTTGGAAAGAATGAAGGACTCCCTAGATGTCTTGATGGTCATTGGTTATTATAGTAATACGCTAACAACCAGTTACAGAAAGGGTGCTGGACTAGGTCCTTGCAAGGCAGGCCTTACAACTCAGGTTTTGAAAATATACCCACAGTGGTATTTGTCTAAAAGTGAGGCAAAAACACTGACAAGGAATGGTGCATTATCATCAAAATCACAGACACACACAGTACAATGCTTCTTTAGCCAGCAGGACACAGTGGGACACAGGCCTGTGCCAGGTGATGTTACAAAATCCTCAGTCACTAGGGGCCCGTCACATGTGACTGCAGTCTAGTGCTGAGCTAAATAAATGCTCAGCTAGCTCAGGCGAGGCAGCAATGTGTTCAGCTGCTGCAGGACAGAGCTCAGGAGGGGCAGCAAAACCCATCAGGGAAATGGGGCAAGTTCTGCAGCAAGACTTCTCTTCACCACCCACACCACACTCTCCAAATCAAGGAGCTTGCAGTTCTCAGGAGCAATGAGATGTCACAAGCCTTAGGGAATTTTGGGGTGCATGGACCCTGAGAAGCTTTGTTAAAATGCCCCGTCATCCTCACAGGCCCCACAGCCACAGCTAAGGCTGGACCCGCAGTTCATGATCCAAGCAATAAATGGCAGTTGTACATGAGCTTCAGCACCTTAACAGAGCATGTACGGGACAGGTACATGAGAAATTCACCGAAATGCACTTTGTTTACTGTCAACACAGTGCCCTGCTCACAGAGACTGCAGAAAGGTATTCTTATGGCATGAAAATAGCCCTTCTTCCTACAGCAGGGAGCCTCCAGGCACCATTTGGGAACTTTATTTCGGCACACCAGCCCTACTGCACATTTACTATTAAATTCTACATCAATGCTCTACACAAAGGATTTTGAAGTCCAAGCAAGATGCTTGTCTTCCTCACTGCCCTTCTACACCTGGCCTGATTTTTACAAGTGCTAATGGAAAACCTGAATAAAATAAAGCAGTAGAAGATCTAGGTAATCTAGCAGCTTCTCTGAATAAATGATTTAACAATTAGTATTGCATTTCAGCATACACATATCTTACTTTGACTTAAAAAATCAAGTTCTTAAATAGTCAGGTGAACTGAAAAAAGCTCAGTCAAGGCTACAATTCAAGACATTTAGACTATCTTGTAAGTAAGTGTATTGCTTGCCAATAGCTTTAAGTTAAACTACAGCAATATTTTAAACTCCCATGGAAAGTATGCCTGCATTAAAACTCAGTACAAGAAACTTAAACATCCTGACAGCATGTGGCCATGCATGAGATCACTGTGAAAAGCTGCAGCATTCTCTTCAGCTCGCTATTTTCGTTTCCTGGGAAGTTTGAAACCATAATCAGCAGCTTATACCCAAAGTCTAGATGTCAAGACAGCACAGACTGGAGTAAGTCCAGGAGTTGCATTAGCTCACAATATGCAGTAAAATAACAAAATCCTATCCAAGGAGATCCAGAACACTAGAATGCTATTTAATGAAGGCTGAACAAAACTAGCGGATTGCTCCTAGAGAAGACACTATATAGGGATTTCACTTGGAAAGTATAATTTCATTTTTATAGTCAAATTATCACTTTCTTCCCTCAAGGGAGGGTGTGTGTGTAAGTGTTTTATTAAACAGTTTGGCATATGTAAGTTCTCAACTAGTTGCTTTTTGTTTGCCAGGAATTATTTGTATTTCTTGCAAGTCATTACAAGGAACACTGTGAGAGCATCCAGTTTCTGATATTTCAAGGGCCTGAGCGTGTGTAAAAACCATCTGCATAGAAACAGGATTTTACAAAGGGTTCACAGAAAAAAAAGTTTGGTTGGTTGTGGGGTTTTTTAAAGATTTTTTTCATCTATTGACTATAAGAAAATTTTCTGTTAGAATAAACACACAACTCTTGATTGAAAGAGTCTTATTCACTGTCCTAATCTTTTTGTCCTGTAATCGGGAAGCAAAGAAAAGCAGAAGGCTGGCAACATGGTAAGTGAAAAAATGAAACCTTGAAAAATGACTTCCAAACGTAGAAAGGCAGGTAAGAGAAAGGAGGGGGCTAAGGGATGCCACGGTGAATCAGCACCAGGAATGCCAGAAATCTACATCAGTATAGACCACTGCCTTGTTTTACTTTAAAAGTCAAGCAGTTGTTTCTCTGTGTTAGTGATAAACAGTTAGTTGCAGTGCTTTTTTTCTAATGGGTGAAGCATGTCACTGAGGGTGTTCCACCTTTGCTACTTTGTGGCAAATATCTTAACAGAACATCCAGTAACATACATTGTTAAATACTGTAACAAATTTATCCCCCCCCTCCAGAAGAATAAAGCTTATATTTTATTTCTATTTCCTTATCTAAAGGTTTAACTGCTCCTGTTCATAGACATTTCCCCCCCCCCCCCCTTCATATCTTCGATTGTGAAGAAAATAAACGAGTGTGGGCTCCATACAGGATACTTCAGTTTTCAAATTTACAGACTGCAGCAGGACTTTGACTTCCTTTCAGTTACCCTTACTAAGAGATAGGGTTTGGAGAATAAGATGGTAAGAAGAACTTGGAACAGATTTTGGGTCCCATTACATCAGAATAATACATAGTTATACACATCTCCATCTACTGGAATTGCTACAAATACCTTTTTTTCTCTTCCCCATTTTTAATCCCATCAAGTGTTATGCCAGTTTATTCTCTTTCTTTCCAAGCACTGGTAGTATTAATGCATCAGGACGGAGTCCTATAAATACTCTTATTCCAACTTTATAAAACACACTGGCTACCTCTGCCACAAATAAAAGCTACTTATACAATGTGCAGCCAATATACAAACAAAGCCCACATCTGTTGGAACCAAGCCACCACACTCCATTAAGCTCCAGTTAGATTACACTTTTTCTGTAACTTCCACATCAAAAATTATTTCAATGCCTAGTGCTGCTACTCCTTTTTCATCAAATATTAAAACAATATATTAGCTTTAGCTTCTAATATTAGATTCCCTGTGAACTTGCTACACAGAAGCCATACTCAAGCCATCTAATGCCTCAAGACTAGTCTTAGGGTGAGTTGGGGTCCAGCTTAGGTTTTCAGGAAATATCCTGAGAGCCTAAGACAGGTTACTAAAGCAGTGGTACTACTACTAAAGTGGTAGTGGTGGAGGGCATTCACGACTAATTACACATAATTTCTTGAAAATCTCGAGAGCAAAACACAAAAACCTTGGCTCTAATGCTAGCCATGTGACCAAAGACTTATGTAACTGAAGCACCATATGAAAGGGATATTTTAACATACCTTAATCTTTGAAAGTTTCTGTAAAACTGCCTTCTAGGAAGCCAAGACACAGATATACCATATCCTATAACATCAAGGATCATAGAAGATGCAGCAGTCTCTCCCTCAATACATCCTACATGCTGTTAAACTGTTCCCAATACATGACAACTTTTTTCAAATTGTTGGTTCAGCAGGTTGGAGGAAGCTGTCTTCTAGCAGAGAAAGACAAACACTAGCACAGCTACATCCCTTTCCTGGCAAGTAATTTATCTAAATTAGATTAAGCTTTTCTGACCTCCTCCACCTACCCAGAACTTGGGTTAAATGCAAGGGTTACCTATCCAGCCCCTGCGGTACTAACAGGACACAGCTGAGTAAACAGCTCTGCCCTCTTAACATACAGCAGCGGGGCTCAGAAAAAAGACCAGGCTGGTTCCTGGGACTCTCAACACCACTCAAACAGCATCAATCGTTTGTAGCATTATAATTGATATTGAAAGTCAGTTTTGCATGATAAAGCCAGATACCATAACTTTAAAAGCAACTGGTAATATATACAGAGGTTAATTTAGAGGGCATTTGTACGAGAGCCCATTAAAAAGAACTAAGTCAGAGGAGCAAGTTAGAAGATAATGACTTCTACTTTAATATGTTTAATCTGACATTGCTTTAACTATAATATTAACCAACGTAGGATACAGCACAACAGAAAAATAGTGAAAAGCTTTAGGAAAAGAGCACCAAATGGTTTTCCTCTGCTCTCTACAGTGTACAGTCCAATGTACGTTGATGGTGCATGATCAGATGTGTATTCAAACAACCACCTTGATAAAACATCCTAATTCAAAGTTTAAAAACAGCACATAGCCAAGACTATTAGCACAAGTGAAGCATCTGTTGTTCTGCAAAGCCTTGAAATTGTTTTTTAATATTTTAACTCTGGGCTTTGTTTCTGCTTGAGGGAAATGATAGATTAAAAAAACCACTAGCATTCAGGGCTTCTTGTTAGAATAGATTTGATCTGATTTTGGAAGTAAATACTTTGGACTTTTTAAAAAAAAAAGAATAAACAATAGAGGTGTTTTTTTCTTCCTGCCATTACCTTTACAACTATGAATTGACTACTAGGTAACTTCTTAAGTTGGCAGTGTAGGCTAAGGACAGAAACCAGTTGACAAAGAATGCCTGAAACTAGATTTGCCTGTTAAAGTTCCTTTATATAAACCCGACTCTATTTGTCTACAAATGACTGATCTTGCAGTCTTGATTTTCAAAAAAACCCCCAAACCAACCCTACAAAAATAAAACCTTCCAAAAAGAAGACAAAGAATTAAAATTTCCTAATTCCCCTAGATAGCGAGAACAGCCAGTGGCCCACCAGGTACTGGTTTTATAGCCTCCCCAGTCTAACAGGCTGTAAACTCCTTATTTCTTTCCCCAGTAAAACAATTATCTTCTCACCTTCCCCCCTCCACTTTAGGAATATCATACCAGCAAGCTCTTCTTTGACAGTTCAGCACATGTCTGATTAAACTGAGTAGTTTTTCATAACTTCTGTTTAACCTTGAAATCTGCTGCTTCTATTTCAGACCTGATGAAGTGCTAGTGTGCCTGCAAGCTTGTCTCATTTTTTCCCCCCATACCAGCTGGTCTAATAAATTACCTCTTCCTAACAACCTCATGTTAGCTATGTCCTTAGATCATACACAGCAAAACATCATTATGTCACTTCAAACTTGTATTAAACCCTGATAAAGAGTACTTCTGACTTAAGAAATAATAAAAAACAAAGTCACCCAAACTACCACCTTGCGTTACAAAGGTAGCCGTTCAACTTCTCCACATCACACAGATGAGAGTTTATATGCAAGGAAAGGCTCACTTATTAAATGCCTTCCAGGAACAGGAGCATTTTCTGTTTAAACTGCTCTAAATGTAAAAGAAAATATATCAATTGGACATTTTAATAAGTTTGAGGTGACTCCAGGGCTGATGGTTAAGTTCCTAAACTGTCTGCTACAGAGCATGACTGTGAAACAACCAGCTTGCATGATTTAAATTTAAAAGCAACTTTCTCACTTAATTTGAGAAAGGGAAGGGGGGATGGGGAAGGAACAGTTTGTTGCAGACAAATCACCTCTTTTCAATCCATGGGTAAAAAGGTCCTTTTTTTTAAGGTCCGGCAGTTGGAGGCTTAACTCTGCTTTCAGACATGCCTTTATTTGGAAACAATGCAGGAGCAGGCAGGGCAGGGCAGGGCTTTTTCATAAATGCTGCCTGGCCACATGCAAACTAACAACATCTTGGCAAAATGAGTGGCAGCTCTGCACAATCAATACAGCCATATGCTCCTCTAACTGTCCCTGTACAAAAAAAAAAAAAAAAGTGGAGTTTAGAGTCTGAAAAAGCAAACAAACAAAAAAACCCCTTTGTAATTGCTTCTTAATCATTTAAGGAAAGAGGAGAATTCTAGGCTCTGCTTTTAGGCTGAGACCAGAGCTCCATATCAATCCCGCAAAAAAGATTGAAGCTCACACAACTATACCCTTTGGGACACTTATTGCCTGTATCAGAGTGCTAACTTCAGGATTGCTGCTCTTGAGAGCAAGGACTGGCTCCGGATAAGAGGGCACAGTCATCTGAAACACACAGGCAGCACTGGTTATGAATGAGAGGGCGGTGGGAAGCTAACTGAAGTACTGACAAATGACTGGACATACACCTTCAAAGTGGGCACCATCAATGTACCAAAACGCAGGAATAAGACACAGCTCACACATTGGCATTAGCGCTCGTCTGTTCACTGCAATACCTGCAAGATGGTTCCTTGAGATCACATCCCCCTTCTTCCCACAGACAGGGAGAAGAGGCTATTGTTACACAGCTGCTGACCAGCCCACTTTGACAAAAATAAATGGAACTAAAACTTGAGGCCAGCCATCTTCCTGATACTCTTATCTCCCAGGAGTCTTAGGATCACTAGCGGCAGGAGACCAAGTAAGAAGATGAGACCCCAGGAATTTGAAGTTATAACCCGACATCAAGTGCAACATCACGATCTGTTTGCATTTCCTATCTCCACCCTGCCTTCTCTCACGTGAAGAAATACTCCCAGCTAGGAAAGCTACCATATCTTCAGCAATTTTTCTTTTTTCTTTTTTTCTTTGGAAAAAAAGACTCGATCAAGTTCCCTTCAGGTTTTCTTCTCCATCTTCTTCCTCTCAGATATTGCCAAGGTCAGATACAGGAACCATACAACAAGGCATTAAAGCAAAACATAAAGGGGAGGTATCCATTTAAAGGTACTTTAAAGGTCCTTCAATCTTCCTCCATAATTCCATCCATAAATTGCAAGTTCACATTCTGCACAATCTTTAGCTTGGATTATCCCCTATTTTCCTCCTAGAACACTGGCTCAGTGCTGTTGAGCTGAGGAAAAAAAATGTCCACTTCATTGCAGATGCCTAGCACTGATGCTGGGTGGACTATCACCACCAAGCCAGTCTCATTTCCAACCTTTCTAGACCACAGTGTTCATGGAAATGCCTGGCTTTGATAACAGAACCCATTTGCATCCCTCCTTTGATGGATGGTTGATTTATCAGTCCTTAGGCCTGTGGATACTGCTCACCTTGGGAGAGTACTCAGAATCTCTTGAACTAGACATGGTCTGCATCTGCATTTTCATGCAGATGCCCAATCTAGAAAGTCTGATCAATTTAGACAAGAAAACCAATTACAATAGCAACATAACAATGAGGCAACTATGGGGGAAAGAAGTGGAAATACCTACTGAAAACTAATTTGCTAAGGAAAAGCCTCGACTGCAAACAAACAAGGCTCTTCTTCCCAGAGGACAGACTTGTGATGAAGGTTTGGCATCCATTCAGTTCCTCCTCCGTGGCAAGTAGCCTTGCTGTCTCCTGCACAGACACAATCAACACAACTTTGCCTGCCTGCGAATTACATTCAAAATGCTCTCATCCAGAACAGTCTCGAGCTTTGTTTTCCATCATGAAACACATCTTGCAAATGTATGTTTTTATTTTCCCTGCCTGATCTCATGTAGAGAGGCCACAGTTAAAGCATCTTTGGTAAGCTTAAAGTGAGAAGAGGTGGGTGGGGGAAAGACAGTTTTTGTGGCACAAGTCCCTTTGTAGTAAAAGGAATCAAGACCGAGCAATAAATGTGGAAGAATTCATGCTTACTTAATCATGCAAACTGCAAGATTAGGTAAGTGATAAATATGCTTTCCTCTCAGAGGACCCCGAAGGCCTCAGTCAAAAAGGCAGCTGGTATTTTACACCCAAAAGCAGACACTGCCTCTTTAGTCACCCTACAATAAGGGCTGCTGAAAGCCGAGGTTAATAAGTGATTTTCCTTCTTTCAAAATTGCAGTACATCTCACTAGACATTAGCAATTTCCTGTTGTGCTCCCCCAGCTGGTGAGAGCTCTTGGAAGCATTATATCTGATAAAGTGTATTTCAAAATTTAAGACTTTTTGCGTTTTTATGGCCATATAGCATCTCTGTTAGACTGACTGCTGAAGAGTTGCCTCTTAACAAGAAAGATTTCAATTTCAAAACAAGTTGGAACGATTTTCTAAATCCTCCCAAACCTTCAGAATCCTATTTAGCATGTTTTGAGATTTGGAGTTGCTTTCAGGATTTTTGCTAGGATTAAGAACTGCTTCGTCTTCATCTATGTTTATAGTGTTTACTGTTCCTTGCTTTGGCAAAACGAAGGGGGTGATCATCTGTTCCGGTTCCTTGACCAAAACAAATGACTAGTTTGGTTGGGTTTAGATTTTAACCTTACACCACATGTAAAAAAAATTCCAAGTAGTATTTTGTTCCTCTTGCTCTTACAGGTTGTGCTTTCAAAAGGGTCCTGTGTTACAGATCTTGATTCAAGAAACACATTAACATGTTCTTCCTTTTCACCCTTTCTATTTAAGAAAGGAAGTATGTATTATTAGAAGTGGAACAGTAACATTAATTTCAGTAAGGTCCTAAAATTTAGGACTTTAACTACCTTGATTCCAGGGTAGCTAGAATCCTGTTCAGCTTTTTTGCCCATCGTACCACTACAAGGCCACATATGAGGGATTTGCCTTGGCATTTCTTCTGAAGTTTCAGTCAATATTGTGGAAAAAATTCAATAGGAAAAATATGAGTACACTGACCACTAACAAAAGTTAGAGATTTTTCAACTAGTTTCTGCCAAGTGGGACTAGAACTGTGACCTCTGTAGCTCTCTCTAACCCCTCAGGAATTCTGAAAGCATTATAAAATACTACAAAACAGAAATCAGAAATCTCTTTTGAGAGGAATAGAACAAGGAGGAATTTTGAGAGGAATTAAAACAAAGAAATCAAAGCAACAATCCTTAAAACTGATTGCTACCTTGAGTAAGTAAAGTTACTGTAGTATTAGTATCCCCAGTAATAAGTTCAGTGAATGCTACAGATTGCATTTAACAACTGGAAATTTTCAAGAGAGCCACCACATGCTTCCCTGCCCAGCAGGGCACTTTATAGCAAGCATGCAAGCCAGAAATTGTGACCAATTCAGTAACAAAAATAAGCACAAAAGAAATGATCAGCAACTCAACTACTTGAAGCTGATTTATTTCCACAGTAGCTGGATGTAAATATTTCCTTTTCTCTACACTAGACTTTCAGTTCAGGGAATATATTAAGAGATTCAGAACATACATCCAACACTGTGGCTTGCTCTGATCATTGTATTGTGTAAAAACTATTGTGAGAGCATGTTCAGCCTAGTTAGCCAAGAATTTTACCATCTCTATAATTAACTCTGGAGTCTGACATCATCACCCCCTCAAGGTTCTCTTAAAATTTTAATAGCCTGGTTTATGAATATTCATTTGCCAGCATTATACTTCCAGGGATTTATGAAAACCCAATGGCATGTCAGTTCCCAAATAGGTTTCATTATTCCTGCTGCTTCCTTAGCATATTTATTACAAGCCAATTTTATGCTGTCAGAAAGTGCATCAAGCCTGCAGTTGGTCCAACCATCTAGGTTGTCTCATAGAGACTAATAGACACAGCAGACATGTGAGTGCTACTCCTAAGGATGTCTATTAATCCCTCCACTGGACGTGATGCTTCTTCACAGGCTTCATCGGTTCTAGGCTATAAAACCTGTTTCTCCCTTATCTCCTCCTGTTTCTCTTCTCCTACATGCCACTGCAATTACAAGCTAAGCACGCGACAACCAGCTCTTCAAAGGCAGCTCCTATGTGAGAGAACAGTCGCCCAAACCACAAAGGGTTTATGAGATGCGTACAGATAACTATTCCATGCAGTCAGCTTGCTTCAGCAAGTGCTACAAAGTCAGACGAAACTGGCACACTGCAACAGCTAAATAAAGTTTGTGACACATTATTCCATTACCAAGAGGCATAAACAGTTCTTCTGCACCAAAACGTATAATTTGTTTGATAGTTGTTCATTTTTTTCAGAACTGTGACAGTGCTGTAGCTTTAAACCACTGGCTTGGACATTACTGTATTTCACAGACACGTGACCAACAGTCCCCAGATGTAAAGCACCTCCAGTTCTGAAAGGAGAGCTCAATAGAAGTTCATAGTCCAGGTAGATTGAAAGCTCTTATGAACCTGAATCAGGCAAAAAATATTTAGAGCACAGTTTGTAAGGCATATGAAATTTAAGGCTACATTAAATGTATTAAGCCAGGTGTATTCTTAGCCAATTATTTAGAAGCTTTCTCCTAACATCCATGCAAACTGGAAAGCAAAACTAGAAAGCCAAATAGTATTTGTCATTTCTCTTATCTATTCCTTGGCTATGCTTCTCTTTTGTCAGCAGAGAGGCAGCTCAAGAAAGCTCAGAACTACTTTTGTCATTTCCTAACACAATGAATCTAAATAGATCTTTCTGAAGGCATCCTCAAACCTTACCTTAGAACAATTGATGCAATTATGTTATTTTACCCTCACCACCACTACTTCAGAACAAACATGGTAAGAGTTTTGATCTGCCGTAAATGAGCGTTCAAAGTTTCTGCTTTCTGTTTCTGCTCCAAATATTTACACAGCAATGAAAAGCTCTCCATTTGGAACAGTCATTTCCAACAGTACCATTTCGCAAACACAATATTTAAAGGTGTCTCCAAATGGAACCTGTAGACTACTCAAAGTTAGCATGAGAAAAGGCAGGGCGGGGGGGGGGGGATATGCAGATAAAGAATAACTTAAGCAATAAAAAAGGGTATAATCCTTAAAGGGAAAGGTAGGGGAAATATTAGGGACCAGCAACTCAGAGAGTGAAGAAGAAAGGTCAGAAGTCCTGAAAGATGTAATCATGATCCTGTTTTAAAAAGGGAAAGGCTAAAATTGTGACTGATACAATGGCCTATTGGCCAGTCCAGAAAGTTTGAAGTATCCCAAATAAAATGGCATCACAGAACATCATCACTTGCAATTTTTCACTTGATGTTTCCTCTAGCTCCCAAGCCACAGCTTTGGCCAGAGACTGGCGTTTGGGAATAGAATTGTAAATTCTTACCAAAACCTGGTGAAAAGCTTTGCACTACAGGCAGTCCTGGACACTGGTCAGGGTACAGCAACCACAGCATCACTGTGGTTGAATTACAGTATTTCTGGTTTGCTTCTGTAAAGAAACCAGGCTATTTGGCCTTGTTTTTTCTTTCCCAGCCTTCTTTGGGGAGGGGAAGGAATAATTTATGCTATGTCTTCAGAACACAAAGAACTACTGTCAAAGTAACAAGCTGCCTGTTTGCCCTAACAGGGATAGGTCCTTTGTGGTGGAGGGGGAAGGGAGACCTTTCACTTATAAGAGATTTCCTTTAGAAGCAGAATGGGGGTTTTGTTATTGTTATTATTTAAAAAAAAAACAACAGAAGGTTAAAATACTTTAGTTCAAGAACACCTGAGCTAAAAGCTCGATTTTTGCTTTTCTAAGAGCTCCAAAAGGAGAGGAAAAAAACCTAAACCAAGTCTGCCCTGCAAAACTTTACTTACTCTACCTACTTCCCCTGCCCCCCCACTTTTATTTATTTATTTTTAGTGACTTGCAAGCTAAACCTCTAGCCTGCAACAAAACCAGGTTTGGGTAGCTGTCAACCCCTAAAGCTAAACAGCTACAACACTTGGCAGGTGGTTGCAGGAAAGACTTTTCGCTACAAGGGAAAACATGATCAGCTGGGTAAAGCTGAATGCCCAATTTTTTTTTGGCAGCCGATACTCTCATAGGATATACAGCCATGTTGGCCAGGATCAGGGTCCTGAATTATGTAAATATTTCCAAATGTTTAGAGCTTGTCTGCCTTGCTAGACCACCCATAGGGAGTACAGCTTGATGGCCATGGGAACAGTACCACCAACTACATTGTTTTTTACTGGACTCTACTGAATACACTCAACACCCAGTGAACTGACAAAATTACTCCTCTGTGTCAGGAAGATTCATACATGTCTGCCCAGCAGGAGCTTCAGTAAAGCATCCCTTTGCAGGCAGAAGGATGCATTGCAGCTGCATCAGCTTTCATGGTTAGGTTTCAGCCTAAAAATCTTGGAATATGCAACAGTAGGTCTTAAGTTTTGCTCCCTTCCTAATAGGGGAAACAAAAATACAGGTTTGTGGAAGGCATGCAAACACCAGAAAACTACTTAGTAATTCAAATAATTGTCACATGCTGCAAGAAAGAAGCAATATATTAGTGTTAATCAGTCAAGAGTTGATTTCAACCCAAAGCATTTGTTACATTCTGCAGAGGAGCAGCAGGTTGCATTTCACAGCCACTGAATCAAAGATACAAATAAGGAGCAAAATATCCCAAAATACAGAACAAGGCATTGTCAGGGTACATGGCATGTAAGTGAAGTCATGTTGAGGACTAGTTATTTACACCTCCTAGGGTGTAATCCCATGATGCAATACTCAGATTAAATCTTAGACTATTATCCCAGCATATCAACACTGTCTGCTCTCAGCAGAGAGGTGACCCAAAGATCCTGTTTAAACTAGTCCATTTATCCAATCAAGACAGTAAAAACAAAAGCATGAGAGAGCTCCTCTTCTCTAAGTACTTCCCTTGGTTCTTCTTTAAACCAGCTCGAGGTTTCAGTCTCAAAGCCTGGTCCCTAATCCTCGATCTCTCTCAACTCCTGCTTTCACTCCTCTCTCCCTCTGTCCCTCTGAAGTCTTGGAGAGGGAGCAAGTTGCTGTGGAAGGCTGCTTGCGATGCCAGGAAGACAAGCCAGGGCAACTAAACCTAATAGTTCTTGATTTATCTTAAGTGTTTGCCAAGAGGATTGCGCGTGGAGTCACTTTTTTCCTGACAATTACTTCCACAGAGTTGTTGTCATGAAATTTCATAGTCTGCATTCAGTCTCACATCATCACAGGCAATTACAAGTCACTCATAAAAGGCTACTCAATTACTTGCCCTAGGTTTAATTCAGAAATACTCATCTGTTTAATATTTCAATATAAACTAGCTACTTGTGTGCTGGCTTCAATCAAGCTGTAAAGCTCCTGTGATATCAGACATAAGTCTTTCATAGCTGCACTTCAAAATTATGCCCTAGCTTTGCTTACACCTATTTTTACTTCAGTCCAAACATCCTAGCACAGGCAGTATGTAAGCCTTTGTAATTTAAGACAAAAGTTTCCTTACATCTCAAATGAAAGGTGCAGAACTAATTTTAAGTAGAAGACTATTCATACTTAAGTCCCTATGACACTTTCAGAAGCATGGCACAGAGGCAAGTAGATAATTGGGCAATTTTAACACTAGGCTAGAAGAAACAGCAGTAGGCTTGGTCCAAAATCAACATGGTGTCTTAAGAGAGAAGTTCTCTTTGGCATAAGAATATTAGCACAACACTTGCACAACACATTGTCCTACTTGCCTTTACCATGGTTTGTTTAAGCATCTAAATCAAGCAAACCGAGGCTGTCAGGAACACAGTATGACAGACCTCGAGATGCAAACATTTAAATGCTGACATTCCACCTGATGTGGTGAAAGCAATGCAAAGCATTGAAGTACCTCACAGCTCATAGGGCCCCCAGTTTTTGTCCCTTCTGCCATTCAACCAAAGCCAACAGTGTTCCCTACTCACTTGTCCTTCATTCTCACTTCCTCATCAAGCAGCTCGTTTCAAACCCCGACTCCTCCCACCCCCACTAAATCAGCACTTGCACTGGCATAGCCATGGTGAGCAGTACTGGAGAACCCACAGGGCTAGAGAGGAAGAGGAAGAAAGTTCTCAGAGTAGTTCCCTGATCTGTGTGGCCATGTAGCCAACTGACACACATGGAGAGAGTGGTTCAGGAGCAAACTGGGAATGGGAGGGTGAGCAAGAAGGATTCCTAAACTGGTATTTTAAAGCAAGGTTGCCACTTCCACTATTCCCATCTGCCAATCCAAACCACCAGCTGCCTAAAGCAGTCAGAAGAACTTGGTATCCTGAACCTTAAACATCTGCAGGAACAAGATCCAGTCTGTGTGCTAGAGTGTCTAACATAGGTGGACAACAACCATCATCCCTGACAACAGTAGGAAAGAATGTGACTGGCCTCATCAAATGGTGTCCAAATTGCCTAGGTGTTTCCAAAAGAAATGGGGAGACCTAAATTTGAAACTCACCAGCCCAAAACCTGAACCCCCTTCAAGACAGCCCTAAACACCAGCCTACAAGCAAGCGAACAGCAAGGCTGCTCTTGACCTCCCTTGTTTAAGGCAGGGCAGCTATGAAGAACACAAAGTTTTATAAATGATGTTATGTTCCTCTGCAATTAGTAATTGCTATAAATCCTCCTAGTTAATATGTCTGACACACATTACTAGCTCAGAGAATAAAGTGTTGAACTGAAGTATGTTGATGCTATGCTTTCTCCTTTGACTCAACCATTATGAATCCTTATAGGCAGCAAATACACATAATCCAAATAGCCAGAAACATGATTAACACTGGAAAAACTAAGCCTTTATGGCTCTGAGTAACTGCCAGGATGGATAATTTTTCCTGTGCCCACCTAAACAGAACCCTTACACATAAAGGGCTGTGACTTCATCTAATGACTGATCAGAAAAGGCCTCCTGGTCAGAAGAGAAATGCCAACTATATGCATGTATGATGGGAGCTTTTTAAACTTCTCTTTTCAACAACTCTTTAAGTTACCAGGGTTCCTCTGAGCTGAACACTTATCTCTCTTATCTGGCACAATATGCTACGTGTGAGCATATGAACATTCAGTCACTTCTTTTGAGCTCTGAGATAATTCAAGACAACCGATTATTTGCTAATCTTTCACAGAACCTAACCTAACCAAGTTTTCGACAACTTAAATACCCCATTTCCACCTCTGTGAGATCTCCAGCTGGACAGGTCACTCTTCAAATACACACAGCAATCAGTAGCTAGATGAAGACTTGGTGTAGATTCCTACATGCCAATGGTTAGCTCAGTTAGTCTTTCTTACTCTGAATAAGCCAAAAGACCCTTATCCTTTCTAGGAATTTCAACAAGGAAAAAAAATATCAAAGTTGTTTGTATTTCGTGTGTGAACAATTTTTGCAAACAACACATTTCTTCCAGAAGTGTTCTGATTCACTAGTGTTTTGGGTACATAATAACTATAACCAGTTGAAGCACAATTCTAGATGATTACTATACAAGCAAAACTGACCACAAAAAAAACTTCTAATGGTTTTCTTCATTCTCAGTACAGTTGGTTAAGGTTCACTGAAAGAGCAATGGTCTTGATTTTTTGTAGAGGTACAGGAACATTTTTGTGTTAATTGCTCAGTTCAGTTTTAAATGGCTGAGTGGTAAGACTCACCCCGCCCCAAATACTAACAAAGCAATTGTTAAAACATCCAACATTTGCATGTATAAAATGCCAAATGCATTTTGACAATATCAAAATTGCATCTACCACAATCGCATTTGTAGTATACCTTTAGATATCTGTGTACTGATACCAGAATATTTTAGTACGTAGATCTCTATAACCAAAATGTATTCTGTGCTATTTTACAAGGTATAGGTTTTTTCTACTAATGTTTCCCCACTGATAAATTAGTAAGAAATGGAAGTAAGAAAATATGAGAAACCTCAACCTAAGAATTTGGTATTTAAACCTGTAACCGTAATGCAGCCTTTGAAGACTTGAGTTCATTTTACAGTTAGAAAATTAAGTTTCCCATTCAGAAACACAACCTCCAGCTATGAACATAAAGATTCCTTGCTTGCAAAGATGACCCTTACTATCTGATCAGAATGAAAGGATGGGAGGTGAGCTATGTTTTCAAAGTCAGCTTGTACAATTCACCCAGGTTTCACTGAGTGCAACTCAGGGAGTCAGCATATGTTTTTGTTTGAAGTAGTTTTAGTATAAACTAACTCTAGTTAGGGTTTTTAAGGCATGGAGTAAGCTTTATTTCCCTCAACTTCAAGAGTTTATCATGTTGCTTAGAATTACCACCACTGAATCCTTGAGGCTGTTTCTTTCAAATGAGTTACATGCTCTGGATGGTTTGACTACAGTAAGAAATACACCATGCAAGGTTAGCTTTACTCACTGCAAAAAATAGCTACTTGTCTTCACAATGACGAGGAAGAAAAAGTGAAATCCAATGCTGCTGGAGCAACAACCGCCTCAGTTGTTCAGCTCCAGTTGCCTGCGTTAACCAATAAGGCAAGGGTTTTTTATTGTTTTCTATTGGAAACTGAAGGCAGGCAGGTGTTACAATGACTGACACCAAAGCCAAGTGAACTGAGGTCTCTTAACTCCCAGAGCTAACTTGTGGCTACAGGGTTAGCATTACCAACCCCTAGTAACCACTGGAGTGACAACAGCTGCCTGAAACTTTGCTTCCAGTAGGATCTCACCTTGTTTTCGGGGCCAGTTGGCACTTAATGGAAAACGACATTGAAATACTGTCCATTTTTCACTCTAATATAAACAGATGGGGCAATTATATTCTAAGAGTTAAAGAGTTATTCTAGCTGTCTCTGAGGCTAAAATAGACTTCTTGTCAGAAAGGGCAAGATTGAAAAAGTCACATGTGAAGCACATATGACTTGCATATTCCCTAGATCATTTGGTGCAACTGTTTTGAAACATTAATCCACACTCCTCCCTCCTTCTTCAGCGAGCTAATAGGAGACAGTGCTAGCTTTATTTTAGAGAATAGACAGTAATTTTGTCTAAATCTAAGGCTGATATGATGGAACAAGAATGAAATCCTGTAGATCTTTGCTGACTGCCAAGAGTTTTACAGGTATAAGCCATGAGGAGCACATTTGGCAGTCATTAAATCCATGGAAGTATTATTAACTTCTCACAGTACTTTGGCATGCAATCTCTCAGCCAACACCTGAATCCAGTTTCTTTGTGACAGACCACTAGTAACAGCATGGCAGCTTTCAAACGGCTCAGTTCTGTCGGGAAATTACACACTTCCTGTGTAACAGTCTGATGGAGCCTTAAGTTGTTTTAGCAATGTACCTGGCCTTAGTTATTATGACATATGATGCTTCATGTCCAAGTTCATCATAATGCTATTTTGTATACTTGAAAAGAGACAGCCCCAGAAATCTGAATTATTTTAATCTGGGTCTTTGAAGTCTTACTTTACAGATTTTATTTTTTTTTTCAACTCTGAAAACTGGCATCATTAGAGCAAAGAGAGACCATCCCATCAACTAAATCCAAAAAACCAGCAAAGACTTAATGCATAGTTGCTCTACCCTGTCTACTGAAAGACTCCCTTCAACACACCACCACGTGAGTAAATGACATCAGAAGCATTTTTACCACCAGTTACCCAATGCATTCTTATCTGCTTAAGGCAGATTCCAACTAGGACATGTTTTGCTCATTAAAAATCATGACCTTCCAATCTGCCTGTTAACTCTAAACTGCCTAGTTGGGAAAGTAGCAAAACCAGAGAATTAATAAGTGGAGAGTATTTTGCCCCCTGCTTCGAGAGCATACTATTCCCCTCCGTTACACCAGATGGAGGTTTCTCCATGGAGAAACAGAAGCCTATGCATTCAGCAAGAAAACACACTGTGAACTGCGGTGCCTCTGTGAAGTGAACAAACTCAGCCATTCTGTTACTGCAAACTATTCCAGACCTTTTGCCTCTTTAAAATTGTAGTGAAATTGCCATGCACAAGAGACAACACATTGGGGAACAAACGTGAACTCCAAAAATGGTAATTTAAAATAAATAAGCTGGTGCAATTTTCACCTATGTTCATTATAGGAAAGGCTTCATAGACAAGAGCTGGTCTTGGGAACATGTTCTAAGCAAGGAAAATCACAATGTTGCATTTAAAAAACCAAACACAGAAGCCACAAATTCTATACCTTCTTAATAATGTTTTGCATAAACAAATATATTGAGACTATAAAAAGCTTTCATACCACTTCATCAACATAAATCTAACGAGAGAAACCTTGGCTCATCATGTGTTACAATGCATGCAGGATAATGCACATACCCTTTCCACACAGAAAACTGGCAAAAGACTCCTCCGACTCGTCTTGAAATGTCTTGGTCACAAATGGCTCAAATCCACCATCTCCAAGTCTACCTTGACTTGCTGTGAAGAAGAAATGCATACTGCCATTTCACTTTTCCTCAACTAAATAGTTTTGGGGAGCTCTGTGTACAGATATAGCGTAATCTCTCTTCTCTGTATAAAAAGTAAAAATGGCACAGCTAGACTAAAACTGCTTGTCTGTCCCCTCTACCTTTATCCCATATAAACTACCAAATATAAGGAATTTAGCAAAGAAATGCCAAGTACAAAGCTATAGTCCTTCTGAATAAAGCTCCTAGAAATCTGAAATCCTTCTTCCCATTGGAAGTTTTTGCCAAGAATGTAATTTAGCAATGCAATCAAGACAAAACAACATTGGAAGAGGTAGAATTAATGCTTAAATTGACTAACTAATCCCCCAGAGATAGCAGGGAAGAAAGTTTACCAGTTCCAACACGTTGAAGCATCTGCTGCACAGAGGAGCTGATATCGTTACTTCTCATCAATCAAAATGTTTCCTGCATTACACCCTTAGCGCATTTGAACCTGAAGCTGAAGTTAAGGGCTCTAGCAGTGTCATCCTGCTCTTGTGCAGACTCTGGGGTACCTAACTTCCATATTTGATGTCTTTGTGGTCTGTTCTAGGGCTTTTAAGGCACTGACATCTTCTAACAGGTTTATAGGAGCACAACACAGGCATGCTAAAATGGTGGAGCAATTTATGTCAACTTGCTTTTTAAAATGCAAGTAGCAAAGGAAAAAAAAAATCACATCATATAAAAAAGGATGCCTATTTTACCAGAAGCAACGTAAAAACATTTTAAAGTTGGGTATTAAACTGAAGTACACATCTCTTAATCCAAGACAAAAATTAACAGGCTATCTGAAGGAGGATATTGATTGGGCAGTTTCTTCCTAACCCTCACTGCCTCTGCAGGTAGAAGGATTCAGTCTCCTATAAAATATGCAGATAGAGGTGAGTAATTAAATTTATATCTAACAAGGTCTGTGTGAGAATGATTAAATATATGGGGTTTTTTATTCCAGTAAAATATTCCTATCCCTAAACTGATAAAGTAGTTTTTAAACTGTAACTCTCGATACATTTTCTGTCTTCTGGTATGCTCTAGGCTAAGACACAGGTTTATATAATTCAGAATAAAAATTATAGATCCATTTGACAGAGAAATACAGATTTGTAACCCAAGGAAAATGGAAGATGGCTTTAAATTGCTAGTTCCTGAAAGGGAAACTGAAAACCAGGTAATTTATTTCCTTGGGAAGGACACTATTCTTGTGTTTCTGGAGATTAAAATACAACACCTGGAACATTCTTGAAGCAAGGAACCTCCTCTTCCTGCCCTCCTGCCCCTTATGCTCCCCTCCTTTAATAGCTGATACTGCTGCAGGAGAGGAAGGTAAAACAGTGCCAGTAACTTTCACTTGTGGTCTCCTGATAATGTTTAAAAATAAAAGAATGGAAAGTTGAAGGAAGCTTTCTTCAGAACACTCCAAGTCTCAAAATACAACATTGTTATCCAATGCAGCAGTATTCACATGTGTTTATAGAACTTCTTAAACACAAGAGAAAATTACTACTGAAAAATTTGGGGGTTATAGAAGTGCTCTTATAGCTGCTTGTAGTACTGTGGCTAAGGTTAACACATTAAATCAGAAAAAGAGACACACCTCACACACAAACCAACCAGTGACAGGACTTTCCATTCATAGCAGAATGAACTCATCCTCTAAGCAAAACCACTAGAATAAAAACACAAAATGCCTTAAGGAAGGCTGAATGACTGGCATGCACAGGCTGGAATAAACCCACTCACATTTCAACCTGACAAAGCTGCAAATATTCTCAAACAACTGGTTCAAGCGGCTGCGTGCAAGCTCTCCGAATGAAGTGCTACTTACTTCAGAATCCTGTAAAAAATCCACTTGTCTGCCTTTACACAAGGGAGGAAAGAAAGAAGGTACAGATGCAGCAGAAGGGGTCAGTCTTCTCAAAATAGTTACTGATAATGCCTGAAGCTCTCTTTAGCCAGGTATTTCATAATTCTTGTTTTAGAGAAGTTTCTCACTTCACCTAAGATTCCTTTCCAAAGGACCTAACACTCACCCACTAAGAAAACAGAAAAGTGACTTCACAAGAGTTACCAAATATCAACATGCAAGGCTGGCAAGTACATGTGCAGTCAAGATGATTCAGATAAGTCAGATAAATTTAGAACAGTGCTTTCCTAAAAGCATGCGTTCACCAAATGCAGTAAATATGCAGGACCTACATCCAAGTGCTGATTCCAAGCTTTAGAGCAAAAAATTTATTAGTGGAAATCTCCTTTTAAGAGTTCGCTGTCATCTGAAGTCCTCAACAATGTTATTCCTCGGTCTGCCTTTAGTATTTCCATCCATCACTAGATTTATCCACATAAAAAGCTATAGGCTCTCCAACCTTGGAGGACTAAGCCAAATGCAGTGTGGTAACTTCACATAGGACCAACCTTTTATGGTTGGAACAGTAGAGCTTTGATACAGCTAATCTACCATAAATAGCTCTTGAAACTCAGAAGGATCAAATCAGCTGTTGCAACAGTCCCAGCCTGTAGCTGCTTCAAATCCAATTATACTGTCAATGCTATCTTGCGACTCTCCTTTTTATTCCCCCCATCCAAAACTTTTTTAGTCCTGCTCCTGTGAGAAATTAAAAGTTGCAAAGACAAATGCAGCAGAATAAAATGCATTTAATAAAAATTTGAAACAAATGCACAAGTATTCTTACAATTATCTTAAGGAACAGAAGTTTTATTCTGTTAAGAAACAGCTTAAGAATTTGATGCCCATTTAAAACAAAACAAAACAAAACATTATCAGCCCTGACTTGTAATGCAAACATACAATTTGAAATAAGCAAACAGTTCCAAGAACAGCAAGCTCAGCTTTAAAAGGTGGGTGAAACCAAGCAGATAAACTTCATGGAGCACTATCCATGTCCCAGATTAAGGCATAAGGCAATAAACTGCTTGCATATTTTTTCTGTAACTTAAATACACTTGAGAAGTACTAGAACTCGCTGTTATAAATCCCTGTATTACAATGTTTCCTTTCAGGTGGTTAGAACCATTTTCCCAAAGAAGCTGAGAACTATAATTTAAGAATTCTTAAGGAACTGGGAGCTTCCAAAACATCTGTTTACTAACCATACAAGTCAGTATAACTCTGAAAAATACCACTAGGACTACTAGATCACAGTAATTCCTGAGAAGCTAGTGCAGTGACACTGTTCTGGAAAAAAGATACAGGTTTGGATCCAGTGAAACACAGAGGAGCAGCATAATCTTTATGGTTCACCTCACAGTGCAAAAAACAGCGCGCAATGCAAGTACATAAGTATATGCGAATAAAAGATATTTTTTTAACCATACATTATTAACGTCTCCCCAGTCTTTCCAAAACAGCAAGTTCAATTACTCCAGTGGAGTACAGGAACTCTGGTACTTCTAAGGGGAAGAAGTATTTTGTGGGCAAAGCCTGGATCCATATCTCCCGTCAGCACATAAATCCTGAACATTGTCAGGGCATCCTCCTATAATACTGGGCATGACATCTACCATCTAGGCATCAGTCCTTCTTGTACAAGCAGGGGGAGAAGAAGATTGCTTATTCCTGGTATTCGAACTGCTTTAGGAAAAGTCTGAAATCTGGCTCCTCAGGAAGCTACTCCAGTGAAAGGGACAAAATATAAAAATCATCATCATCCATGTCATGCAAAATTGTCAGCCATATGCCATCCTACTCCTCTCTGAGCTTGTGTTAAATTTTATCACCTCAGTTAAAGGACCTGGATTTTAAACTTATTTGCAAAGCATGTAACATACCTTGAACACAAAAAGAGTCACTGGTTTCAATCTTGCCTACACAGATAATGACAAAGCAACTTCAATTAAGTGTGGCTGTTTTAAATGAAGTGGTTTGCTATCTCCTCTAAATTGTGCATGAAGAACCCAGCTGGGCCACCTTCTGGAAGTCTCAGAAAAAGTCGAAGAGCTGGAAGAAGGCACAGAGAGTTTTCCCTTTAGGCCCTAGCAAATGCCCAACTGAATCAATTCAGATGCATAGGAGACAGAGAGCTTTTCATTAGCATGGAGTAAACTGAGCATGTGACAAGTAGATAAAACAGACCAGCAAGATCCGCCCGAATAAGTTTATCACTTTGAACACAGTTTGTAGAACTTGTCACATTATGCTTCTGCACCGTGGTGAAAAAAAGTAGCTGAACCAACTGCTGACAAAAGTTCAACAGAGCTCTCAAAAATGCAGCAGGCATGCTTGCAAGAGCAGCCGTGAGGATTCTGCCAGAGCACAACCACTGGTGCTTTATGCCCTATCCATAACCATTTAAAATCCAAGGTCTTTTATTACTGTGGAATTTGAAGGATGTGAGTTATGACATGGAAACACACCCCCTCTCAAGGAGCAGGACTGGGATTGCTTGTTTCTTTTATAGAAACCATTCTACATTTATTCTCCCTATCACACAGAGAACTATGTTAAAGATTTCACTCTCACACCTAATTTGAAAAAAAAAAGAAAAATATCCTGTATGTGCTCTTTTCACATAGACTTCCTTGGCTATAAACACACAAGGCAGAACTGACTACCATGGAAATGCAGCAGTTTCTCCCTCTTCCTCCCCAATACAAAATTTCTGTAAACACAAGAGTAGAGGAAGCCACAGCCAATACATTAGATCACCACCAGCTCTTCACAGCAAGTGTAAGATCTAGCATGTATCTTCCAGAGACTATCAATTCTATTATCAAAGAGAGTGAGACATCATGCACTTCTCAGGCCACAGGTTTTGTCCCAATGAAGACAGAAGTACAAATTAACAGACACACTTCTGATACCATGGTCTTGCATTGCAAGAAAGGACATGTGCTTCAATGAGTAACAGTCAAGAAATAACACCAGTGTAACACACAGTAAAATGTACACAGCTTGAGAAGTCTGGCTTAAGCATGCATTTATTTAACAATTCAGCTTCCCAGTTACAGATATCTTCTTTTCAGCTGGAGAGGGGAGGGGAAGGAGAGACTTCCCAGAAAAAAAAGACAAATTTAATAAAAAGTGACTTACCAGCATCCATTGTTAGAATCATGACCCCACTTCTGTGTCCCAGGAAGCAGGAAGCCTTACCCATCCAGTATATGCGAATGACTCAGAAGGACAGCATGGCTTTGTTTCAGCTTATATCTTCTAGCTCATTCACCCCTCCTCCCTCTCGTGGGATAAAAGTGTTGCCTGTGCATGGCCATCCCTATTGGCTCAGCTAGGGAACCACACTCATTTAGCATATTCAAGTTTGTGTGAGAGCCTAAAATGACCCACAGAGGATTTTTTATTTCTCTTAAAAAAAAAAAAAACAAAACACCAACTCACCCCCTCCCAAACCAACACAAACACTTTTTGTCTTTCCGGGAGAACAAATCGTTCATTCTTTCACTATCAGATGCATATTACAGTTGGTGTTATTGCCACAGGGCCAAACAATTCCTTATGCTCTGAATTGATGAGAAGGTGGCAAGTCAGGGAGGACAGTCCCTCACACTTCACTAATCCCCAGTTTGGCTGCACCGCCTGTCTGTGGGAATAAAGCCACATGTTTTGTGTCAAAGCCTATGCCCTCCAACCCAGCTTATCTTCAATGCAAACTGTATATACCCCCAAAACTGAGGATCTCTCGGTTTGCCAGGGACGATTTGCTCTTCCATTTTATTTTTAAATAGGCAGAACAGTAAAAGATTGCTGTCTTACTGAAGACACACACCTGGACTCTACAGGTTAAACTCTGCAGTGAGTAAAAAGTAATTTTTTTTCTTAACCTGTAGGGTTCTCTAAATGTAATGACTGGTATAATCCAGGCTGACTGAAGAATTTAGAAAGCTGTTACTATCTATTTGTGAAGCACCACTCCAATGAGATAATACTGTGTTAAAAAAATTCACCACAATGTAAGGGAAAAACCTATCTGATCAAGAGGTATCACAACTCTTAACTTTGATCAAACCATAAGACAGCCTAAAAAGTGCACTTGGAAAGACAGAAGGTGGAGGGGGAGAGGAGTTTGTTTCTTTCTGTACTCCAAAATCCTTAGAACTTGCAGTCAGACCCTGAAAGGCTAGCTTCTGTATCTTGCAGCGTGAACTGCTGACAGACTTGATATCTGTACTTAGGGATTCAGCAAACACAGTGAATGAAACACTAGTGTTCCTTGTCTCCAATAAGAACTACCTTTTCTAAATAAAGCATGGACATATTAGGCTACTGTCTCACCATGTTAGTCACTGCTAGATAACCTAAGATTCATAACTCTGCGATACAACCACAAGTGTATTTTGGAAGTGTTGCTTGTGGTTGTTGAAATAAACAGAGTACTCCCTCTCCTCCCTCCCTGTTTTTAGAAAAGGTATCAGTTGCAAGTCTCAAACACCAAGGTTTGTAGAGCCACTAATGAAATTAGAATCCACAATTCAAAGAAATTAGCAAGAGAAGTACAACTGAGTCATCATTTGTCAGATTTATTGACCTTCTCTTGCTTTGCATAGCTTCACATCAACACTCTTGAGTCATTACAGTTTGGGGGAAACAAAATATTCCTAAAGATGAAAATTTCTGACATTTTCAGTAGGACACTGCAAAAAAAGCTTTGGAAAGAGGCATGGGTAATTTAGATCCTAGAAACAAACCCGAAATCTTTCACTAAATGGAAATTAGGAAGAGATGACCCAGGTGGACAGGCTGCCACTCAAAAGCCTTACTACAGAAAGAAGCACACTGTGTCAGAAAGGGTGTCAGACTGAATGGATTAGTGGTTTCATCCAAAGTTTACCACTCTCAAATAGTCCGGATTCCATTTTGTTGACCATAATAAATAGCTAAGGACATTTGGCAACAGCCCAGGTCATGTGAAGAAACGCATGTTAAACTTCTGGGAGTGACATGAGGCATAGCTTCCTTTCTTACCAATAGTTATTAATTTGAAGAGAGGTGCAGCAGTAAGGAAGATGCTTTTGCACTCTCCCTATCCCATCCTTTTTCACCTGGCAACATCTTTACTAAAAATTCCCAGTGCTTTAAATAAACAAAGAAAAAAACCCCCCATGACAACAAAAATCAAAGCTTTGAGTATGTCTTCAAGTAGTCCAATCCCAAAGCCTGAGAGGAACTATATGGAGAAAATAGCAAAAGACCAGTCCTTACCAGCAAGGTAGAAGGTGAAGAGCTGGTATGCTTTTAAGCATAACTGAAGACCTTGACTCTCTGCACAAGACGCCGGGCTAATCCCAACACTAACACTTCCATCCTCAGGCAAACTGAGCATGAGCAATATTGCCAGAGAACACTAGGCACAACAGGTACTACACCAAACACACACATTTTAACAAAAGCATTATCATACATTGTGTGAGAGCAAACCACTTTCAATAGGATGACATTCCCTGTAAGCTTGGCTTTTGCAAGCAGTCTAGTACTGTACTGTAGCAGTAAAGCACAAAAGTTCAAGCAAACTGGTCTCAAAGCAGCAAAAAAAAAAAAAAAATCCTGAATCAGCAAAAGATTGTGAGGTACTGCATGGCACTATTTTTTAAAACAGTGCAAGCATTAATAATTCAGCTTACAAAGTATTCACAAAAGTAGTTGAATTGAAACCATAGTAGGGGGAACAGTCTCATTGGCATCTGAGAAAATAAATAGGAAATAAATGTTTTTGCCTTTATCCTCAGAAGGGAGAGGATAAAGTTTCCAGCTAGGTCAGAGGGAACACAGCACAGGTGTTCAACATTAACCTGAAGGATACTGCTGCACTGACAGGGGATTTATAAGAACTGGGCATCCCCAGTGTTTTAATTTTATCCTAGATGGCAGAAATGAAACAATTCACTGTTTTGCAAGCTACACCAGACAGCAAGAGTTGGCTGAAACTTCTGTAATTAAAAACAAACCAGTATTAGAAGGAACACTGCATGTTTCTTCATATATAAGCAGGGCTGCTAAAGTGTCTAGCAAGACAGCACATGAACTTGCACATGAAGCCTTGGCCTTGCTGTCTTTTGTGGAAGTTACACAACAGAGGTAGTACATGATAAATGGTATGCTGCTAGCAGAGCCAACACACTGTAAATTAAAAAAAAAACAAAACAACAGAATACCTGTTCATAAACTGTGTCTACTGGAATGATATGAAAAGAGAGTGTAAGTGACTCATCTGATTGTGCCTTGCATATTTCCCAGCCTCTAAAGTCAACTGGACAGTCTTACCCAGATGCAACTGCAGCAAGAAAGTAGAAAGCTAGGTTATGACCTTCAGACATCACCAATTTTCTTCCATCATTTTACGGTCTGATAATCTGGAGTCCATGTAATTGCTTACTGAATATATAAGCCAGTTATGGGTACAGTAAATACTACACAGTATTGCAAGATGCTGTGGAAAAACTTAAACACATTCATCTGAAGGTTATATATCCAAATAGCCTGCGGTTTAGTTATCAGACCGTCTCAAGCTATGTCTTGTCTTATCTTAATCACATTAAGTCTGTAAATTGTGTACTGTTAACAATCTCTGGTTGTTTAAATTGTCTACTATATAATCCTCATGGATTTTAGTTGTTGATTTTTTTTTTAAATACAGCCAAAATACCCATTCACATGGTCTAATAGTATCATCTTCTGAATGTTACAACCATTTTATGATGGTATATACTAAGAAGCAAGTTCAGCAAAAAATTCTCTGGAGGCTTGACTTACTTGAGTCTTTGCTGGAAGAAGTTATTTAAGTAATATTACCCTTAACAACCTAAATTCACAGGACTGTTCACATAATTTTCAGTACATGCTTTAGTCTTGCAAGAACAGGCTACTTCTGCTCACCTTTATTAAATTATTCACTGCACAAAGTATACAGCTAATAACTGTGATGTGAATACGCTTGCTCTAAACATTTTTGGAGGAGACTTTATACAAATGCTTTAATTCAGAATCATCAAGATTCAATCCAATTTTTCCATGACTGTGCTCCAACCCCAAATCTTCAGGAATCAAAGTTAGGTTTTGTTTTTCTACTGCAAGCTCTTCCAACTTTTTGAGCTCTCGAGCACAATGAAGAATAAGCACTGTCCCTAGTCCCCCACTTTTCTTTTTTTTAATAAGATGTTAAAACCAGCAAAATAAGCTTTTATTCAAAGTTTCACTCTTTACACTGTGCTCCCCCAGCCTTCAGAAACTATGGCAAGTTGCAAGGAAAACAGTTCTCACATGATTTTGGAGCAACAACTGAGACAGTGCCTACCATACCTCTGAGAAAAAACAGGCTACATGTGGCAAGAGAAATTGTAGGATGACAGCTCTTTCCAGGCATTATGGCCAGAATTAGACACTAGTTCTGTTTTAGGCAAGTTAAGAGATAGATCATCTATATATTACCAGTGAGATCTTCTTGATCATGTCCAGGAAACCACATCTCTCCACTCATAAAATTACACAATTCTCCAAGAGCAAGATTAATCCCATGCACTACACAAGTTACAGGAGCTCTGCCTTTATGGGACTGACAGAACCTGCTACACAAACTTACACTCAAAAAAAGGTCCCTTTTGTTCTTGGTTTGTGTTTGTGTAGGGAAATGCTTTCCCATAGCCAAGAACTGGAACAAAAAAAACCCAACCCTGAATCAAATCTAAACTGCAAATATATCACCAAAAGTCTGCAACTTGAAGAGTGGGCAATATGAAAAGTAGACTACAGATCTGTAATTAAAATTTTACATTTGAAGGAATTGTCCATAGCCTAGAATGGCTGAAGCTACTTTGTTTTACCACAACTGGAAGAGGGAATGATAGAAAAACTGGAACAGGGGATCCATCTCAGCTGCTTGCTGCCTCTCAGTGCATACTGAGATGAAATTTTGGGAAATCTTACTGTCACTTTCATTTTGAATAACATTTCTTCTTAAAGCAGCATTAACATCTCCTAGGTATTTAAATACCATCCAGCTCTTCTGAAGGTCCTAAAGGCTACTCTGGGATCTTAACTATTACAACACTGCATTTTATTAATGCTACATATATAGTAGGAGGCACACACAGATTCTTCTTTAAATGTTTGATACAAACAACTCCAGATAAAAAAAAAGAAGAAAAACAACAACCCATAGTTCTTAGTTCACATCTGCATCTATTTTTCAGCACAGGCTCACCTTAAATCCCAACCATCCAGGCCTGACCCTCTAGGTAGATCTGCATCACCATGTCCAAGTGGCTCACAATCCAAAAGGCAGTCCTCCTCCTACAAGAAATAAACACAAAAAAGTATGGGTAAGAACCACAAATACACATGCCAGAGTATGAAAACAACTTCAGAACTACCAGGCAGTTGCACAAAGGGGATGACCTGATTGACTACAGGGAATGAAGCAGTTTAGATTATATTGCTACCTTGCCCGTTCCTACAGACAAGATCATCACCACAAGCAACAGCACTTTTCAAAGCCCAGCTATTAATGCACTGTAGCTATATTAATAGGGAAAGAGAGGTCTTGCAAGTTTGCTAGGAACCCTGAGGAACTTGACCCTTCAGTTACTAGAGTCTGAGCCTTTAACATGAGGCACATTCTTGAACTACCAATTTCTCTAGAAATGCCAAGCTTTCACTTAACCATCTCACAGAAAGTAGACTGTATTACACCTTTCGATAAGGTCAAGCAGCCTGGAAGACAACAACAAAACAGCAGCATCTACCAAAAGACTATTACCCTCAAAATCTTTAATTTTAAACATCAGTAGATGTAACTGGAAGAGCCAGCTCTCTTCCTAGAACCACAGCAATCAGGAGAAAGACCTGAGACTTCTCCCAGTGGAGAGCATTTGACCTATCAAGCAAGTCCAGTTCTGCGGGCAACACCTGTCACGTGGCCTGATTTTTGATCCCCACATCTTGAACAACTGCTTTTATTTTCTTCTTTAGCAAATACAAAACACTTCTGGCTTTGCCTGTAACACTAATTGCTTTCCCAGAGGGTGATTTAGAATCATAAAATCATAGAACAGTGTGGGTTGGAAGGGACCTGATTAATATGTGGCTCAGAGGCTAGTGCCATTGGTGGAATTTGGGGGTTTTTGATCATGGGGAGGTTTACATGGCACCGGGCTTGCTGGCGACAGATGGAGTCCAGCTATCTCAAAGCTGAAAAAGGATTCTCGCTCATGAGATGGCAGGGCTCATAGAGAGGGCTTTAAACTAGGTTTGAAGGGGGAAGGGGATAAAACTAGGCTCACCAGACAATGGGCCTGAAAGCGGCATGCCAATGTTGGGGGTGGAATCCATAGCCCAGCTCAAGTGCATCTATGCCAATGCACACAGCATGGGCAATAAACAGGAGGAGCTGGAAACCATTGTGCAGCAGGATAGATATGACTTAGTCGCCATCACAGAAACATGGTGGGATGACTCCCATGACTGGAGTGCTGCAATGGATGGCTATAAGCTCTTCAGAAGGGATAGGCAGGGAAGGAGAGGTGGTGCGGTGGCTCTCTATGTTAGGGAGTGTTTTGATTGTACAGAGCCACGCGATTGTGATGACAAGGTGGAGTGCTTATGGGTAAGGATGAGAGGGAAGGCCAACAAGGCAGATATCGTGCTGGGAGTCTGTTATAGACCACCCAACTGGGTTGAAGAGACAGATGAAACATTCTACAAGCGGCTGGCAGTAGTCTCACAATCGTGTGCCCTTGTTCTCGTGGGGGACTTCAACTTTCCAGATGTCTGCTGGAAATATAACACGGCAGAGAGCAAGCAGTCTAGGAGGTTCCTGGAGTGTGGGGAAGATAACTTCCTGACACAGCTGGTAGGTGAGCCCACCAGGGCAGGAGCCTGGCTAGACCTACTGTTTACAAACAGGGAAGGACTAGTGGGAGGTGTGATGGTCAGAGGCCGTCTCGGGCTTAGCGACCATGAAAAGATAGAATTCTCAATTTTTGGTGAGGCAACGAAGGTGGTCAGCAAAACCACCACTATGGAGTTCCAGAGGGCAAACTTTGGCCTTTTCAGGACACTGGTTGAGAGACTCCCTTGGGAGACAGTCCTGAAGGGCAAAGGTGTCCAGGAAGGCTGGACATTCTTCAAGAAGGAAATCTTAATGGCTCAGGACCAGGCTATTCCCCTGTGCCGTGAAACGAACCACCAAGGAAGATGACCGGCCTGGCTGAACAGGGAGCTTTTGCTAGGACTCAAGAAAAAAAGGAGAGTTTACCATCTTTGGAAGAAAGGGCAGGCAACTCAGGAAGAGTACAGGGATCTTGTTAGGTCACATAGAGAGGAAATTAGAAAGGCAAAAGCTCAGCCTGAACTCAATCTGGCCACTATTTTAAGAGACAACAAAAAATGTTTTTACAAATATGTTAACAATAAAAAGAGAGCCAAGGAGAATATCTATCCTTTATTGGATACAGAGGGGAACATTGGCACCAGAGATGAGGAAAAGGCTGAGGTACTTAGTGCCTTCTTTGCCTCAGTCTTTAATAGTGAGACCAGTTATCCGCAGGGTACTCTGCCCCCTGAGCTGGAAGGCAAGGACAGAGAGCAGAATATACTCCCCATAATCCAGGAGGAAATAGTTAGTGACCTACTACGCTGCCTGGACACTCACAAGTCTATGGGACCAGATGGGATCCATCCAAGAGTACTGAGGGAGCTGGCAGAGGAGCTTGCCAAGCCACTCTCCACCATTTATCAGCAATTGTGGTCAACAGGCGAGGTCCCAGATGACTGGAGGCTTGCCAATGTGATGCCCATTTACAAGAAGGGTCGGAGGGAGGATCCAGGGAACTACGGGCCTGTCAGCCTGACCTCGGTACCAGGGAAGATTATGGAGCAGTTCATCTTGAGTGCGCTCACACGGCATGTGCAGGACAACCAGGGGATCAGGCCCAGCCAGCATGGGTTCATGAAAGGCAGGTCCTGCTTGACTAACCTGATCTCCTTCTATGAGCAGCTGACCCGCCTAGTGGATGAGGGAAAGGCTGTGGATGTTGTCTACCTGAACTTCAGCAAGGCCTTTGACACTGTCTCTCATGGCATACTCCTTGAGAAGCTGGCAGCTCATGGCTTAGACAAGTGTACTCTTCGCTGGGTAAAAAACTGTCTGGATGGATGAGCCCAAACTGTTGTGATGAACAGAGTTAAATCCAACTGGCAACCAGTCACCAGTGGTGTTCCCCAGGGCTCAGTACTGGGGCCAGTCCTGTTTAATATCTTTATTAATGATCTGGATGAGGGGATCAAGTGCACCCTTGGTAAGTTTGCAGATGACACCAAGCTGGGTGGGAGTCTTGATCTGCTGAAGGCTAGGAAGGCTCTACAGAGGCATCTGGACAGGCTGGATCGATGGGCCAAGGCCAACTGTATGAGATTCAACAAGGCCAAGTGCTGGATCCTGCACTTCGGTCACAACCACCCCATGTAGTGCTACAGGCTTGGGGAAGAGTGGCTGGAAAGCTGCCTGGCAGAAAAAGACCTGAGAGTGCTGGCTGACAGCCAGCTGAATATGAGCCAGCAGTGTGCCCAGGTGGTCAAGAAGGGCAATGGCATCCTGGCCTGTATCAGATATAGTGTGGCCAGCAGGAGTAGGGAAGTGACTGTTTCCCTGTATTGGCACTGGTGAGGTCACACCTCAGTTTTGGGCCCCTCACTACAGGAAAGACATTGAGGTGCTGGAGTGTGTCCAGAGAAGGGCAACCAAGTTGGTGAGGGGCCTGGAGCACAAGTCTTATGAGGAGCGGCTGAGGGAGCTGGGGCTGTTTAGTCTGGAGAAAAGGAGGCTGAGGGGAGACCTTATCGCTCTCTACAACTACCTGAAAGGGGGTTGTAGTGAGGTGGGTGCTGGTCTCTTCTGTCAGGTGGCTGGAGATAGGATGAGAGGAAATGGCCTCACGTTGCGGCAGGGGAGGTTTAGGTTGGATATTAGGAAAAATTTATTTGCTGAAAGGGTTGTCAGGCATTGGAACAGGCTCCCCAGGGAAGCAGTTGAGTCACCATCCCTGGAGGTATTAAAAAAGCACGTAGACAAGGCACTTCAGGACATGGTTTAGTGGGCATGGTTGACAGTTTGACTCGATGATCTTAAAGGTCTTTTCCAACCTAAATGGTTCTATGATTCTATGACCTTAAAGATCATCTAGTTCTAACCCCCCTGCCATAGGCAGGGACACGTTTGACTAGACCAGGTTGCTCAAAGCCCCATCCAACCTGGCCTTGAATACTTCCAGGTATGGGGCATCCACAATTTCTCTGGGCATTTAGCCTATATGGAGATTCATGTTGAGGTGGTATCCGAGTTAGGTTGTTTCAAACTAGCTGAATTATCCCAGCACCACATGTCCTTACAGATGCCAATCCCCATAAAAACTCATAATAATAACTGCTCTGGGCTTGCTACTCTATTCTGTACCACCAATGCAGTTGTTTCTTTCCACAGAGCAGTGAAGAGATCTCCAATGCAGACCTGAACTCCATGAAACAATCTGTGCTGTTGAACAGATTATTGTCTCCCTCCTGTAATATACCTGGTAGCTAAAACATTTTTACTCTTGTGAGGTGAGGTTCAGTTCACCTGCATACATTTTTAGGTGCCATATATATACTGCTTTCACTTTCACAGCTGCTTTATTAAACTTCCCTTTTTAATCTATAAAGAGGCACAAAATGAAGTCATGATATCCTACGTGACCAGAGCAACAACTGTTAAGAGCAGTCAGGTCACTGCTCTGCTTCCACTGCAGCTGCTGAACATGTCAGACAATAATAACAGCATCTAGAGAAGAGGTCAAAACAAACATAATTATTGAAAAGACAGAAAGACAGATAAGACAGGAATTTTGCTCGAAGTGGGAAAAATTCTGATTTTAGGAGACAAGTAAACCCCCAAACACAGACTACCTTAGAGTCCATGGGAACAGATAAGGCAGTGATTCAGTGTTCTCCCTAATGTTATGCAGCTGTTTGCACATTTTAACTAAGCCAGTTTTTACGGTCTACCCACATTTACCTTTGTATTTCAGGCAAGAAGCTAGCCTAAAGTTCCCAGAATATGGTAAACCACATGCTAATGTTTTCCCATTTCCAAATTCCGTTCACCTCAAATGAGCATTCCTGCACTTTGGAAGGGTAAATGAGTGGGGACTCACTTCAGCCTTGTAAGAAAGTTGAAGAAAAGAGATGGTCAGCAAAGGGTAGTTGAAAGAAAGATAAACTAGTTTCTCCACCATCACATAATGCTCAGTTTCTGAATTCCTTCTTGCTACTTAACTGGAGGGCTGCCTGATTACTTCTACTGTTCCTACCTTATTCCTCTTTATGTATTAACATTTTAAAAAGACAGAAAAAGAAGGATTTGAAATCCAGATATTGTTTTGGTCAACTACTTCGTGGGTTTCCTGGGAGCCGTTGTGAGGTGGGAACGGGTGACATTTATAATGCACAGCACACATTAAACCTGGTGCACACTGCAACTATCCAGTAACATATTTTGTTATTTATTCTTTTATGGCAAATGCTACATTTGTGTATTGGAACAAGAGAGAGAAGACTGTGGTGCTGTAGTTTTGAAGGCCTGCAGCTCTGAAGCCTGTCAAAGTCTATCCTTTTAAAGGAACCTTGGATATCTGGTGTGAGTTGAACTATCTTGGAAGAGTTGGTTACTTTTTTATATTTGCCTATGTCACTATATTCTACACATCCTTGTTAGTGTCAGAAGTCTTACAAGAAGTTTTGGCAAGAACACACAATGAGACAAACATAAGGCCTAAGAAATACAGAGCACCTACCAGGGAACATTTGAGACTGAAATCAAAATGTGAGAGCTGGCAATTGAATTCTAAGCTTTTGAAGACTGACCTTGGCTGCGATTTTTTTGCACTCTCTCTCCAGTTCATCTGAGAAGTTTCTGGCTTGAACTGTATATCTGATAACTCCTGCATTTCGAGAGTTTAGAACAAAAGCAGGAAAACACACTCCAAATATTAATTTTTGCCTTTTTGATGAAGTCTGCTTTATTACACAATAGATAGCTCCTGGAATCAGTCAGTAGTACGTCATGAAGGAAAGACACACATCAAAATATCATTTGGATACCTGATATTATGAACTAGAAAGAGGGGCTAGTAGGTAATCGCTTCTGCTTAGCCACAAAGATCCATTTTTGATCCAGGAGAATAAGCAAAGTTACAGCTCTTCTAGACAAAGATTCTTCTGGATGCAGATAGCATCAATAATTGGACTAATTTAACACCTGACCAGCTGAACCAGGAAAGACTGTCACTATGTGCACAGCAGACAGAAATATAGCTGCTCTGCAAGAATCTGCAGTGACCCATCAGGTTGTTCACTAGGCTGGCTACAGGACAGCTACAACAGCTTCTATTCTTTAAGATAAGCCTTGTAGTTCTGGAGCTCTTATGTGCAGAACAGACTTTAAAAGAGTTTCACTGAAACAAATTAAGGTTGCATCCCTCCGATATCAAAAGGACAAGAAAAGGAAATAAATTTTTAGGATGCTTTATTTGTTGCTTAATGACTTATATCACATCAGTTCTGCAAAACCATCATCTTCTCAGGCTCTTCAAACCCAACCCAATGAAGCCTGACACCACAAAACTTAGAGATGTTTTGATAAGCCCCCATTCTCAAAGCCTTGGTACATCTTCATTTGTTACAGAGAATACAAAAAATGCAGCCTGGAAAAAGCTGGGGAAGAGGTAGAAGAGTGCAAAAACTTTCCTGTGAAGCCAGGAATCCTCACAGAGTTCAATTAAACCAGAGTCTAACACCTCCTTCACACTATCTCAACTGAGGTGTCATCCTTCTTAATGCTCCAGAGGCACGTAAGAAAATATACTGGGCAGCAGCCAAGTGCAAAGGAGATTTTCAGACTACTGGTTATGCTTTTACAGTGTCCCCACCCCCTTCCACCCCACCAAAAAGAAAGGCCACAAAGACTGTCATCGGTCCAGGTCTCTCCTGAACATTCAGAAAATCACTTAAGAACACCAAAATTCAGCTCTATGCCTGCACTTACCCTCTATATTGGTGCTAGCCTGTAAACTCTTAGCATCTCATGTTCTTATTTTTCTTGTTTTCGAGGCGTTTCATAAGAACCCTACACAAGAGTAACAGGATACAGGCACTTTTCTGTGTAGGCAGTTCTCTTAGAAAACACATTCAAGAGCTCAAAACCACCCTCCTGTTATTTTTTTCTATTCCACCATCTTACTTAAATTGTCATTGTGATGTAATCTGCTCCAGTCAGCAGGACTGTCCTTCAGTGCATTTTTCTCCCATTTGACCTCATATAACACTGTCATAGTTTGACCATCTGTTCCAGTGCCCCTGCCCAATGATGTTTTCAGAAACAATCTGCTTTTGCACATTCCCGACGTTTAAAGAAATTACTTTTCTGGAGAACTGAAGAAGACCCACTGAGGAGACAATCTCTACAAGTATCATGATAGAATCATGCCTGACTATGCTTCCCTCAACATGCAAAAGTGGAGCCATTCACCTGAAAGTTACCAGCTCAGTGCCCAAGAAGTTGACAACTACACTAAGAATAATGTGCAGATCTTTCACTATGCCCTTAGTAAGTACAGTGCACAAGTTAAGGATGACTCCTACAAATAGCATGGCATATAGAAATATAACTGAACCAAAAAGTCATGTTATTGCAATGCAGGATGAATGTTCGGGGTGCACGTTGGAACAATTGAGTGTGCATATTCATGCTTACCACATTAAAGTGCTGTTATTGATACTTGCCAAATACTCCTTAAGCAAGGAGAATTAAAAGCAGGAAGGTCAAAAAAGCCCTTTAGCCAAGAAAGTCATAAGACATGTTAATATGAAGTTTTTTCCACAGTAGTAGGCTACAGTTTGTCTTAGAATCTGGTTTCAAATTTGATGAAATAGGATTCTGCAAGAAACTCTATAGCACCTCACAGAAGCTCCCATCATACACTGACCTCTAGTGTAATAAAGACTCAAGACATCAGAAGTCTCTTCAAAGCCTTAGAAAAATTATCAAATTATTTTCCCAGCACTCTGAAAGACATTTTCATGCAATAAAACAGACCAAAGTCAGAAAGGCCTCACAGGATTATTCTCAATTGTTTAACAAAACTGGAGCATAACTTAAATTGTTCTAAGGATGTGAAGCTACTGCTGTGTTTACATAAGGTAATTTACATCAAAGCTGCATTTAACTACTTTGAACACCAGCTTAACACCTAAACATTCTGGACATACAGAATTGTTTCCTAACTACAGTTTTACAAAACTCAATTAAAAAACTTTTCAAATAGAAACACTTGGTTTGGGCAAGTCCTGTACTGGACAGATCACAATTAGATCAGCCCAGATTCTGTATCAGACTTTTGGAGGGCATGTGAACAGAGCTGCTGACTCAGATGTACTTACTGTAGCCAGCATTCAAGACAAGTCTGCTGGAAATGTGATATAAAAATCTGCATGGGTCCTCACTCTCTAAAGACACAGGGCTCACACAGTCAGCTGCACAGGTGGCCTCTTAGAGAGCCCAGGCAGACTGGGGTGGGAGAGTGGCTGGTTGGTTTTGACCAACAGCTTTTGAAAAGACACCAACAGGAAAAAAAACCCAACCAACTAGTTAGTTTCAAAACTATCAACTTTATCAACTTAAAAGCCCAACAAAAATGTCCCCCCCCCCAACTTTAATGATTAAAGAATCTGTATTTTGTTATGAGCTAACTATAGTTTTATGATAAAAACTATTTAATGAAAGCGTAGCAAATTCTAAGACAGCATTTCTGAACAGGACAATTAAAATGGATGCCCAAATCATTTAGGGTTTGTATACCACTTCTGTCCACTCCCTAAGCACCTGTCCTAAGCACCTGACTCTGGACAACAAATCCCAGAGATGTTCCCTTTACTTCAGACCATTTCTTATGCCTCTTTGAAAAGCAGGGCATCATTCAGAATCTGTTTCCAAGTGAAGTGACATTTTCAAAGTGCCCACATTTTCCAATGTCTGTACATGCTGCCTCTGAAATGCAGGCATATGTGGCTATGTTGGATGTCCTATGGCTATGTTGGATGTGGCTACGTAAAGGATGTCCTTTACGTTTGCGCTCACAGATTCGTGTCTGTGAAGATAACCTAGAAAGTAAGGACTGAGTTTTTAAGACTGGTTTCTAGCTGTGAGTACCAGAACTCAATAAATTCTTATCTGTAATGATAATATCTGAAAGAATAGCTTTGCATTACCACTACTTAATGATGTTTTCAAACTTAAATATCTAAAGTTTCAGACCACTTCTGAAATACATGCAAGTCATTACGAAGACAACTATTATTATATACCACACTTGCCTTCTGCACAGCAGTGAGCTTCTTGCCATCCCAACAATGAATTCCACTGCAACATAAGCTGTGACCTGTGTCCTGAAGTCTGCTTTTTGAAGGTACTGTATCCTGCAATCTAAATGTGGCAGCCTCTTGTCAGACCGAGGTGATAGCGCCAAGTATACAAGTCATAATGAAGTACAGCAGCCTTCATGCAATTTGGTAAGCAGTCTAGAAGAAATGCAATTCCTAGCTACTGGTCCAGAATGCTAAAGGTCAAATCTTACCTAGAAGAATTGCTTTTCTTTTTTACATCACAGTCATTTTATAGCCAAAAACTCTTACTCCAGTTATAGCATGGAGTCAAACAGTAGCACTCAGGATTTACAAGGATATCGGTCGCTAGGTAAGGTCATTTCAGGCAGAGTTATGAATAAGATTCATGTTTTAATATAAGAGATCCTGGTCAAAGCCACTCAACCACACTTCATTTCCAATTCAAGTATGCCAACTCGGCCTGCTACTTACCTCACATACAGCCCATACATCACTTAGACAAGGAACTGTATTGAGAAATCCCTTATGCTAAACTGTAATTTCTATTCAGAAGATAGTTTGCCACTGACTAGGAAAGCACGATACCACTCTCCAAGTCCAAAGGGGGCAACAGTTAATGCATGGAGCACATCAGACATCTGAATAAGTGCATGAGTGAGCTCTGACAGCTTGCACAGCAGATCCTTGCCATTGTATTTGACAGAATGTGTTCTTCCAACTATTTTTTCCCTAAATTCTTGTATTTAATTCAATGCATGTGGTGGTGGGAATGACTTTTAGAACAGTGATGCACATCAGTACACAGATGTTCCACATTTGTCATGTCGCATGAACCTTGTGGCTAACACCCAACCATTAAAAGTCTAAAAATCCTCCTACATAAAAATCCACATGATGCGTTTGTTCCTAGAACATCAGACAATGTATTAGATTGCTGGAGACAGATTTGTCCAATATTGTCCTTTTTTTTTTTTTTTTTTTAAACTGCAACAAACTTTCTTTGGTTTCAAGACAAAATTAAAAAAAAAAAACCACAGAAATTAAGTCAAATGGTAGCTTGACAAAATTTGTCAGAGCTAGAAGAAAGCCTTTCAGACTGAATTAACTGTAGTGTATTGTGTAAAGAGAATGCATATATGTTACATACAATCATGTCCAGAATTTTTTTTGATAGCCCTTTTTCTAAAGAAACTATAAAAACATAGGAGTGAAACAGATAGCTTCATAACCAGCACAGAGCGATAAAGTCTTCACTCAAAGAAGTTTCCTAGTTTATTCATTCCCAAATTAATCAAAACAAAAAACAAGGCATAGAAATTGATGCCAGAATACATGACCTAAGCTCTGCCCTCTGACCTTTACATTCAGCACTGCCTTAATGATAAGGAACATAGCACAAATTGCTGTATCTGTTAAGAAATTTGTGTGTCCAGGATTAGTGAAATACTCCACTCTAAATTTTGTATTAGGCCATTGATAAAGCATCACGCTGCAGACTGCATGAGTTATCAGGCAACTGCGTACTGACTGTTTTTTACCGAGTTGGCAATATAATACCACATAAGGATTTGTTTCAGACACCAATTCCTGAGCTATCTTTATTAAAAGGCAGTAGCCCTTAAACATAAATGTGCTGTAGTCAACAGATCATTGTCTATCCAAAAATCACATTTCTAAGGGAAAGTTACCTGAAGTTAACTATGTATTCCTCCTAGAATTCACCCAGCTTACATGTGAATATCTACAGTTATGGCCAGCTCAGTATGTTTGGAATTTGGCATACACTAGAAAGCATCAATTAATTCATACATCAGTATTTGCAAGCAAACAATAAATTTAAGCAGAATAAATCTAAAGCCACTTCCTACCAGTTACTGCATGTGAGAGACCTGCAGTCAGCACCCTATAACACGAGAGACATGGTTCCAATTTCTTGCTGACAGAAGCTTGTGTGACCTTGGAGAAGTCACCGGGGTTAGTCTGTGGCTCTACAGCAATCTCAGCCAACTGCTGGCTGCCAGATTCCCACTCCTCTCCCTGCCTGCGTGAGTCTATCCCTTCCCTGCTCCACAACATGTTTGACCCTGCACTGACTCATTTCAGACCAGCAACCATAAAACTAATTCAATTGCTTCCTTACACATTAAACACAGATGACTCAGTAGGGGGTCAGAAAAGCAGAGGGGTACAAAGGGGGAAGCTGGTATATATGGGTGAGAACATGGTAGCTAGCCCCCATAATCCAGCTCCCAGTCCATCATTCAAAATGAAAAGAACTCTCCAATTTTACAGGGGTCTGGTGAGGATGAATAACTAAAAGTTAAAAGGGCACTGAGATTCATGGTAGCTCACTGGGGCAATTTTTTAGATTATGCGCCTAAGAAAGGGAATTTTTTCTACAGAACACCCATTTTGTACAAGTCTGTGGCTCCCATTACCCAAATTTCTAAGTTCTCTAGGGACTTTGCATCAGACACTTACTGAAGTAAAATAAAGCTTACAGGGGGATCCATGCTGAGGCAGGAGACTCCAGGACAAGTCTCTGTTTTGCGGGAAGTTCTAGTACAAGGGAGGTAACGGGGAACAGGCACCAGAGGGGCCTTCCCTTCAACAAGTCTGCATGCTCAACAAGGTCACCATTTGCTGCTGTTTCTGGGATTCCTTCTGTATTTGGGTGTGGAGTATCACACAAGATTTATATGAACAAGTGCAAATTCCTGTATCGGAAGTATGCATGCTGCTTTATCTTGATTAGACAACACTTAGCCATAAAAAAGGAAAAGGCAATACATGGTCTTCAGGAGGTTCCCTAGATAAGATGTCCCCAAAAGCTGAACCTCATTTCTCCTCTCTCAAGAAAGGGAGGAGGCCCAATCCATTCTTCAAGCACCCTGAAGGGAAGCTACAGCTTCCTGTGATCTTCAGTGTGGTGGCTGTACCTCTGTTGCTGTTTGGGGCTGGCTACCTCAAAGGCCAGGAAAGACAATCCATTAGTAAGTCCACCAACTCCATGGCTGAACACCTCTTCTCAGCTATCTCTCTCCAACACCCGTGTTCCGGGGAGCCTTTTTTTCTAGACTGCTGCAAGTGTTGTTTTCTTCCCAGTTCTTTTGTTGGCACAGCTGTCTTAGGTGGCAGAATTAGATAGCGTGTATGGGAACAGAACAGGTATGTGTTAATAGTACCAAAGCAGAACCAGAAACATCACAGCAAATGTTCACTTTATTAGCACAGTTAGAATACAGCAGACAGAAAATATTTAGCAACATATACTATCTAGCAGAATAAGTAGCAAAAATCTTACTCAACATTTAAAGGCTATTTCATACAGAAGATTATAAAAGTGACCTGTTGGAAACACAGCTATATTGGTAAAGAAATTCAGCACATATCTAATAAGTTTCTTTCTCAGACATTCTTTCTACAACTGCCATGTATCTCCTCACACATACTTTAAACAATGAAGTAGTAGCCATTAACCCATCTGCAAAACCTTAAGTAGCCTCTGGAGCATTTAGCGTCCTTGTTTGTTTTATGAAATCACATCACAAACAATCTGGTCTTATTCATGAGCTAAGTTTTGGAAATTTTACTCACTTAGTGGACTACATAATTATGGTAGAGATTATCTAGTCCTGTGGGATTTGCATAGTTCCTTGCTAACTGTCACTGCTATTAAAAAGTTTATGTTGCTTCTAGTTTATTTATGGACATAGGTTCTCTCATTTTAAGGTAGCCATCTCAAATTATAGCTTAAGTCTAAGATTAGAGCAATTTTGTGGCGTACTTCATACAACAACTTCATTAACAATAGCAGCCTTGTTAGTAATGCAGCTGTGAATACTGTATGTAGAATACAATAGTCTGAATTTAATGGAAGCAACATCATTACCACTCAATTTGCCAGTTTTGCATAAATCTGTTCAGAAGATATCTATGCTGCTTGGCAGGCGGTTGAATAAACAGTGGGGGAAAAAAAGCAAGCATGATTTGCAGCTCTTGTTGTAGAAGAAAGTTACATATGTTTATTACAACACAAGAAGCACTTGTGGTAAGATTTTACGTTTTCAAAGTGAAGTAGTCTGTCTATGCTGACAGCTTCAGTTTTGAAAACGGAAGCAAGTACCATAAGCTAGAACACCAGTAACACTGGAAGAGCCATAGTTTGATTACTTTGCATGTCATTCAGCTGCTAGCGGCAAGAAGCTTCTAACAGAACAAGTGACAGAAGTACATCCTTGCCTCATGTAACTCCTGGGAAAGCTGGGCTGTGATTTTCGCAGCATGTTTACTGCGATCACCACCTGGAGGCCTTATCATTGCTGGCAAGCTCAGTCAGCACTCCTCTCCTCCCGCCTTTTCGGCTGGGGAAGACATCTGAACAACAGCAGAGCTCCCCATTTCAGACGCTCGAGAAACTGCAGCACAGAGACACCAGCTCATCCTGCCCTACACAGAGATGTGTCCTTTTGCTTTTCCCCAACTCCATGCAAATTCATAACCTACATACTTAGGGCGGATGTTCAGTTTGCCAGTTAGCCAGCAGCAGGTAAGTGCACTTTCTGAAACACTGACAAAGGGCTACAACATAAAGGGTAACTGATTTCTTTTTTTAAATCAATTTTAGACTGCCACATTTCACTTTAAATGACTAAGATTGAGGTGGCTTTTTTTAGGCTGGTAACAAGCTTCTGAAACGCTAGACACATCATAGAAAGGCAATTCCCTCTCAGCTAGGTAACCTGCTATGCTGGATGTAGAAGGGTAAGAACCTCAATGAATGCAAAAAGTAACTATTTGCACCATCTTAGAATTTCATCTAAATTCAAGGGAATTTCCTTACCTACAGGCTAAAAAAAAAGCAGGGAAAAACACCCCATCAACAGAACAATCCAAACAAACAGATTAAAACTGGGTTTACAGCAAAGAATCAACTATTGTCTTCAATCTCTTCCTTGCAGTTTAGAGAGTATGCTGTAAAGAACCCACTTCATGTATCAGCCAACTGGCAGACCCAAGCATTCTGGATTTACGTTATCTGAGTGACTTTTAACCTGCACTTGCACAGCTCTGCTCAGCCAGACCTAGGTTATAAATCAGGACTGTACATATTTGCAACCTGCACTCTTCCTGAGAGAGTTACCTCTGACATGTGCGAGTGTGCAAGTAACAGGGGTGGGAGTCTCTTCTGACAGTGTCCTGGGACAGAAACACATATATAGTTAGAGCTTCAGTCATGAGTTCAGAGGGCAAATCGCATTGCTTGAGCTGTCTTAGGCACACTCACTCCTTAATCTTCAGCTTGAATTCCTTCTGCATCTTTTACTTATCAGTTAGATACACCAAAATAGAAGCCAAGTACTAGCTGCATAAACTAGTTCATCCCCTATATCCAATTCAAAAAAGTAAAATGCAGTGACTGCCACATGCTCTAGACAGTACAAGTATGGGTATCCCAGTGACAAATAGTCTAAATTCTACACAGGACCCTGTGTACAGGTTTCACTGACTGTACATTCAAGTAACTTCAGCAACTTTGACCAAGATACACCTGGCAAACAAGATTCCTTTTATACTTGTAAACCAGCTGCCATTGATTCAAGTCACAGTAGTCCATCTTGAACTCATATCCTAACATAGGGAAACACTGATGTCTAATGAGACTTGCCGTAAAGTGTGATGCTCAACTGTGTATCTGAGAAACATTTTTGACTTTCAAAATTTTCTCATAAAACCCCTAGAAATAGAGCACACTTGTAATTAAATAAATGCCAATCTTAGCCAAAATAAAATATGAACATAGATTTAAAGGTTTCATTATTTAATAAGCTCCTGTACAACTAAAACGTGACATCAGAGGGGGTTTCATTACAGTGTCTCTCTTAGCTCCCTTTGCAGGGGCATCAATTATTTAGGACATCTTCTGAAAGGGCTGCAAAACCAAATTATAATGTTCTTAGACTTGTTGAGTAGCAACACTTATGAAAGAGATATTATATCAGCATGTAAACCAATGACTTCTGCGAACCTAAAAAGTACTATGGAGCAGATTTCCACACATGCTCACATTAGACTGTCTTCCAAGTTCTCAAAATGAATTTTTTGAAACATTTCTTCAGGCTCAGAGACATTTGCATGTTCTGATTTCATAAGAATAGCAGTTTTTTTCCTTCAGAAGACACATTCAATTATGCTGCAGATTACACCACCTCTTCAAAAAACCCCATACATTCAAGACTTCATTACAGCAAGGTAAGTTTTATTTGATTTGCCCAGTTTCTCTCACTTCTCTGACTCATTTTGCTGCTGTGTTACCTCCTCATTGTAACTTAAGTCTACGGCATTCAAAGTATGTGAAGTTTCAGCGTTAATACCAAGCACTAAGGTCTAGAGAATCATTCCCTCAAGCCAGAGTGTATTCCCTTTCTCCTGCTTTCATCAATTTTGATACTTGACTGTCTCCCTCAGAACGCCACTATAGGAGAAACACTGAAAATCAGATGCATCATTCATCTCTAAGAGGGTTTACAAACAAGACCTTGAGCACATTTTAAGTGAGCAACTGCTCACTTTGCATTTAACTTAATTAGTCCAAAGCCATTAGTAGCATAAGATATTCACTGCTTTAAAGATGCTGAACTTCCTATATGATGAGAAGTGGCAGTTATCAGAAATATTTACCACAGGACCGCAGAGGAACAGACGTGCTGCACGAAGCACAGAAAGTGGCAGGTAGCAAGGGAGCTGACAGCAGTGTCACTGCTGGAATTCCAGCTCATCACAAGCAACACTTGGGGTTTCAAACTTGCCAGCACTGACAAAATGGATAACAGACACAGGTGTCCATTTCTACACTTCAAGAATTTAAAAAAAAAATGGGGGGGGGGGGAGAAATCTTTTAAAAGACAGTTCTACATGTAATAATTGTCCAATTTTGAACATCAAGGTTTTAGTTTTTCAAATTAGTCTGCAAGAACTTTTTTTTTTTTTTTTCTTTTTTTGGACCCTCACCGGGCCTTTACCTATAGACACAAAATCTGTTGAGACAGTATCATTCACTTAACTCATGCCCTCCTTCCAAACTCACACCACTGCCCCACTCTAGCAGAATTACCAAGTGGTGCACAAACCAAAAAATGGAATATAAATAAGATGCGCATGCTGTCTTTTGGCCAGAAGAGTAAGATACTGCAAATATGGCTAAAGGTGATTTGGTGGTGATCAGGCAAAGGCAGAAGTGCTAGAGTGGTTGGCAACTCAAAGTGCTTGGCCAGTCAAGGTGGAAGTGTTAAGTCCAGGAACGTCCTATACCAATAAAAAGTGGGAGAGGGAGGGAAGGACAAACTGCGTTTAAAGTCTTTGCTGAATAAAAGCCTTCTCACTTGAATTGGGCAATTAGGGTTGATTTCAAAGTCTTCAGCAGTACAACAGACCAAGTTTCCATTAAATTGGTCTCCATGTGATCCATCACATATCACACACTATAAAATCTGGCAGGTAGCTCTGATCTTCAGTTACATTCAGCTATACTGTAAGATCTGCTTTGCACAGGAGCATTAGCACATGCTCCTTTTACCTCTCTACAAAGGAGGAATCAAATTTGGGTTTGGCAGAGATAGTAATGATACATTGGCCATTTCCTGCCCAAGCTACACTAGCACTTAGTGCAACTCTGCACTGAAATGACATCATTCAGTGGGTCAGCACAGCAATGGCAAAATTGTTGCGTGTATCTGGATAAAACCAGGAACAGCAGAGTAATCCCAAAAGTTTTAAACGAGAATTAAAGCTGTGCAGCTCTTGAGAGACCCATAATAGAAAAGTAGTCCCTTAAAAGTATACCTGCTTTCCAGCAGCTCTTTCCCTAAAGCTAGCAGGAGGTCACCTAATTCAGAATCCTGTTTTCCTCTTCTTTTTTCCACAGTCATCTCTCCTGGTCAGGTTATTATGCATCATCCTAAAATGCACAAGCACATCATCCAACTCCACCAGAACACAAGATGTCTTGGTTCTTGGGACTATGTGGATCAACTGGACATGGCCTGAGTGTCTAGCAATGAACTCTTCATAGCAAGTTAGGGAGGAACACATCCAAAAAAAAAAAAAAAAAAAAAAAAACAAAAAACCAAAAACCCCACACCTCCCCAAACACCCAAGAACAGACTAATGACAGAAAAAGACCATAAAATCCAAAATAGAAACAGTTGAATATCCTACCAAAGACAACAGTCACAACTAATTACAGTCTCCAGAAAGGCCCGATTCAGAAATGGAAGGAATATTAAACATTTAGTTCACTCAGACAAGGCAGAAAGACATGACTTACGCTGCATGGTCATAACCAATAGGTCATGCACTGGCCTATTCATATCATCTCTTAACAATGTATTCAAGACACATTCCCCGTGTTTAGATTCATCTCCTGGGCTTAAGCACCTTGTGACAGCATGACTGGAAACATCTCCCTTATTAATGAAATTAATATCATGAAAAATAAATTCAATAAATGTAAGAATCCTAAAGTTTTAAAAAAGGTATTTTTCTAACAAAACAATGTAATTAGGGACATATTGGATTCATGTAGCCTACTGCACTTCTGTTCACCTATGTGAATTTTCAAAAATGCTCAATCTGTTAGTGACAACATTACGTTACACTGGAGAACAGAGTAACTCTTACAGAACTACAGTCATCTTCTGAGCTGCACACCTGAACGCATCTCAGCTTCCTCAACAACAACTGAGACAGCTCTCTTCACTGAACAACTATAGAACAAGACTGAAGACATACTTACACGAGAGTGAGATCTGTAGTCGAAAACCGCTCCCCAAAGTTTTGGAAATGGATAGTGCCACACAAGAAAGAAACAGAAATGAGGCAAAGACAGTAAGACATGATGAAGCAAGACTCTCAAGTGCCGAAGACAACTGGAACATAAGAGTGATTCTTGTGAATCAGGTGCACACACAAACGCACGCTTGTTCTAAACAACAGCACTCAATACAGAAGTTATTAAGAGGATTAAAAAAAAAACAAAAAACCAACAATACTCAGGTTGCCATGAACAACCAAATAGTATCAGATCTTGTGCTCAAAGATCAGAGAAAGTTTGGTTTCTTCTCCTTCCTTTAATTTGAGCACACTATTTAAATGGAATGAATCAAACAGATGGTGCAATTAAATCTGGAGAAAATATAAAGTAGTGTTTGTGAGCATAATCCAAACAGTCCCCACTAATTTCTAGCAGCACATTTCAGGATAAAGTTCCTCCATGTCACATCTATTAGGTTAAGTATGTTGGTGCTCTGAGACATCAGAAATAGCACTTGAACAACTAGAGTGCTGTAAGCAGTGCTCAGCTAACAAACCTTGCAGCTCAGCTGAGCAGTGATGGACCTCTGTTAACAATTAACCCTGGAACATCTCTGAACAACATGGACTTTGCTATGGAGATATTACCTTAACTTTGAGAATAAATCTCAGATCTGAATTATGTAATATTTTGGACAATAAGATCACCAGACAATAAGATTCTCATTATTTTTTTTACATTATCAGGACACTCCTCAAAATGAAACCTGTGACAGAGCTTTGTTTATACAAGTGAAGTTCAAGGCAGTCAAGCAGTTGCACTCTGCTTATTGCCAGATAGCTCTGAAATTTATTTCATCCACCTGTAATGGAGAACACCCTCTCACATCTGGAGCTTAACACAACCATAAGTCTCCCCTTTGCACAGTGGATGTGCATCTACTGCCAGAATGAAGTGAGAAATCAGATAGTTTTGTTTTGGTTAGGGTTTTGTGTTGGTTTTTTTTAACTCAAATACTTCAATTTACTTTATAACAAGCAAAAGTTTTGTTAAGATGTAAAAGAGGATACTGCCTTTTTTATTTTAGTCAAAAATGTATATATGAATTCTCCTGGAAAATGTACTGATAGTACAGCACAGCCTTCTCTAAAACACTCGGGCAATTCAACACCTGCAGCCACCAGTAGAGCCAGCTCAGGTGTCCTTTGTAAACAAGCCTAGCAATAATCTGGAGATCTTGCTCTGGAAGATGATGTCTTAGGAGACAAGACAGCTGTCCTGTGAGGTAGATGTGCAGGGCGAGTAACTGGAAGTCAACTTAGCAATTTGCACCTGTGATGCCACAAAGTCAGCAGGCAGAAGCAATAGTTTTGTTGAACTCAGCTGGCAGTTCCTAGGAAGCCAGCACACTTAGAACTGATAATCCACCAAACTGTCCTGTTAAATCCAATTACTTTGTTTCAAGCCAATGTTTATAAATGATTGGCTTTTACCCTATATTCAAGTGTTTTTGAGACATGCAAAAATCCTAGAGTTTATGCAGGTTGTCAAACTCTTTTGTTGTCAAATATGCATTGGTGGCACTACTGAGCAGTTACAGAAAAGGCTAGGAATCAGATCATTGCTGGGAATGTTTCCAACCAGACACTTGTATTCTGCTAACTCAAACAAGACACTTGTCTCCTTTGTGCCAAAGTAAATCCCCAACTGCAAAACTAGGTGAAAAAGCAGGCCCTCACTGATGATCACAAGCCAAAGCCATCAGGTTCAATAGCACATATTACTCTCTAGTAAACTTCTAAGTACTCAGCCCGAGTTTAACAATGCTTCCCAAAGCTTCCTATATTGCTTATATTGACCTGAGCATAGTTATTTCAAATCTCCTTCCTCCCTAGCATTTCTTCCCCATTCTCTTTAGTTTACTGCACCAGCACAGAAGAGACATGCTGTCGCCACGACTGTTGTAACTCCAAAATACAGCAGCTCATGCTGTCTTTAAAAGATGTTAGATGCTCTCACAGCATCTTTACAATATTATGAACAAGGAAAGGATCTGCAATTTTAGATTAATAAGTCATACACAGTTACAATCCAACAGAGCCAAACAACACTGTGCAACTGCAATAGTTTCTGGCCTTTCCCAGCTGTGATCTTGCCTGAAAAGTGTAAAGTTTCCTTTAAACAACTTCTAAAAAAATAGTGTGGAAAAGGAGCCACAAACAGAAAAAAAAAAATTCCAGTTCCAGCATTTTAAGCTTCAAATAAACACTACTTCAGTGTTCCATTCGAAAGCTTTTAATTTGTCAAATCACAGCTGAAAGGTGCAATGAGAAAACCCATGTTCATACATAGATCCACCTTAGATGAAGTGAACGGTGAAGAGCACGTATTTTTTTGTCCAGTCTGACTCTGCCCCACCTATCCCCACCAGCATGAAGACTCAGGCTCTAAAACCAGGAGCTGACCAAGGGGCCTTGTGCCACCAGCCCTCACTTCCTTCTCTGGCCCCACTCCCAGCTGGGCTGATCCCCACTGCACCAGCTCCCACATGCACTGGAGGTCTGAGAGCTTCCTCGGTTCACTAACACAGCAGAACACTGATGTGCTGACCCAGCAACCAAAACCTGAGATAAAGCAGCTTACAAAGTTGAAGGAGTGGACTAGAGCCACTCCAGAATAATCAGCACAGGCATACAGCTGGGAGCGTGAATGAAAGAGGGAAATGGGAGGAGTAGGGAGCTGTTAGACTCATAAAACTTCATCCCCCAAATGGTATTATTGCAAAGCCACACACATGAAGAGTTGGCTTGAAAACTGCAATACAGGTTTCAAAGCTCATTAAAATTGCCTCTAAAACAAAGTTTTCAGAGCAGGGTTTCAGTGGGAGAAGGGAAGTAATTTCTCTAGACTACCCTGCAAAATCTGCCCCTTCTAGAAATGAGTTCTGAGGCATCACAGAGTAACCTCACTATCCTGCGCAGGGAATATTCAATAATAGCATAATAATATTGTAAATAGCATTTACAATAAATTTGTGCAAACTGAACAGCTGTTGGGACATAAACCACGACTGAGAGGGCAGCCAACACTGAGGCTACCGCAAGGGAAAAGTCCCAAAGCCCAAGGAAGTCAGTACATAAGCCATGATTTCCAGAAGCAAGGGAGCAAGCCGAGGGTAGCACACCAACAGGATGCTGCTAGGGCTGGATTCCAGAAGCCTTGGTGTGTGCAGCATGAGACAGTGTTAACACTGTTTGTCAGAAGCATGTATTTATTTTGCACACACCCTCCCAGTACAGAAAGTTATGCCTGACCAGAAAGGAAAGTTAATTTGGCCTAGTTTAGCAAATTCTTAAAACTCTGCCAAAGCATTGTCCAGACAACACAAGATATAGCTACTGGCAAGTTCCTGCTCTCAGAAATCACAGACTTTCAAAGAGTAATTTAACCTCTCTGTAGCTTTATTTATTTGCAGTATTTTTAGATTGTAGAAAGAGCAACAGCTACATAGGTAAAGTATAAAGGCAAGAATTGTTCAGGCTTGGGGAAATCAGACTCTAGACACATCATGACAGATGTCCTGCCTTAAATAGCAGCAGTAACGTTCCAGTACTTAAGAGCCCAGCTAACACTCCAAAATAGTAGAACATATAAAACATTAATGAAGATGATGTGATAAGTCTGTTTCAAACAAGTAGCCTGCTCTGCAAAGAAAAGGGGAAAAAAAAAAAAACCACTACAATTTTATCTTTGCTAGCTTAGGTAATTTGCTACATCCCCACCCCTTGTTCTTTCTTCTTCCATTAAAAAGAAAAACAAGAAGAACACGCTGTGTAATTTGAGTTATACTCTTGATAGTGTATTTGAAAGATACAAATTAAGGATGCAGTTCTGTTAACAAAGAGAGGTTTACCTTAGGTGTAGTCTGAAAAACTGATCATTTGAAATGCAGAATAGGGATTAAAAAAAAAAAAAAAAGAAAAAAAAAGAAGTGAGATTGAGAAGGCCAGCTCATAAATAAAGAGACGAGCATAAAGAAAAAGAGGGATGCTCAGTATAGTCTGAGTGAAGTGATACAACAAGTAATTTTTGAAGTCACCTGAACCTGAAGCTCCCGGCCTGTAGTACATGTATCACATACTAGTGGTACACAAGTCACATTGACACTGCACACAAGTGTTGGCCAAGTGTTGCTAAGGAGTGCGCACAAGCGCACATATGTATGTATGTGTGTGCACATGTGTGCACACATCCTGTGTGTGCACACTGAGTAGCACTGATCCAGGACCCAACCACTACGGGCAATTTCAAGTACACCAGTTTCAGAAACCCTAACAAAGCAACTCATCAAACACGTTGCTGTATTTAATACAGGGGTTGTGTTCGGTTGCTACAACTGTCATACCTAGAGACTTGAGGGGGTAAAAATAATTGAGGAATAAAGATGGTCTCAGACTTGTAGGGATCTGACAAGTACCCAAGCCCTAGTAGCATGCACAGTGAATACACATGACTGGAAATATTTGAGCAAGTGATTTTCTGTTTATCAAAAGAGTAGCGTTTCTTACAGCAGCTCTCTAGAGGCCACAGCAAGAAAACCTAGAACATTCTGAACAACTTTAATACACAAAACTAATGACTGTTTTACAAGAGTTAGAAGTTTTCCACAATAAGAATTTGTGGTTTCCTGTGCAAGAAAGAATGCCAATTCATACCAACTTGTTCATGGAAAAAGAATTTTTTCAGTGCTTCCTTAAGAAACTAACCTCTGTAACTCCAAGATTACTTGCTTTATTTCAGCAGAGACTGGCATGATTATAAGTTCTCACGTCAGTTTTTGCATAAAAACATTTAATGAAATAGCATTTGTTTTATTGGAAGGATACTGTCTACTATTCCATCATGAAAGTACATTTGTATGTTACTCCAGGAATTTCACAAGTAATCATAATTCTCCAAGACAGTATTTAAGGTGTTCCCTCTCTTTATTGCATTTGGAAAGATCTTTCGGCTAGGCTGAAGTTCAGCACAAAACCACTCTCATCCTTGGCTTCCTTACTTCACACACATATATGGGCCTTTTTGGGTTTTGCTTTTGATTTGAGCAGTTCATTGCTGGCAAATACCTCCTGGGAGCCTAGAAAGAGCATGTCCAACCAAACACTGCTTTAAAGATTTCTTTTAAAAGGCTACTAGATCAAGACTCCAACAGTAGGTCAGATAAAACAAAATCACTGGTAAGTTCTTTTTCGCAGCTCCCTACTGGAAGGCAGATTAGGTTCCCAAACCAGGGAATGGAAATTTGTATCTCACCTGGAATGTTTCATCTGCCATCTCCCTGCCCACACAAATCCCTTCAAGTTGTCCGTGGCTGTACTATCCCAGCAGGGTACACTACGCAGTGCATTTCAGACATGAAGTTTATTAGGCAAGTATTAGCTGAGCATTCCCCTTTTAAACCACAAGTTTTAAGAACCTGAAATGCATACCTAGCAGTAGTTAGTGATGCTATAGTTAGCTTTTATTAATGTAAGTCCTAGCAAGTTGTTTAGCTGGGTTCAGTGCCACTTAAATTCATTTTATTCAATGTAATTTAATTTCAAGCTAGAAGAATTAAACTTGCATGCCATACCAGGAATCCATATAAACAATTTATTTCCATACTCCAGGCTTTTGCTTGCAATAGGAAGCCAGAACAACTTTGTTGCCAACCCACAAAAACAATACAAAAATAGGTATTTGCATGCAAGTTGTAAAGTCAGGCATGCACCAAATATTATGGAGACAAGACAAACAAGTGTATTTAAGAAAAAACAAATCCTTTTGTCTGTCAACTAGTGGCATTCTACAATATAACAGGAAGGAAGAGGACAGGCACTGGGGAGAGCATCCAGGAGAGGTTTGGTGCAATCCCACAGCCAGGGTGTTTATAAAGTTCTGGGGAGTCTTTACTCTCTGAGCTTTGCAAGGGTCAAGTTTTGTACAAACTCCTTTGAAGTAATATATGTCACAGTATATGCTTTAGACCACAAATGACAGGATACTCAAACTGCAGTAATTTAAGCCTAAAGCCAACAGTGTGATCTAATCAAGAATACATAAGCTAAGCAGACTTGGGGAGTAAGATGGGAGAAGAAGAAATAGCTACCTTTTAGCAGTTAACACCTAAACACCAATTACAGATGAGAGCGCAGCCTCACACGCAGCACACAAATAAGGCAAAGCATCCAGAACACAAGTAACTATAACAGGCAACCCTAACAACAGCAGCCTAACTAAGCCAGATCCTTACTGATAGATATTACCTCAGTAAATATACTTTGTTTTCTTCTAATTTTGTTCATTACTGCAACTTTTGCTTAAGTAAGGTTCTTTCAAACCCTTGACTCTTTCCAGTGATAGAGACAATTGTGTGTAAGTAGGCTCTGGGATGCCATACACATGGCTGATCAGCTAGAGTTGTGAACTGCACAACCTGTGAGATAACAGGCACCCAAGCTCACCAGTGTGCAGGATAACCCATGGTAAGATCTGCAATGACCACCCTGGAGAGAAACAACTTAAGCTGCCGAAGTTAGAGATGACGATTCTCATCACACATCAACCTGCAGCTTGGGGAAGCAGCTCTACCTGACGCTGCTCTATTTCTGTCTTTAAATTAACACATACTGTAATTTTTAGTTTCAGAGAGCAGTGGAAGAGTCAGTGAAGTGAGGCAGGCAAAGCAGCAGTTACCACTAGCTGTGCAAAGGAAATCATTAACAGCAGCAAAAGGAAACAAAGCTTGAAGGGAGCAATTCAAGTTACATTTTCAGAACAGCAATTTCCCTGCTGCTGGAAATGCTGCTTTCCTGTGCAATCCACAAGGTCTCCTCCTCCACTAAGCCTTACAGTTGTCAGCTTTCCTGGAGTTGGAAGGCATTACATAGACAGACATGTCTTTAAATTGGCTGAGAAGCCAATTTCAGTTTAGAGGAAACTTTAAAATAAATATTTTCCCCTGTAGGGGATGGAGAAAATTTAAGCCAAGTTAACAACATTGGCAGAACCTTTTATTTAAAAGCACAAAAAAAAAAAAACAAACCAAAAACCCTAACAAAAAGCTTTCTGCAGTGGTCTGTTTCTATGCATTTCCAGAACTTCTACCAACTTAGTTAAGAACAGTTTTGTGAGGTGGGTGAGGGGGTAAGCCCTTCTTTTTTCCCCCATTGCTTTTAAACATGTTTAGCAATTTACTGGCATTTAAAGTCTTATCACTTGACTTCCTACCACCTTCCATGAGGAATAAATATTTTTTTCTCCTAAAGCCTTTAATAATTGAACACCTCTTATTAATCAGATACCGTCTTCCTCCTCTGCTCAACTGAGCAAAAACCAACACCTCCTTACTTTCATACTTCTCAAATTCCATTCCTCCCAAACTCCTCTATGTCCATTCCCTAGATTCACTCCAAACGGGTTTATGAATTAATCAGCAGCACTTAAAAAAAAAAAAAAAATTAAGACACACTCCCTAACCTTCTCTGTGACAGATGTTCCTCCTGCATTCCCCACCCATCTTTCCCTGCCCTCAGTATCACACTCAGTTGTCTTCCTCTATTTTTGAAGCATAGACATTCTGCTGTTCTGAATGAGAACCCCTGCTACCTGTTTCTGAAGAACCGTTCATACACGTAGTTACTAAACCCAGAATACACATTCCTTTCTACATTTTCTGTATTAACTACACATTTTAAGCTAATACCCATGACTTTGCTCAGCTAACGTAACTATGTATCTAATATGATCATTTCAAACTATAAGCCTGTATTTCTGCTATGACTTCAGACAAATACTTAGTACTCTGAAAGAGTAATTTTCCAGAAGACAAGAGCAAGCAACTAGCCAAAGACAGTGTTTCAACTCCTTTTAAGACACTAGCATTAGAATGGAAAAGTTCAAACTCTCAGCTATTTGGAGATATGAAAAACAGATCCTGAAATATGCTACCTTAAATCAAGAGAAGAAACTTCTTTTTATGTTTTTGTTTTGTTTTTACAGAGCAAGGCTCTATTATTAAGCCAGTCATCCTCTTATTAGCATAATCTAGGTAGTATGGATGTTTAACATGAACATGAAAACTACAACCAGCTAGGATAGAGTAGGCCTGGTGAAAGAAAAAAAAAAAAAGATAGGAAAAAAGAAATATATCTACAGTCACCTGAACATTTCCTCTCTGAATAATAGGGTTTTCAGACCAGTTACAATGGGTAACTAGGAGCCTGGGGCAGAGGCAGCCTTTTCTGCTATCAACAGCAAGAATGCACAAGTCATTCCCTTCCAGTCTCTTTCACCATGAAATGATTCACACAGCCAGGAAAGTTCAAATTTACATTATTCAACTACAAACTGCATTAAATATGTTTTCAAGAAAATGCCTAATTTATCCCCTTGTAAGGGAGTATGAAACACTAGTTAATGAAACCAGCTCAAGCCTCTGAAAACTTAGCTTTATCACTATCTTTAACAGTCTCTTGCAGTAACAAAGTATATGCTCCTTCTCACCCAAAGTTTCAAACTGACATTGTAGAACAGGTTAAGTATTTAGAACAGTAACTTCAGTCATTAACAGAATTATCTTCCTTTTCCAAAGGTGCTTGAATTTACTGTGTTCAAAACTTTCACTGAAGTTCACCACACAAAGATAGTCTGCCTTTTAACTTCTCCAGGGAGATAGTCATGGATCCACTGCTGCAGAAAAGAGTTCAGCCACACAAAACGCTTTCTGGACATTTCCTATCCCTTTCATGGCAAGGGGAACAGGCTGGATGGGAAAAGCCAGAAGGCAGGGGTCAGCCTATGGTCCCTCACCAGGACTGAGCACTCACTGCAGATACGAGGCATTTCAGAGCCCCTGTTCTTTCCTCAACATCCTATCTGATCAGTGCTGCCACTGAAATAAAACTATTTCAAGAATCGGTAAATGAAAGGGTTGGCTGACAAGAGAGCAGAGGAAGCCTTGTTAAACTGAACATTGTTCAGAGAAGTGGGGAAACAAAAGAGCTGTTGATATGGGTTTAAGGGGCACCTTTTCATACCTCGGTTCTTTTGGATTAGTTACTACCTCAGGCTGTGGATATACATATACATGTAAACACAATTGTATTTCATATTTGTGCCAAATCTAAGAAAATAAGATTTTTATACAATCTGTCCAACTAGTGGCAAAGAAAACTCCTGACAACTTTGATACAGTAAGAACAGTCCACTTTTGTTTTAAGTCCATTAGAAGCACGAGAGGGGCTCACAGCACCTAGCATTTAAGAAAAGTCAATTTTATCTCCACTAATACTTAACACCAGAGAAACAAATGCAGCTACAGTTGCCTGTATTAAGCAGCTGGCAAGCTCAGAGATGGAAAAGTTGCGGAACAGCTGGGGAATGCGAGACCCTTTTGAACAGGCTGCTATGTGATCCAAAATAATGGTACGTGTTTACACACAACACAATGGCAGCAACAGCCAAATGCAGGTCTGGCGAATGCACTACAGCTGCTCCTTCCCTCAGACAAGGCACAGTGAGTAGATACAAAAGAGTTCATATTCGCAAAAATATGGCTTTCATCTTAAAAGGCGGCAGTCTGATTTCCAAAATAGACAGCTGGCCCTCCAACTGGACTAAACCGTTCAAGATTCTGTATTAGAAGTTACCCTTTAAAACAAGTCTGGATCAGGGTCATAGAGCTTTCCAAACTGCTGCTACTTTACCACCAACAGTTTCCAATAATGTGTTGTTCAGACCAACATGCTGCCACTTAACATATTAAAAAAACTTCTCTCGTGACAGTATTTTCCAGCTAGCATCAGGAAGACAACTATATACAAACTCTTAATATAGACACTGACTACACAGAAGTTAGCTATCCACTTTAGAGGAAGATGTTCAGTATGCTAGAAAGGAGGGTTTGAATAAACAAGGGCTATTTTACAGCTTTTTTACACTAGTGTTGCACATGGCTGTAAAAGTAAGTTGGCACCTGAAGACAATACATCCCACTGCTTATATCTAGACAAAGGGATAGTCCTTATTTGCTGCTGCTTATGCAATGACCAATAGCATGTTGCAAGGAGCAGTCGCTTGTTTCACAATTGCCATCTGAAGACAACACAATTTTGTATGTGACCTTGCACAAAAATTGCATCACCTTACTTCAAGTGATCTTCCCAGTTTCCAAGTCTCAGAAGCACAGTATCAGTGGTATCATCTGTCTTGCTCAAAACAAACTGTGATTAAATAGTGCTAACAAACCAGCTACTACTTTATACTGTAACCATACCACCCCTAATTATGATAGGCACCAAAACAGAGTTAGTAATGGAATGTTTCAACCCACTGCATCTTGATCAAAAATATATCAAACTCAAAACTCAATGAGTATTTGAGTACTCTTGAGTATAACTCGAAACATTTTTTGACTGAGAGAAGGAAAGGGCGTTGAAAGATTTCCTCCCTCTGCACATAGCCATTAATGTTACAACCCCAGTTAGGAGCTATTCAGAATATGATAGTTAAAACTGGACAAAGACAGCTGTCATAGCAACAATAACAGATGCAGGCACAATTTTTAACCTCCTTCGCTTTTACAAAGAAAAATACCACTAATAGCCATCACAGAAAGGAGGATTTTGAAATATGGGTTGCAAGATTCTGTCTTGTAATTAATGGGACTCTATCAATGGTAAGCACATCTCTCAGCCCACCTAAACAACAAAATGCCACATCTGTACACTTCAATTTCAGACTTCTGATAAAGACTTTTAGTGAAATCCATTTGTGAATTAAGCCATATTTCTAAGAAACTCCCCATATAAATGGAATATACATACTGAATAAAGAAGGAAAATAAGTAGAGCCTTGAATCACACTTCCAGGAAAGATGCTTCTGGTACCAAAATACTATTATGCTAAGTGCCCTTCCTGCAGGCAAAGCAGTAACAGGCATGCTACCTTCAAATCCTACCATCTGTAAAGGTAAGAGCACAGATTTGCTTTTCCATCTGCACTGATGCTGCATTTGCTAGGAGCAGCTGCAACTGCTGCCATGTTGTAGCTGAGGGAGCGATGGCCTGTATCCCCAAGAGACCTCAATATGAGCTCTAGAGCCCCACCTACACCAGGAGCTTTTTCTCCAGAGTTTTGAACCAGTTCTGCTACCCAGATTTATCCAGCTTTGAGCACATCCCACTACTCTAGTGTCTCTAAAGTCTTGTTCTCAAAATAAGTAAAGTAAGAATGGAAGCTTGAAAGAAGTGCAGGATGTTGGAATGAGTTAGGATATCAGCAAAGCTTAGCACAGTTCAGCAAACGGGTGATTTTTAACAGTTACAGGTAATGCACTGACAGTCAACCTACATAAGCAAGTGAGATGTGAATGATCTGGACCATCCATAAGCTGCACTAAACCTCTCCCAAATTACTCCCCTTACTTAACCATAATGGATTACTCTTTCAACCAAGATCACAATAATAAATTAAACAAAAACCAAAAACAAACAAAAAACCCACAAAAAAACCCAAGGAACTCTAGTTCCTCATCAATTAGTCCCCACTAAACTAATTACTGCTTTAAAGGAGAAGGTATTTATCTCAAAATTCCAATGCTGTACTTACCAGGTACAGACAAAATGAGTGTACTTGGAAATAATTCTGTGGTTCCACTCGCCTTCTTTGGAGTCAAATCATATATTGTAGTTTATTTTCAATTTGAAGACCTATCAGGGTATTTGTGTGCATGAATGGGAGGGTGAGTTTCCATCTTCCTGAGAAGTTCTTTTTAACAAGCATTTTACATGTGGATATAAACTCAGTTCTTTCACAAAACAATTCCTGCTGTTATTTGCCACAGACGAACTAAGAAAATAATTCTTTTAATAGCTTGTTCCTGATTTTACTATAACTGCACACAGATAAGGTTTTTAAAAAAACTGTTAGGAGGTACATCTACACCAAAGTTTACGTGCCATAACAAAGATTTCCCTACCACATAGATCTCCTGACAGCCATGTCCCAACAGGCTCCAAATCGTTTATACATATACGAAGTATTGTTCAAAGCAGACTTGCTTTAAGCAAGATTAAATACCTGTTCAGTTTGAACTGTCCCAGTGCCAGGATAAACTACACCAAACTAGTTCAGACGGTTATCCCGCTGGGCACCAATGGCCTTTGAAACTCCCAGTACCCCAGAATCTGCTGCTTCTGGGAATTATGCCAGGAGCTGTGGGGATAGCTCTCCACAGAGGACATTACAATTAATTATTTTAGAAGTGTGCTTGTGTTTACATGGAGCAAGGCTGCAACAGTTCAGCATATGAGTCAGCATGGTTTGCATCCACACAGAACTGAGCAGTGCAGTTGGGAACTATAAATCTTCTAGGGAAACAAAGAGCGTGAAATGATTCCCCCAGGGGAATACAGTCAGGCTGCACCTAGCAGGAGCTAACACTCACCTGAAGACAGGAATTTTGTTCAGAACTTTACTACTGAAAAGCCCATGATTTTCCTGTGGTGATTTCAGAAGTTTCTACACAGGACAGACATTGTCCTGTATCACAGAGGTTAATAATGACACCATGGCCAGATAAACTTACAGACACACACATCCACACTGGGATACAGCTCATTAAGTCTTATAATTAACACAACTCCTTTAAAGTGAAAGCTGAAGCATATTTCCTATCAGGATAGTAAAGAATAATTTTGAATGTATTTCACTTATTACAATAACATCCAACAAAGTCTTCGGACAGGTAAGCAAAGCAGAACTGAAAAAGAGCAAAGAACTCTAGGGCATCTCACCGTGCTGTTACCTATGGCCAGATGCATTTAAGGACCAGGCCAATACCCTTTTATTGAGGCCTCAAGAAGCACAGGAAAACAGGATGACATATCAGGTCTCTGAACATCCCACCAGGGAAGAATTTCTTGTGTCAGAAACAGCGGTCAGGCCTGTGTTTCAAGAGCTGAGCACATTACCACTATTCCTGCCTCTTGTCTCCACAACAGGCACCTCTGTCTCGTGGAGGCTTGACACAGACTATCAAGAAACCAGGACTGTTTCTCTGAAAACACAGGCTAGTCCTCTACCACTGTTGGTTACAGAGGGCAGCACACAGAGCCAGAGGACAGCACATCCTCACCTCGAACTGCACTTTTGGGTCAGAGGTAACGACACCTCGACATAGTAACACTGCACACAGTTCTGTTGTCATAAACCTCATCAGCCATGTGAATCAGTCAAGAGAGGTTTCCATTTTCAGGTGGCTTTTGTTCTCATTTTGAACACAAGAGATTAAGATAATTACAGGCTGAGAACATTTTTTGGTATGATATAGTTTGATATACTCTTAAAGAAACACACTTGCCATGATAAAAAAAACCAGACTAGTTCAGAACGTTTTCCATAAGCTATCAGAGGAACTGTTTGCACACCCAGAAGAGCTACGCATCTACCAGGATAAGGGTACTGCCCTTCAGCACATGAGATGCTACCTGAGCTACGATCAGTCTATGATGACACTAACAGCTGTCGAAGACCGAGAACAATATCAAAACTAAACGAATAATTTTCACTTCCTATTTGCTTCCCAGGCCTCATGCTGCCAAGTAATAAACTCGAGTACACTCAGTCTGTGCAACACCACTTAAGTCTCTCTTAAAAGAGTCATAATCCATGATCACATGCAGACTTTAAGAAGCACTATTAGCAAAATGGATCCAAAGGTGTTGTTAAGTAGTCAGCTCTGCAGCACTGGGTGTCCGTGCTCTATGTAAAACTCTACAAGCACTGCACTCATTACCAACAGCATACCCTACTCATTTTTTTTTTTTCCTATTAATCACAACACATCATTGTTTCCCCCCTTTCCAAACATAGTTTTCTGGAGTTTGGACAAGAAGTCGAGGCAAGCTGCAATACGACTGCTGACCCATTTAAGCCAGGGAAGGTAAGTACTCAACCCCTCCAACACAGCTATTGGGCTCTGGGCCAAAGAGGTTCCACACATCAGGAAACAAGTAACCTGTTGATTTTGTCAGCCTTTCCCAGTATCCCCCTGCGCTGTAACCAACCAGCATCATAAAGTCCCTCTTTCTTTACAGCACACGCGCACGCTGCTGCTGCTGCCGCCGCCCATGCCTTTTTTCCCAGCTGAAAAAAAAAAAAAGAGACAAAACCCCTTCAAAAATTTCCGGGTCCCGCTGCAAAGCGGCCCTTGCGCCGAGCGCGGCAACGGGACAGCACCCTCTGCCGCGCCTCCAGCTCACTGCTCCCGCCAGCTCCGAGGATGTCCCCGCGGGGCAGCACCCGGGCGCTCCCCGCAGCCCGCCCGCCTCCCCCGGCACGCAGGACGAAGGGCCGCGGCGCCGGCGGGCGCTCGCTGCCGCTCGGCCGCCGCGCTGCGCCCGACAGCAGGTGCTCCCGCAGCCCGTGCGGGAACCCGCGGCGGGACGGCAGGCTGGGCGCCAGCCCGGCATCCTCCACACGTTGCGGCGCTGAGGAGAAAGCCCGAAGCCGGGGTGACAGCCGGGCCCCGGGCGGGAGGGGAGGAGGAGGGGGGAAGCGGGGAAGTTTCGTGCGGCACCTTCGCGACGGAAACCCGCTGCGGGACGAGCGAGGATCCCGCGGCGCCTCGTCAAAGGCGGCGGCCGTGCCCCGGGGGCAGCGCCCGCCCCGGCCCCACGCGGGTTTCCCTCCCGCGGGGAAGAAGCGGCGGCCGCCGCCACTCACCTCGCAGCCGTGGCGGCTCGGGGGGCAGCCACAGCCTCCGGCGGCGGCGGCGGCGGCCTCCGTCCTGTCCGTCTGTCCGCCCGTCCGTTCGTTCGTCCCTCCGGCCGGCCGGCGGGGCGGAGTGGGGCGGGGGAAGCGGCGCGGCCCCCCGCCGCTGGGGGCCGCCTCCTCGGCGGGGCGGGGCGGGGCGGGGCAGCGCCCCTCACCTCACCTCAGCGCCCTGGCGGGGAGCGGACGTGCCCGACCCCGGCCGGGCGCGCGGGGAGCAACGGCCGGCGCGGCGCTACACGGCCCCACGCGGGGCGGGGCGGGGTGGGACGGGACGCGCCCCTCGCGCCGGCCCCGGCCCCGCCCCGCCCCGCGCCGCGCCCGCGCCCCGCGCCCCCCGCCCGGCTCGTCCGGCTTCCGCGCGCCTCCTGGAGGCGCTGCTCCACTCCTTAAAGGGGCCGCGCCCGGCGCGGCGGGGGGCGAGGCGGGGCGGCGGGGCGCGGAGCCGGGCCACCGCGGGTGACCCGCGCTGGCGGCCAGACGAGCGGCACGTTTCGCCCGGGCGAGAGCCGCCTGCCGAGAGCCCCGGGCAAAGGTAGCGGCCACCGACGCCGGGGCGAAGCCCTTGAGGGGAGGCTGAGGTAACGCGGCGGCACCAGCTCGTCCTCGTCCCGCCGGGCCGCGAGTGGCGGAGGCCTGAGGGAAGTGTCGGGCCCTGCCTCGGACGCCGTCCGCGCCGGCCTCGGGGCGCCTCTGCCCAGCGAGCCCCGGCGGGGAGCGGGGGGTACCGCCGGTGAAGGCCGCGGCGTGGCGGGTACCGAGGTGCAGCGTCCCGGCACGTCGGTACCTCGGAGGTCACCTCAGCGGCAGGTCGGCTTCAGGCTCCCGGCCCTGCCGGCCGGGGAGCGTGAGGAGGCGGCGTGCCGCGGGCTCGGGAGCCCCCGCGGACGCGGGTGTGAGGGTACCCGGGACCCGCAGCCGGGCCTTCCACCTCATCGAGCCGTGCCGGCCTCTACGGCCGACGTGTTGAAGCGTGGTGGGAGTTTTTTGGGTGCCTTTCATTAAGCAAGCCTTGTTATTTACACAAGGCATCTGCTAAATCTCAATATGGCTCTTGCCCCTTCCCGATTTCATGAACAAAGTTAACCCGTTCATTACAATCGAGCCGTGCCGGCCTCTACGGCCAACGTGTTGAAGCGTGGTGGGAGTTTTTTGGGTGCCTTTCACCCAATATCCAAAAGGATATTTAATTATTTATTTAAACGGGACCAGGCCCAACGAGAGAGCTCCAGTACAGCAAAGGAGCGAGGCAGGGCTCAACAGCGCGACTCGCGCATTAGCACGAGTATGGATGGCTCCTGCATGAGCAACGTTTCTGGACAGTGTTTGTCTGTAGCGTACATTCAGAGACGTAGGACTTTGTTCTCATATTAACTCGCGCAACCTTTCCAGGCCATCTCAACCATATTGCAGAGTTTGCTCCTGCTGGGCTGGAGCAGATCCTGGGAAGACCTTGTGGAGAAGGCTGTCTAGAGGAACAATTCAATGAATGTCCTGCTTTCTCCCTACTGCTGGGACCACTTGGGGTAGAAGCTGAGGGAAGCAGAAAGTCATCACTGCTTTTTATTTAAAGGGAGAAACTTTTTTTTTTTTTTCACAGATGCACATGTTTAAAATTGAGACATCGTTACGAAGATTGAGGAAATACAATTATGATGTTGTAGACCTCATCTCAGTGGTGCAGCAAAGGTACTTGTCCACACAGCAAAAGGGAAACAAAGCATTCAAATTTTTTTACATTAAACAGCCCAGAAGGTAGAATCATCCTTCCTTTTATCTTCCTCTCACTCTAATCTTTTACTTTAGACAAATGTTTTTCTAAGCGAATTACGTGGAGAATTCAAGCCCTGCTTTGCTTGATCAGATCTTGCAAAGCAACCTGAAACATGACCACAGCACATACCGCACAGAGAAGTACCAAAGGGGGAATCATTTGAAGAATATGTTAAACCTGAGAACTTAGGCAGAGAACACATGGAACTGAACAGAATACATAGAATCATTTAAGTTGGAAAAGACCTTTAAGATCATCACGTCCAACTGCAAACCTAACACTGCCAAGTCCACCGAAAGAAGTGATGGGGTGACCAAACATCCTTCTCCAGGTGCTCTCTACACTGCAGCTGGAGGTGCTTCTGTTCCATTCAGTTCCATATGCAAGAGTAGAGCTATCTTCTCCATATCTGCATGAAGTCTGTGCAGAGAAACATGAGAAAATCTTAAGGTGTGGAAACATACTAAGATGAGGCAAACCTAAAAACTTTCAAATCAACACCCAGCAAGTATTTCACAAGGCACACTACAAAGTATCTTTGTCTGCAGCACTACAGCAGCTTTGTGCTCTAGATGAATATTGAGGGCTTAGCTTGAAATGTTGCTGGGTTTTATAGCTTTGTGGCAGGCAGAAGTTTCTTAATTGCAGGATAATGATGTGGTGTGGGCACATGCCTTTTGCCTAGTGGTTATGAATTACTTTGTGCAGATACATGAAACCCACATCAAAGAAGCATAGACGTGTCCTTCCAGTCTGATTGAGGGAGAGGAGGAAAGCTAGCATGGAAAGGAGGTCAAAGACAAACCAAGGTTTAACCAAGGCAAGGTTAAAAATCTTGGATTAAAAAAGTAACCTTGAAAATATGGTTTATCCTGCTGCCTTTCAACATAATTTGTCCTGTTGTCCAACATCCCTATTTGAAACTATCAAAGGCCTTCCCTTTCCTTAAGAAAAAAAAGAGGCAGCACTTTCTCACTAGGATTGTCAAGGTTTAGAGATGGAATTCTGATCCTGCAAAAAATGGCCTGTAACACAGGCCTGAGAGAATTGTCTGAGTGGAGGGGAGAAAAAAAGTAATTGAAATGTTAAATTTGCTTTTGTTGTGATTGATATGATGCTGTCCTTATTTGTTTTCAGATTTCAGAACGGTTTCTTGATGGAACTTTTACAAGTGAAAACCTGCAACTCATTTAACAAGAGCTCTGTTTTCACCCTAGTTCGGAACTGATTTTTCTGTCTGGATTAACTTTAGGCACAGTCCCTGCCATCTTCTACCAGAGATTTTTCTCCTGCAAACTTAATCCATGATCCAGTTACATGATTATTTCAAATTTACATTAAAATGGAGTAAAAGGTTGATTTGAATTCCAAGGGAAGAAAGGGAGGCACAATGATGTTGTTGAGTCTTTTGTTCCCAGAAGAACCAGCAAAGAATTAAGATTATTAAAGAAGTATAATTTGGTCATACCAACCATCTTAATCCATGTCAGTTAAAAAGATGATTTTCCCCACTTTTTTAATGTGTTAGACACAAGCATGTTTGATTTATGATGGGAGTCAAAACCATCTGTACTTTGGGGCACAAGCAAATGCTTATTTAAACAATGGGGCTCCCTGGGGGGGATATAGGAAAGAAGTGACATTCTTTTGCAAAGAATTCAGTGTTTTTCACTCCATGAAGTATCTTGCTTTGTTTTGAAAAGTACTTTGCAAAAGATACAATGACTTAACCTACTATAAAGGAGTCCAGCAACTTTCACCTTTATGTGACTGGTATGAATATGAACCAGGTTAGGACCGATGAAATACTGTTACTGTTTGCTTGCCTTAGAGTGACCCATGTGAAAAGAATTGGTCATCTCAGTCTCATTGGCAGCATACAAGTATTCACATCTTAAAAACATTTGGAACTAGTTGGCAGTACGAGGCCTTGTCTGCACTCAGGATTAGCTCTGATTTCAGGAATTATTTTAGCTTCTGGTACAAACCCACTGAAGTTGTGCAAATGGTGACCAATGCTGCCATCTGCACTATTCGATGGCTGACGTGGGGACTAGTTCTAAGTGCAGATGAGGCTGAAGGAAAGGAACCAGTTTCTGAATAGTTACATATCCTGAATCAGCTCTTGTGATGGGCTTGAGTAGTTTATTTGAGGTTTTTCAGGAAAAAAGTGTTGAGGGCATCAGAAGATAGACATCTGTAGCAGCATTTTAAGTTCAAGCCTGCACTGGGTGGAGATTCCCTTCTGTAACCAGATGCTGTGCTGTATATGCATTGATATGATTAGAAACAGGCTTGAGAGTAACATTTAAATTTACTAGTAAACTTCTCAGACTTCAGTAAGCCAGGTCTGTGAATGAATGTTGTGCCTCCTCCTTTCAAATCCATTATCTTGAATCCAGACATCTCTACACTTAAGGGACTTTCTTGCCAAGCATTGGAACTGACCTCTGTAGCTCAGCACAGTCGGTCTGCTGTGACAAAGATGTGCCTCGCTGTAGAGCCCAGTGTAAACTATTAATGTCAACAAAGAGGCCAGAGCAGAGAGACAGAAATATGTGTGTTCCTGGGAGGTTTCCACATATGGAGGAAGCAGAAAAAAAGTAACAATCTACATTTCAGCTGCTTTTCTAAATTAATGTATTCAACAATGTGGCAGGCTAGTAGCTTTCTCTTCCCAAGTAAGACTATGCCAAACTACAGTGAGGAAGCCTAGAGTCTTTTAAAAGAAGGTGTGAAAAACTTTGGGGCAAGTGTAGAATTTTAGAAAAGAGCCAAAGCCTCTGTCCACCCTCAGAAGAGCAGAATGACAGAGCCCTGGCAGCCATTGCAGCCACCACCAATTTATTTACGAGTTCCTGGAGTCAGTCCAGTGTAATTATGGGCCTGAACTCCAGATCAGATTCACTTGACATTTGAGAAAGTCTGTGGAAAAACAGTAATAATAAACTGATAATAACCATCCGTCTCATAAGCAACAAAAAATAAAGGGAAGAGAAAGGGCAGGTGGGGAGAGGGGATGGCAACATAATCCCCAAAAGATGTCCTGCTTGTCAGGAGATACTTTTAGTATATACCCCTATGTATTTTCTAAAAGGAGCTATGGAGAATTTTGGAGTAAGTCCTGACTCATGTCAATGCTATTGCAATTACTGCACTGGAAAAAATGAAAATGGGGGGTGCAAAGGAAGCTGGGATAAGTCGGGACAGCAGTTTCTTTTGGTGGAGTAGATAGTTTGTGGCCCACATGGCATTTATCCAAGCATGCTCATCACCTAAATTATATTACCATGAAGCTGTTGGCTTTGGAAAAAGATGTTTGAAGAAACTATGCTGTAGCATATGATTCATTTTCAATTTCATGCACAGTATAGAAATACACTTTTTCTACTTTACTGCAGGGCTTTGATTCTGCTTGTTCATATCATTGGTATAACATGGATGAATATCGGGTTTAAAAATCTTTGTATTTAAAACATCTGCAGTCTTGTATCAGGATTTATATTGCACTGTTCAGTCCTTTCCATTTGAATCACTCCATATTATTTTCTATTGAATTTCTGTAAGACTGCTTTCAAAACCCAACTTTCTGGGAGTTTTCCAGAAAAAAAATATTTTTCAAGTAAGATAAGTTGATTAATACTGCTGAATGGAAAAGGTGTCTTCTCTGACAAGCAATAGGGCTGACATTTAACTTACAGTTGTCTCAAGTATTTTATTTCAGGTGATGGAATTGAATTGCAAGTTATGAGTAAAAGTTTAGCAAAGCAAGAACAGTTAGTTACATTTATGCTACACCTAAACAGCATATTGTGAGTTTTCCTTATGTAGGTTTCAGAACTTATCACCTACATATATGCACAGGTACAAAGGAGTCTATATATGTCAATGGATTTCCTCAGAGGAAGCATTCCAATTAGCTGCTTTCATCAAACAACAGCAACCAAATGTCAAGTGCCCTGGCAATCAATACCAAGCACAGTAATGCTAGACGGTGTCTGAAGGAAAAGGAATCCCGGGTGAATGAATGGGGTTATTGGCCCAGAACATGTCATCTTCGAGTGACCTGCTTTGCCATGCTCGCCTAACTTCTCAGGAGCTTCCTACTCACAGCTGGAGTGAGTAACTCCAGTTCTGAAGGAGAAAGAATATTGAAAAAGGAATGGTCACAGCTGTATGCAGAACAGATTCAGTTCTCAGATATCCAGTGAATGTACACTTCTTCAGGTTAAGTGCATGGGAATCACACATATTGAAGTAGTTTAGCCCATAGTCCCTGATTTGACAATGGTATCATGTATTTCTACTTAGGACCTATGTGTAGAACTGGAGTTCTATGTTATTTGTTCTGGTTTTTTGTTTTGTTTGTTTTTGTTTTTTTTTTTAAATTTGGCTTATTATTTAACTTTATTTAACTTCTTTATTTGACATTTATTTAACACTTTAGGTTATTGTGTTATTTCTGTATGTTTTGATACTTTCATCTATAAATACGTCTCATACATCTTGAGGAGGTGACTTAGCAGTCTGAGGCGCTGGTGTAAGGTCAATAATAAAAGTCTAATATATAGGAATGGAATTTTTTTTGTATTTTTCTTACCTACCATACAGCTGGCTTTCACCAGACATGTCCTTTTTTTGTTCATGGTAAATTTGTTGGGGCAGAATTTGAAAATGCTGACAATTGTCTGGAACAGCTTTACCAGAATAGCAGCTCTGCCTGGGCTGCTGGATATCTGGAAATCCTAGACACATTCACTGCGCATTGCAGATCAGCTCCACAAAGTATGCAGTACTTCCACAGTGTTAGACCTTCTGAGCATATGTTGCCCAGATGAACTGCACAACCCATAGTAAACCCACTTACTGTGCAAAGTCAGATTAACTATATAATTTATGCACTGTACATCTGATACTTTGAAGTGCTGGGCTTACAGTTATTTTCTGTTCTGCACATGCTCATAGATTTCTACTGGGTACTTCTTGGGTGCAAATCAACTGACTTTTTATTTACTTGTTTGCATGTCTCTCAATGATGAGACACTCTTACCTGGAAAAAATTTATTTTTGTTTGGGATCAGCGCATTAGCTGAGGTTGCATCCAAACCACTGAACTCAGTGGAATGTTGGAGCACAGGGTCACACTGAATGAAGCTTTCAGCTACTGACGGCATCTGAAGAACATCAAGAAAAAGTTGAAAGCCTTGGTAAATACCCTTCAGAAAGTAGCTGGCACTGCCATGTAGATTTCAGCAAAGGCAGTGGGCCTGTCTGCCACAGAGTTTTCTTCATGTTATTTGGTGTAACAGTCCTCATGTGGAGCTCATAGTTATTAAAATAAATAGTGCTTCTAGAATAATATGTGGGATTTTGAACTCTATTCCTCAACTTTGGCTTCCAGTATCATCTAACAGTCTCACAGCAGATATTAAAATGTGAAACAGTTAACATGCAAGAGGAACAAAAATAATAATTCCGTAACAAGAAACATCACCATTAGCAATCCGAGTTTGCTGCTCATAAGACTTTTGAGAGTTATTGGCATCAAATATGCACACTCTGTGGAGTCTAAAAGGAACTTAATATTCCAGAAGTACTGCCTTCCCTTGACAATATTGGACTGCACTCAAGTGCATCCCAGTGACTTCAGAAAGGTACACGTCTTCTGTGCAGACAGTGATACAGTCATTTACCTGTGATGTGACTGTGGCATGATGAAGACTGTCATCTGTAATGTTAACAGCTTTGAAATACGGATATATGCAAGGGCCATAAAAGGAATTCCTCAGCCTTCCAGGCCTCGGTGGGCTATGTAACTGTAGTATGAGTTTGTAGTCTATTGTTGCTTTCTGGAATGACACATGTGAAAAAGAGATGGAGCAAAATCAGCATCAGTCCATTCACATGAAGGGCTCTTCCCACATGGAAAACCCTGCAGGTTCCAGTCCTTCTTTTAAGACTTTGCACTTGTGTAATTGAGCTTAACAGTGTATTGTTTTGTCCATATGCCATTCCAACTTCTGTTTCCACAGAGGTGTTGTTCTGCATGGGTGCGCTTGTGTTTGTTTCCAACACTTCAAGGGAGTATTCAAGTTATAAACAATGATGTAAATAAAAATGCAACCGCTTTCAGCAGTTCAGTCACAAAGTCTTAATGTATATTAGCCTTAATGAAAGCAAGGTGTTTACTTGCCAACATCTACAATTAGAGCTTTAACTGCTTCGGTGTGCACAACATTTGATTGCTTGTATGGGATAGTATGAGAGCAGTCTGCCCACTGGGAGTCCTTTTGCTGCAGAACTTCTTCGGTTTAGAGAAAAGATTGTTTTGCACTACTTTGGAGTAACAAGGATTTTATTTTACATAGTCAAGTCATTAAACAAGTTGCATTCAAGGGTACAAGAGTATTTGGGAACATCAATCTAACTTTCTTAATTGTTTCAGCTGGAAAAATAGGAGGGGAAGAATCAGAAACATTAAATGTTTCATTCTGATATTTTTAAGTAAACTCTTTTGACTTTGGATTTGGAAATGGCAGATCAATTTTATATTTGGCTCAATTTTTGAAAGAGCTGCAAAAGTGTTAAATAAATTTAAGCATGAAACCAAACACCTTGGAAAAATCAGAACTGTGAAAGTTTTTAAATTTTCTTTTTTTTTCATTGTGGCTCACTGAATCAGAAATCCATGACCCATTGTCTTCATGGGCTAGCTCTGGCCACTACTCAAAGATCCAGTAATATTGTCCTCATGAACCTGTGTCTTGATCTCGTGAGCTAGCGCTAGAGTCATTGCGATCGAAGCTAAAAGATGCAAGTGGATGGTCCTGAATGATCCACTTGCAATAATAATTTGTCTGGAGCACTCTTATGCTTAAACACAGACTTCCCATGAAGATCCACAATTGCAAACACTTGAAGAGATGTGAAAAGAACAACCTTTTTGAAATAATCCCTCCCAAGTCTTACAGCTGCCGATGTCATACAAACATACAGTATGAATCATGTTAGCACTCCCAGGAAAAGCCTGAGTTTCTTGCAATCTTTCACTAGGATCCTGCAGTTTCATAGTTTATTTGTTATTTATTTTCCCTCTTACACCAGTGTGTTAGCAACAGATATGAGAGGGGCTAGGAAAAAAACCCAACAGAAAACAGTGAAGTGGAAACAGTTCTTATAGGCAATCCACATCAGAGGGTATAAGACTGTAGAAAGCAAAACTGGAGCTTAGAGTGACTTCTGTCTACAAGAATGAAAATATTTTCAGTCTCATTTGCCATATTTGTAGTCAGAAAAGCTACATGGAACCCATCCTCCTCCAAGCCACTGTGTTCACATCTCATCTGTGTGAAATAAAGATCCCATTTTTGGCTTGCCTAGAGCAACTTTTCAGAGAAATAGAATAAGGTTATTTGAATAGGAAAGCCCTAATTTAAACAAGTAACACTCTGTACAAGTCAGAGCTTTTTCAGCAAACTGAATTCATGAAGGAACAAAAAGACTAAACAGAGATGTTTTGTCTCCTAATGAAACCCCCCACCCTCTTTTAGGTCTAAATAAAACTTTCAAGGCATGAATTTAGTAGAAAGACAGATTTTATGAAGTGAGTTCTTGTTTACTACCAAGTGATATGGCAGGTACTTCGGTGACCTAGCAGTTATTCTTTATTCCATGATTGTATTGTGATCTTTCATATGCAAAACATGATCAGTGTCAATGTGTTGTGTAATGAAAATACTGTCTTTAGTATAAACTGATTTTGCTAATGCTCTTATGTATTCGCTGGTTGTCTACAACATGGCTCGGATAGCAAGATTAAATAGAAAACACAGCATGGCCCATCAGCTACAACTCACGACCACAAAAATGGAGGCTAGGGTGTCATTCAGCTGAAAACTCAGTCTCTGGATATATACAGTTTGTGTGAGAATCACTGCACATGTTTCCAAAGCGATCTAGAATATTGCTGCTATATTGTAGGCAATAAGACAGAAGGTACAAAAAATGTTTTAGAAGACATGCTTGTAAATTCATTTGCAATGCTGACACAACTTTACACACATTTCCCCCAGCTCTGAAGACACTGTTGCCAAAGATTTGTGTCTGGTAATAAGCAACCGCAAAACAAGAAAACATAATAATCCCAGCTCTGACACTTTGTCAAGGAGTAATTTCCATAACAATGATAATTTTGCAAAGATCAGAAATAATTTAGTGATAAAACACTTTTTCCAAACCAACAGTGAAAGCACCTCAAATCAAGGACAAATTCTTTTCTTCCTTGTATTTTTTTTATTTATTTAGTTGAACATATCAGCGAAGTACTTGAGAGCTCTCAGAGACTACATACTAATACTTAGAATAAAATAGTTACAGCTGAAGATTTAAAGTTAAGCATGTGCTGAAATTATTTGCCAGACTTATGCTGAGGAGTGAGCTCACAGCTCACAAGCTGTAATTGATAGGTTTGTAGCAAAAGGTGTTGGTACTTTAACCTCTGGTTTTACTTCTCTTCTTTAGCTATTTCAGGTCCTACCAAGTGCTATAATAGCGGGGGGCGGGGGGGGGGGAGCTGGAATACAGCAGCATCTGGCAACAAATATCTCTTCATCGATACACTACAAAGTCTGGGTACTGAAGTTGGAGATGAGCAAGGGAGCACCTATGCTTGGGAAAATCCCTGGAGACCAGTTGCATTAACTCTGAACCCCATCATGTTGCTGTGACAGTAGGGAAGAGCCAGAGCAGAACCAGTCACGCAGCAGAAGGTTTTTAAAAGCTTAGTGGGCTTAATGTCATGGGAAGGTCATGAGCAGTGAGCTGCCAAACTGCACTCTGAGACCTTTCTCCTACTGGGAACTAATGGCTACGTAAGGTACAAGGCAGTGGAAAATCAGCTTTAAAGCTATCTCTCATTAGATGCAAAATGTTTATATTTTACCCAATTAAAATATCTCAGTGTGTTCAAATAATCTGTACAACCATGGTCTTGAAGGCTGTCCAAAACCAATAAAAAAAGCCAGTACCTGCAACAAAGACGTCACAAGTCAAGGAACATTAAATGTGCTGCACAGGTCTGCAAAATGAACACATTTGGGTGGGATTGCTTGTAGGTTCGCAGATTTGGCCTGGCTTGAGCAGTCTTAGCTCACTACTGGAAACTGCATCCTCTTGCATTAGGGTTGGATCTTCTTCCTGTGCTTCTCTGGTTTTCTTCTAAGCATAATTATCACACATAATTGCCTTTACACCCAGGTCTGACTCCCTGTATTCTTCTTAATCATTCTCACTAAAGCAAATAGCCCTCCCCAATGTGATGTGAGTATAATTATATTTCATTACTTCATAACTGAGCCATAAAAGAGCCGTAAAATGTTATATTTTATGCTAGAAGCAATGAGGAAAACGCTGAATAATACTACTTCTCCTCAACAGTGCTGGCATCTATGAATAGATGGGGTTCATGGTGCTGCATGTGTGCAGATCATCAAATATGGAAGTGTGAAGGGGGAAAATTCAGATAACCTAGGAGAAGCTGAACTGCCATAATGAGAGTACTTCTGCAGGCTTACCAAGTTATTTTTTCTCCGTGGAAATAATGCCAAAGACAAGAGAAAGTGTGTAGATAAACATCTCACTGATGGGGACAATGACTGTGTAAGTTTCTTCTTCAGACATCCACTGTTGTATCTCCTGCTCCTTTGTTAACATTTTAACTTGAGTGAAAATGAGCAGTCGTGAAAGTTGGTGGAGACTTGAAGTTCTAGTTTCCACTACTGTATGGCCTTTTTACGCTGCCAAGGTGGCACAAAAAAGCACAAAGTGGGGAAGGAGCAGCCCGCTGATAACACCATCTCAGGTGAAGATGTTCTGGTTGGAGCCCAGCAGGTGGTTCCAGAGCAGACTTCTTTCCAGTCTCATGGAGACTGGTGACCCTCAGGTGACTGCCCTGCTGGCTTACATGCCAAGTATGCTAAGTATAAGATGTGGAGAACACTTACATAATATTTATGGTATTTTTTAGTAAAGTGTAGTAGAAAATAGTAACCAAGGAATACTCTGAAGTAGCTCCCCAATCTATTCCTAGTGCTGGGCAAACATTTTCTAAATTAGTGTTTTTCATTTTGAAAATGCTGATTCATCAGTGGAAATATGTCAAGATGGGTCTTTCACGCTGGAAATATTCATACTTAGTAAAAAGAAATTTGGTTAAGGCTCATTGCAAAGGTTTTGGAATGGTGTATTTCTTATTTATTACTCCTCTTTCAGAAGAGCTCTTGTTCTTTAAAAAAACAAGCAAAAAAGTAAATGGATTTTTTGTTTGTTTTAACAAAATTATATATTTCTATTGACATGACTTTTTTGTTTTACAGGACTTTACAAATTCTTTAATTTTTTTCCCCCTCCAAACCTGGATATATTTCAAAATGTCAGAATTTCCTGTGAAACAGAAATTCCAGTCCTGCCACAGCCCTGTCTGTGGAGACTTTAGAATGGGGAATGATGGTTAATCTCTGTAATTACCCCAATAAACCCAAACTTGCATGAGAGAGAAAAAAGTAAGAAAAAAAAAAGAGAGAGAAGAAGTAACTTATGCAACTTTTGTAATGAACGTGTCCTCAATAACTCAAGCATGCATGCAATTGTCCCTGTAACAGAGCTAGTTCTACTTATATACAGGAGCTTTCTAGCCATAAGCCTGGGTCTGCCCTCTGACACTGTTGTATGAAGGAGACATCAGTGATATGGTACAAGCCATTCTTCTAGACACTTTTTTCAGCAGACTGGAGTAAGAAGATGGACTTTGTTTAAATCTGTGGCAAAAATAATCACTCATAAAATTGTGGAATCTGAATGTAACTGTTTGGGGCCTTTTGAAGGTACCTTGCTTTACTTGACTGAACTATTTCAACTGCTCATTATTGCCATACTTAAATATTCATCTACAAACTTGGAAATCTCAGTTCTCTTTCTGAATGGAGTGTCTCTAATTTATTCACCCAACGTCTGAGTCTTTTCTTTTTCAAGTAAATTTAACAAATGCTTTCTCTCTCTTTCTCTCAAATCCCTTTTCAGAAGATTAAAAGGGGGAGTATCTAAAGAGGAAATAATATTATAAGGCATTCACCTACTTAATAAGATTGATCCTGCCTAAGACAACTGTTCAAGCCATCTGACCAAATCACTTTTCATTTCTAAAAATGCCTTGGTCAGGTTGTATACAGTAAGCTGGACAAAAGGAGAGAGATGTGTAGGCAATAGTAAATACAGTCAGGTAATTTCTGGTAGACTAAAGACCAGAGAACTGCAGAGACTAGGAAGAAGGTTCTATGCTACTGTAGCTTTTCTTTAAAGTCAAAAAGGAACCAAAAGAAAGTTCATGACTGACTTTATTCCAGGAATGTGTAAATCTGGATGCACAAAGAAGTAACATACTATCTACATAAAACATTTCCATTTGCTGGCTCCTCCCATCTGGATTTACTGGATTACGGCCAAAGAGTTGTAACTGCCAAATTTTTCTCCAATAGAAAATCCATCTGAGCAGAATTTAATATTGGCAGAGGATATTTGGAGACATGTGTGAAAAATTAGGAACCCTTTAAGGGAAGAAGTCACCCAATTAAAAATGTGCAGAAAATAATCTATCATACATTCCCATCAAATCCCTTTTGATTTCAAGTACCAAAATAATGACTGGATCAGACCCCAGTTGAGTCTAGAGCTGGCTGAACTGTTTGTTATGGATTTACCATTCTTTTTAGAGAGAGAAAAAAAATCTGAATTGAGGTCTTTAATGTTTTTAATTTTGCTTTTTACATACTTTCTTTGTGGAATACCTTGTACAAATAATTTTCAGTCCTTTGGCTCTTTGGAACAGCTTCCTTTGAGCGTTTCAGCACATTCATCCATGTTGTGTGTTTGTACTTTCAAGTATTGTTTTTCCCTGACTGGATGACTCTTAAATTTAAAACAGAATCATAAATCAAGGAATAAAAATAACAAAATGTAGCATATTCTGTTTCAAGAGGATAATCACTTTCCTAAAATGTATGAAACATTTGTAACCACAGGCATTTGGAGGAAATGCTAAATAAGGCAACAGATTAATAATACTACTAATTAACAAATCACATTCTTCAGCTTATTAACAACCATATTTGCTAATTAAGAAGGGGGGGTTTTGTCTTGCTTTGTAAATACTCACTCAATCCTACCACAATATGTGTGGTACCAGACCTGCAGAACAGAAATCAGTGAGGTAGAATTTTTCTATTTTATAGAGAAAAACAAAAACCTGCAAAAATAATTCTTTGAGGTTCCTTTTTTTGCCCTGAAATAGAGCTGTTTAATTTTGTAATTATTATCAAAACACTCTCGTTTAAAGAAATAACCCACTTTTTTTAAGAAAGAAGTCAAAATAATGTCCTTATTTCCAAAGTAAATATTTAGTTTTCAGTATTCTGGAACAAAAACCTTTGGGTGGCATTCATTTGACCAGCTGTAAGAATCACAGTCTTAAATACATATCTTTGAATATGATGGAGTTAGAAAAAATGCTTAACTCAGATTTGGCTACAGACAAGTATTTTCCCCGCAAAAACCCCACCCCTCCCAAACCTGTCTTTTTTCAAGTAGGTTTGAAATTACTTCACATATTGAGCTCTTAAATTTGTGATTACTTGTCAGTTCAAACCTGAAGTATTCCACATATTCGGTCCAACCCCACTTCTGAAGCATGCCCCAGAGAGAGAGAAATGATCATACAGTATTTAATTCTCCATGTCAATAAAGATTTGAGTTCTATTATTTCATCCCCAAATATCTCTCTTTTATCATAGCTGCAGGGTGTGTTACAGAGTTACCCTTTACTCTGCTAATCAAGAAGAATGTGTCTATTCTTCTTCACCTTTCTTTCATGGAGAGCACTGTTTCTGGGTATATGCAAGCAAAATATTCACCTCACCAGACATATCATTGGAAGTCTGAACAGAAACAGCCCAGTGAATTTTCAGCCTTGTGGTTTCTGTGATTGATTAAATAGAGATCTGTGCATTCCAGATGAAAGACAAACAAAACCACGTGCTCCAGGAGCATCTTCTGTAACCAGTGTGATGCAGAGCTGAGAAACTATTCTGATATTTGGTAATGAGAATTTAGCAAAGATCTTGGCTTCACTGGGAAGCTGCTGGACCTCACGAGCCTCAGGCATAGGCTGTCACATATGGCATCCCAGATACAACTGGTGAAGATAAAATAATTTTATAATAAATATAAAATTAGTAGGCTATATTCCTATATTGGCAGAACTACTTCTTGACACAATGAAAATTAATTTAGTTTCTTTTACCTTGTGCAAGTTGTGGTATACCTGTCAAACTTGTGTTTGATTTGGTAACCAGTTACAATATTTTTCATAGAATCAAAGCACAATTCAGGTTAGAAAGAGCTTCTGGAAGTCATTCGGTCTAACCCCCTGCTGAAAACAGGAGTAACTTCAATATTAGATCAGGTTGCTCAGGGTCTTGACCAGTTGAGCTTTGAGTACCTGCAGGGATGAAGTCTCTGCAAGCTCTTTGGACAACTTGTTCTGGCGTTCGGCTGCCCTCAAGGAATTTTTTTCCTAATCGGAATTTCCTTCTTGCAGTTTGTCTCTATTGCCTCTTTGGCTGCTGACCTCTAAGAAGAATGTGTCTCCATCTTCTACCCAATAATTAGGACAGCAATTAGATCCCCACTTTTGGCCTTCTCCAGGCTGAACAAACTCAATTGCCTCAGCCTCTCCTTGTAAGTCAGTCATGGGCTCCAGCCTTTTAACCATTGTAGTGGGCCTCTACTAATATATGTTACAATTTTCACATTTTCTGCAATTTCTTAGAACTGCTACCCTAAAAAATCCCAAGCCCTTGAAGTTAAAATACATTTTTGTTTGTGTAATTGCCAATGCATTTGCTGTAACCTGATCATCCCAAAAGAGAACTGCTTGAAAAATGTAACCAGCTTTTCTAGTCATCTGGTCTGTGGAAGAGTGGATTACCCCATCAAGGCAGCCAAATTTAACAAGGAAAAGAACCAGATTTAGTAACCATATCGAAAGCAGACGTTGTTTCAAAAAACTTAAGACTCCTATTCCATCCAGATACCAGCCCAGGCGGATTGCACAGACAAGTTCCTAACTCCCTGTTTAAAGGTGGATGGAGAATGTATTTCTTATCCAAAACTGTTTAAAATCCCAAACCAGTAATGAGTGTGTGCATAGGGTTGAAAATGACACATACATTTCTGGAGCCATGCCAGGGAGGAGCGATGACAGTGTGATCAAAATTCGTGCACTGAATCTCTTTTTGCCAGAAAATATTAGGAGTTAACATAAAGTATAGAAGGCATGTCTGGGATTAAAATACCAGTTCCTCTTTGATTTCAGTAGAATGGCACCAAGACAGACTGGCAGATTTCCCTCCTCGAACAATCCTTAACTGCACGTTCAAACCAGAGGACATCCTCTGAGCCCTGTCCTACTTCCATGTCCATGGGAACTATTTCAAATACCGTAGCAGAATCTGGGCCTGGGCTCCTGGCTTTATCCACCACTTGCTCTTGCACGGGGAAGCCCCGGAGTTAGTGTCAATCCAAAATCAAGCAAGTTATGAACCGAAGCGAGGAGTAAGCGCTGTCCTGAAGGCCGGGGTGAGCGCCTGCTGTTCTCACCAGCCCTTTTGCAAATAGGTCAGCGGCCAATTTGCGCTCCCTGCCTGGCCGTGAGCGCAGGCTGCCAGCGGGGAGCGAGTCAGCTGAGCTGCAGCAGCCCTGCGCAAGCTTGCGGTCAGTGCGGAGTTCCTGCTGGTTTCCTTCTCTAAATGCTTCACCCCCTCCCTGCAGCGGGGAGAAAGTCAACCACGCTTTCCAGAGGGTTCAGGGATGGGTGTTCAGTTTTGAGGGACAATCGGGGACTGGCAGTCGTGGCTGCCTGCTGGTCGCTGTCGTGCTTCTGGGGGGGAGGGCTGAGCAACTTCCCCGACCCCAAAAGCTCCAGCCATGCTCTGAGGCTGACCCGGTGCCAACACGCTTCCTGTAGCTGATATATTTTTATCTCATCCTCGTAATCAGTGACACCACCAACTGCAACACCAGCTGCAGGGGAGAAGAGAACCTCTGCCAGGCACGGGATTGTTTTCCATACGTAGCTGTATTTGACTTGTTTATTGAAGGAAGTGGGGTTGATTAGTCATGTCACAGGACTCCTGCCATTTTAGGGACCAGTGGGAAAGAATCCTTTCCCATCCCTTTAGACCAGGTGTAACTACTGGGGCAACGGGCACAAGGAGGAAGTCAACGTCTTAATCGAGCTGGCTTAGTACTGGCTTAATCTGACTACATTTCCAGGATTTCTGGATTTATGCCCAGAAAGCAAACCCAATATATAATATAAATTATTAAGATAAATACTATTATAAAATAATATAATATATTATAGAAACTATAATAATACCAATTGTTATTATATTTTAGAACTGAATATATAGACAACTATATGTAGCTAGCTGGGCTGCTAATAACCAGAAATTCTTCCTGTAGGCATTGTGCAAAGGCAAGACTTTTCTCCTGCTCTGGTGAGCATGCAGCAAGAGTTGTTATGGTTAGTATCTGCCCCACTATGTATGTATTATGCTATTGAAGTGCATATGTGCAAGATGTCCATTATGTCCCAAACATTTCAGATTTACATGACCCACGCCCAAGAAAAAGACAAAGCAACTATGTCTCCAGCCATTTAATTTATTTGGAAAAAGAGCCTCAAGGCTCTTCCTGCATGATTCTGATAGTTCCTTGCTGTTGAGCTGGTAACATTTTTGATCTTTCTTTCTTTCTCCTGTTAGCCTTCCCACTCTGCCTGTTTTGTTTTAAAAAAGAGTTACTGCAGAAATTTCCAAAGAATAATTATCTGGGGAAATACTTGCGTTCTCTGGAAGCCCGTATCATTAAATACCTGTGGATTTACTTCAAAGGAGAGGAAAGTTTAAATACAGAAACACTGGCAAATTAGCTCATTTCTATTTTTTATCTGCCTATTTTAGATTTATAGCTACAGACAAACCTTAATGTAGGGTAAACTTTGGCTTAAGGAGGCACCATTATTTGCTATGAGACGAGGGTCAGAAACACGCTCTGGAAACCATTTGTCAATAAAACCCTGATAAAACTAGGAAGCTATTCATGTGGTTTGTATTCACACTAAGTCTTTTAAAGCACTATTTATCATGGTGATAGCCACCAAATAAATCTCATAAAGGGACAGTTTCAAAACTAGAATGTTGAGTTGGAGCATCAGACACTCAGATGAGCCATGTTCTGGGAAGACACTAGAAATATCTCATAGCCACTTAGTGAAAGAAAGCATATGGACTCATGTAAATGAACTTTACTACACAAAAGTGATGTACCGAGCAAAGTAGCAAATTATGCTTGTCACCTGTTCAGCATGAAAAGATACCTTGAAATTAGAGGAGGGTGAGAAAAGGAATCAGATGTAAAGGATACTTTCGCTGAAGACGGTTTGCAGTGGATTGTTGTCCCTGGAGAAAGATAGATATGTCTTAGCCAGGCAGTGATCCTGCACACAAACAACAGTTGCAATGTTAGCACCAAGTATGCTTTTCCTGGTATGTTTAAAACATTAGGCAGCAGAGCAATGAGCTGGTCATGGGAAGAAGTGAGCCAACAGCATTTGTGGCTTTGAGACAGCTGGAGCTCTGAGGCCTGGAAAGCTCATGGCAAGTCTTGAGAGGGGTAGTTAGTGAGCTGGGTAGGTAGAAGACTTTGGCCCTCTGGTTCCCTATGGTTTTTTCCCTATTGAAAAGCATTGGGCTTACGCAGGCTGGCTTGGCTTTTGGCTTAGAGAAAGGTCTGGCTTCTCTAAGGTAAAGAGATTGCTTGATTTTTGGGGGGGGCTTCACCAAAAGAGTCTGTGCCAGCTACTATGGTATTTTCAGGGCTAGTCTGGTTCAAGGCTCTGTGGAGGCTGCTCAGAGGAGGCAAGCTGCACAGTTCCCTGGTTGGTTCTTTCCCCAGGCCAGGACAAGAGCCAGCACAGATCCCTTCTAGCAACTGTGCAAAGAACGAAACTGGAAAGGCTGGTGCCCAACATTGTTTTAAGTAATGAACTCTTAGAAGAAAGACAAGCCATCGGTTTCCTCCTCTGTTGCCGTTGGATGAGTGAGCTCAGCTTTTCCTCTTGCTCGTCTTATTTGCTCCTTTGTTTTCCCTCTCCGCACAACTCAGTTGGGGTCCTGAGTGCACCAGCAGGCTTGAATTGCCCCCAACCTTTCCTCCTATTCCAATAGTCTCTCTCGTCTCCTGTTTCAACAATATTTTCCCCATGACATCCCCTGAATCCAGGTTTATGTAATATAAGTAAAGCAAATGAGTCAGAAAGAAATTGAGCCAACAAGCCATGCATCTATCATCACACGCTCCCTCGATTTGTCTCTGCTATTATATCCCACAAACTTGACCGCTGTTTGTCCTTTCAGCTTGCAAGTTATTAAGGCCAAGTAGTCTATCTTTGCATGCATTTGGGCAGCACACCATTCAGTGGGGACCTAATTTCTGCTTGGGGCATTGCTAAAATATTAATTACAGTAATTGAGTGTCTCAGGTGTGCTTTGGCTGGAGTTGAACCATAACAAAAAGCAAACCTGTAGACTATAAGCAAGGCAGAAGCTCACTGAGTCCTGACAATGGAGTTTCTCACTTTTGGCAAAGACAAAATAACAGTTTATATTTTTCTTTCCTGAAACAGTACAGCAGCTTCCCTGCAGGAAAGCCCAGGGGTTCTAGCCCAAGGTTTTCCTTAGTGAGTTGGGCACAGAGCTGAGAAGTGCCCAAGGGACACCTCCATACATCCCTCCTGGTATACCTGGATGAAAGCTGTCCGCCAAGAACTCCCTAACACCACATCCCGTTGGCCCACCTACAGTCAGTTTTTCTCTGTCCTGGGCTTCATTGTCCAGGCAGAGTACCTCGGCAAGTCCATGTTGTGCCCAGCCAGCTTCTTCAGAGAGCTTTTAACCCCAAACGGGGGTCCTTCATATTTTCACTATGCATCCAAGTACAACTGGAGTTGCTGCTGATTTTAAAAGCCTTGCCTCCAAGGCAATTAGTCAGTCTGGCATCAGTTTTTAGGCAAATAAATTCTTTTGACCATACATGTGCATATATTTTGTCAGGAGTGGTGCATCTATTGCTCTGCTAGGCAGCTATCTCAAGCCTGCACCTTGTAGACTAAGATGTATTAGGCATTTACCTTTGTACACTGGCACTGGTCATTTGTATCCATGTATATGGCAGAACTGCCCGAGCGGCGAGCGACAGCTCCCTTTCTGTGTAATGATAGGGGAGCATTTTAAGATTTGTCTAATGCTCACAATCACTGGCTTCACTTGGTTTCCAGCTTCAAGACTGGGGCTGTCAAGCTGTCAAGCTGTTTTAACTCAGCAGAAAGTATCAAGACAGAGAGCTAAGATGACGGGAATGCACAAACAGCTAGCAGGTTCATTAACTCTCAGACACTTTCCGGAAATCTGGAAATAGGGCTGTGGACTAACCTTGAATTTGGGAGACCTGGCTTATTCCCATCTCTTTGCCACTGCCACAGCATGTGAGCCTGGGCAAGAGGTTTCAATTCTCTGTTTTACTTTGTACCCATGTTTGTTCTGTAAATAGCCAGGCCTTATTACTCAGTCCCCATCAAATTCCTGTTAGGTTAACTTATTTTTCAAATATGAAAACACATTCACAGGGAGGCTGTAAACTGGTCTGAAAAGCTTGAATGCAAATGCCATCCCCATACTCTTACCAGCCTAACTCAAATGACAATCTCTCCCTGAATGATTTCACAAAGTGATGTGGCAAACCAAGTTAGAGAATAGAAAGCTGGAGATTTTCGTTTCTAGACGTGTTCTTAGAAGATCAGATCCTTGTCCTCATTCTGCTGTCATAGCTACCATTGGCCTGAGGAAAATGATAGACTGAGAACCAGAGACACGAGGAAAAAGAAGATCTTGCTGCACAACGAGCAGGGTCAGCACTCAGCTTGGGCAGGACCTGTTTTGGCCTTGTCTGTCTCTCTTTGGAAAAGACAGTTGGGTAAAGGGAAGGAGCTTTGTAGAACTTTTTTCAATATTAAAAACGTTGTCACAAAACTAAGCTAGCATGGGAAACATTTGCACCTTAATTGCACTGCATTTTCCACATTTGATCAACGATTCATCATATTTAGTTTCCTCTTTGACAGTGGTTAATACCAGATGTTTCACAAAAATGTGCAAGTAACTTTGTAAGTAGATGTAAGGTTAGCCTGCCCAGGGCATGTTTCTTCCTAAAGCCAGGTAGCTGGCTGATGGCCTGGCCCATGAAGGTTTATTTCCCCGCAGTGTTGGTTCAAAGATGCAATGATACACTGATTCCATAGATTACTATTCACTGCACTCAATTATTTGTTATTCCGAACAACAAGTTATTAGAAACAGAACAGGAAGGAAAGTTTTGAACTGTCTTGTTTTCTAACCTACCCAGATGAACAAAGGCACTGGAGAATTATTTTAAGTGTTCTTCAAAGGGTGTTGTAAAAGAGTGTGAGGCCTGAAAGTAGTGTCAGTTGCATCCATTTTTGGGGCCATGCCTCTATTCTCTACATGCTCCCCACTCAAAAGAAAATGAATAGTCAGAAGAAGGTTTGGGTAGTCTTCATAGTTTTCAGAGTCTGGGTTCAGTTAAGTACATGAAAGCTAATATTTATTTGACATTTACATATACCCCATATTTCAGCAGATGAGGAACTAGTAAAACATTCTCTCACATAAAAATTTCCAGCTCTCTGACTTCTGGTAGTGGCCAAAACCCCTGCAAAACTAGCTTTTCTTGTGATATTTTGGCCTTTTTGTTCCTGGTCCCAGGAGGAAATGGGAAGTGTAAAAAACATCTAAAAACTTAGTCACGAGAGCATCGCAGGTAATTACAGTCTGCCTCCAAAACAGGGTCCTTCTCCAGAAATGTCCTCAGCTGATGACACTGGCAGATCCTGGGATACGTCTTCTGGATGGGGTAGCTCTCTTCAGCTAGTTGCTTCCACTGCTTGTGGCTGACTGAAGTCTCTCCATGTATTTTCTAAAAGAGAAACATTCATGTTAAATTTGATTCTAAACGTTTTCACTGTAACCGTTAGTGTTTGTTTGCTCCTTCATAGCTTGCATCTGTCTTAAAACAGACATCAGCCATACTTGTATGCTCTTCCTACTTACCTCTTTCAGCCAATATATTCCTGAAGACAAAAGAAGAAAAAAGAAAGCTCCTAGCCTTTAGAGGATTGTGTCTGAGGACACTACAAAGCCAGAAATACCTATTGGTCAGTAGCAACAGCATAACTGGTACACCCTTGCCTATGTACATGCTCTGGGGAGCATGGCTTGTCTGCACTAAAGCCATATTACTAATTCTCAGCTCTTCAAGGCATTTTCCATGCATTGCCACTGTGGCAAGACCCTATTTGCTTGTGTAAGTTCACTGTAACCTCACTGTAAGTGAACTGTGTGTAAGTTATTTCATGGACTACAGTTGGAGTCACAGCTGGCAAACTATTTTGCTCTCATAAGCTAGAGCAGAGTCAAACATAGCCAAGCTAGGCTGAGAACTGAGCTAAAACGATTAGCAAAGATGGCAAAGAAGGTTTGTAGCCACCTTTCTGCCACTGCCCATTACTCTGTACAGAAGCTGCTGTTAGGCCACAGGCACAATATCATAGTCATTTAAGGTTCACTGCATTTGTAAAAGATTAAGAAATGTTGGAGGAACACCAGGATATTTAGAACAGTCAGATCAAGAACTGGTTCTAAAAGTGAATTTAAATTCATTTGGGGTGGAAATGCAAGTCTTGAAAAGCAGCACCTGGTCTACTGGTAGCAGATCTTCCACTGCTAGATCATTTATTTGTGAGGAGGAGATTTTTCAACACTTACTAATTTACCAGCCAGAGTGGAAAGGACTGGCAAATTGCAAGCAAGGTGACAGGAATTTTGTTCTACTCCAGATTCTGATCAACTGCCTTGAGTTTCTCCTGCATTCAATATTTTGAAGCCTCAGCCACCAGCTGGGAGTTGGGCAGAGGCAGAAAGCCAGCCGTGCAAAAATTAATGAGATGCTGAGCTAGGAGGCTGATGTCCCCTGCATAGGTAAGGCAAAGAGACCAACTCTTGCCATCACCCAGGGATTTTTTAGTGTAATACAACCTTTGGGATTTATAATTCAGGCTACTTGGGATAATGTTTTTCTGTCTTATGCTATAACGATCTCCCAGTGTGAAAGAGTTACAAAGAGGGCAGCACATAATGTTGTACACGTTCATGTTTTCCAGGCCAGTTAAACAAGCTTTCTTTTGTTTTAGAAGGAATCTATTCAAACTTTGGCAAAGCAAATCAATAATTGTGTGTTTCCTTTCTTCCTCCCACTTAGAATCCAGTCTGGATCACGCTCAGAGATGGTGCAGGGGGAGGAGAGAAAGGGACCTCCAAGAAGTGAAATGCCTCCCACCATTAATTGAAGCAAAATGATCCCATTTCGTGCACTGCCCTCCACAGCTACTATATTAATGCGGCACTTCACCCTGTATCAACAAAACAGAGAGGCCATCGCTCACCCTGCTGCAGTCCCAGCTCTGGCTCTTCTCTCAGCTTTTTTTTACCCACCCTACCCAGACAGACCCTCGGGCTGTGGCCCGTGGAGCCATCTGCTCCAAGGCCTGATCCAGATTTCTGGCCTTACTGCTCCTCCTGCCTCTGACATCTGCTCTGTCTCCAGCATGGTTTAGGTGTCACTGGCATCCCGCTGTGCATGTCACAGGACACTGGTTTGTTCTGCACTTGCACCAGCAGCTAACTGGAGCTCTGCCCCATTAGCAGCACACCAAGCCACTGGTTTCTAGCACTGTTTAACTGAAATGAGCTGAATCCTGAAGAAATTAAGCAGGCTGCATGTAAAATAGTTATTACATTTGTATAAACTTGCCAGTGGCTTCCAGTTGGTAGGAGGTGAATGGAGATGGAGGATACAATGCCTGGGAATGCAGACTCAAGGAAATGTGGGAAGTTATTGTAGGACTCTCAAAAGGCAGAGTCTGCTCCCCAGACTTTAAATGAACACTAACAATAAAATATGTGGACCAGAAGCTTTCTTACATGAAAACCTGGGTTTTAATCAACTCTTCCAATAAAGCAAGCAGTCCCATGTGCAGAGTTCATATGAGCCTGATCTTTAGGGGATTTTGTGAATATGGTGGTGAACTCTGACTAAAATCCAGATAAAATCCTCTAGGATAAACCTTAATTCATGGCCTAATCCTTTGCCTCATTTTAGTCACTGAATATTCACACTTTGACTTAGTGGCAAGTTAAAAAAGAAGTACACTCACCTAGTACAAAGGCAGGGTAAACTGCTGGTACTCATTTAACTCTTAAAGGTTAGCATCACTGACCAAAAATCTTGCCCTCAATGCCGGGGAAGAAAAAAAAAAAGAAGAAAAAGCCCAGTAACTAAGAAAGTTGTACTGCACCAACACCAACCCTCTCCTAAATTTGATCTCTTGCAGGTTGTATTCTCAATCCATCTCCTTGGCCTGTTTATCCCTCAAGTGTAAACCTCTTCAGCTCACATCATTCCACTTTGAGAGCTAATTCCACGTGAGTCATGGTGCTGGAATGCCAATAAATATGGCTGTAACCATGCCCCAGCTTGTTGCTGCAGATCATTTTGGCACAAAATTAGGCCTGTTCTTATCTTTGTTTGTGCAGCTCTTCTCAAAAAAAGGAGCTTCAGGCCTGGCTGTGGCCTTTGGGTGCAAAAGCAGGAGAAAGATTTCAAAACAACAGAAATAGTTCATACTTTGTTGAACCAATCTACAGAAATAGATGGGCTTTCTAGCTTATGAAACCCTCCAAAGTGGGCAAGTCCATGCTTCCCTCTATGAGGACTACCCTCCATTTCTGCTAAGTCAGGCAAAGTATTGTTACTTGCTAATTGTGATAGGATCAGAAGAGGCCCTAATGTGACTGATACTAGATAGGGCTCTGTTTCCCCAAAATCTGTTCCAATGATATTTGTATGGTTAAATTTGTTGCTCATTAATTACTTATGGAAATAAAAGGTGAGTACTTTATAATCCTATTTCCTTCCTTTCTTCCTTCCTTCCTTCCTTCTTCCCTCCCTCCCTCCTTTTTTTTTTCCTCTGTCTCTTGTTCTTTTTCAAGTACATCTTAAAACAATTTTTTTTGGCAACTATTCCTCAAGAATAAGTTGTCAAAAAGTCCTTCAACTGAAGCGAAATCACAAGCAGGCCCATGGCAATCCCCTTTCCTAATAAGGTTGTCCATATTGGCTGGTTAAGGCTGTCGAATGAGATCCATGTCCTTGGGGCCTGGAATGCAGTGCAGTAACTGAAGCATCTCTTTATAAGCTAGCTGAGAGATAATTGTGTTTATCTAATATTTAATCATTTGTACGAAGTTTTACAAATAAATCAGTCTCTTGGATATTGTCCTAGTATGAAGAATTTCTATCCAAAAATACAAAGCAGGAAATCGCAGGCAGTGCAAAATGCAGTCAAAATGAGTTCTGTGCAGATCCTTCTGAAAATCACTTTGGTTTATATTACATTAAAAAAGCAGGGCTGTTTAGGCTGTAGTTTTCTAGGCCTAACTAGTAGGGGCATTGCATCTCAAAATACTGTGAGGTTGCACCATACCCTCTGCCCAGCCTTGATCAAGGGGACTGCAGCCGGTAGCACTCTGCGGCGGGGTGGCAGGTTGTTCCCAGACCCCAGCCCCAGCACAAAGGGGATTCTGACTCCCACACATCACTCCTGCTGCTTTGCTGTTGAGCAATAGTTCTTAATGAATGAGCCATTATCTTGAAATTGCTTTGGAGTGAGTGCCGCTGGCTGGGAGCCAACACACTTTCCTCGGTTGTTGAAGGGTGTTATTTTATTGGTGAACATCCTTCTTTTTCATTTCTTTTTAATGACACCAGCTTCTTGTTTCTAACTGAAGTAACACTCAGTCCCAAGGCCAGTTTTTAAGCCTGGGTCCCTGAACCTGCATTTAGTCACCTAGCAATAGATAATGTCTAGCGAGTAGCATTCAGAAATGCTTCCCAAGCGGGTCCAGGTACACACCAGCGTTGCTTCCTGACTATGTTTTCTGATGACAGCTGAGTGTGGGAGGTCAGCTGCAGGGCAGAGCCATCCCATCAAAATAAAGGAGGACATAGACTTTTGTTTGTGTGTTTTCTGGGAGAAGAAAATTTCTTCATCCAAGATTTCTACATGCGGTGGTCACAGTTTCACCGCAAACTGCAAACTTCTTGATAAGAGTTAGGTAAAGTAAATAGATTGCGCTTGTGTGTGTTTGTTTACAGCACACAGTGAAGGATTATGTATTCATGCTAGGGGAAGATCCCATTAAATCTACTTATAATGGGTTTATGCTTACGCGGTACAATGCTTATACATTCTTCTCCGGGGCAGTGTGCTGGGATTGTGATTGATGAGGACAGTGCCCTTTGACATCCTGCACTGACAGAATCCCATTCCCAGCAACTTGGGTGGACCAAAAAAGGCAAATTAAACAAGCCTTCAAAACATGTTAAAATTTTAAAGAAAATCATCTTTTGATCCTTCTGCTGCGAAAGCTAAAGCACATGCAATGCAAAGAGCATTACCCGAGATATCTTTTGCAGTGAACTAGTCTAGTGGGAAAAGCCTTACATAAATAACTGCAAAGATATATAAGTATGTATATTTTTTTTATATATATATATAAAATATTTATTTTTATGCATGTGCATGAATGTAAGTATATATGGATGTATTGTTATATGTACTGTGATGGCACTGGAATTTCTGTCCTGCATAAAGAAAATCTTTCTTTTTTGAACATTCCCTAAAAAATCTGCCCCCAAAGTGGAACACTCCTTAGAGGGCAGCTTGTTACCAACCTTGGCTCCGTTAACAGTAACCACTATCTTTCTCATCATTGACAGCAGCAGCCTCAAGGGATCTATAATTCATTGACAAGAAACAATTTAATTACCTTAACTGTTGTAACTTGCAGATCAGCCAGCACAGCGCCCTAAGATAAGGTCCATATGGCTTGTACCTGAGAGCTCCCTGACTCAAGTGCTTTGCCTAGATGAGCCTGGGATGCTTTGATCCGGAGCCAGGTCCCTGCTGTGCCGGCAGCACAGCACAGCCCCAGAGCCCAGCACCGAGGCCCAGGTCCTGGCTCCGGAGCCCCTTCCAGCGCTGGCCTGCAGCGGCAGCCAGGTGAGGACTGAGAGGTTTCTACATTGCTCAAAGCAGAGCTCAAGACCGCTTTTGCTTGATCTGTTTCATGTGTGAAATTCCGCCTGGCACGCATCCTAAGTGGCTCCAGAAATGTGATCCTTCTGTATCCCACCACCTGTCGTGTGATGTATGGAGTCACTGTAATCCTACATTCATCGGCGGGGGAATATTTTCAGGCATCCAGGCTTTGATCTGTACTTGGATTATGCAGATGTTCCAAAAATGAGTCTAAATGTAATGCTGAGTGGTTAAGAGCATAGCTTTTTGTTTTGTCCTGGAATGAGCTGGGCTTCTTTCTTCTTCTCAGACCCTCCTCAGGAAAGGACCCATGCCAGATCAAAGTTTCTTAGAGCACACAAGGATCCATTGTTTCAAGAACTGCTACAAATTAGCAGCTGCAGTTAAAATAAAGGGTGGAGGTATTTTTCTTAGCCTCATTTAAAACTGTTTGGAGTAATTATCCTGAAGTACATTGATAAAATAAAAGTCCCTTAAGGGCTGCCAATTCTGTAGGGATCCCATTCAGCCCCACATTGTTGTCAGATATCTGATCAGGACATGATGATGTGTTGGAGGCAGAGTGGAGCTAAACTGAACTAACTGCTCACCGAAAGACAACTTTTGTTGCCTCTGGCAGCTTTAAGGAGCTTTAGTGGTTGCACCCATGGATTTCTCCCAGAGTTAATGAGGAAAGAGGACCCACTATATACCCAGCACAAGGTGGGAAGGGAGGCATCCCTCCGGCAGGCAGATGTCTAAACTAGATCCTTCACCCATGCCTGAACCCCTCTGCGATTCTGGATGTACAAAATGCAAAATGTAGATTACATGGTCAGAAGGCTATGCTGGCTTTGCCTGGGATAGAGTTAATTTTCTTCAGAGTAGCTAGTATGAGGCTATGTTTTGGATTTGTGCTGAAAACAGTGTTGATAACACAGAGATGTTTTCCTTACTGCTGAGCAGTGCTTACCCAGAGCCAAGGCCTTTTCTGCTTCTCACCCCACCCCACCAGCAAGGAGGCTGGGGGGGCACAAGGAGTTGGGAGGGGACACAGCCAGGACAGCTGACCCCCACTGACCCAAGGGATATCCCAGACCATACGGCGTCATGCTCAGCATATAAAGCTGGGGGGAGAAGGAAGAAGAGGGAGACGTTCAGAGTGATGGCGTTTGTCTTCCCAAGTCACCGTCAGGCGTGATGGAGCCCTGCTGTCCTGGAGATGGCTGAACACCTGCCTGCCCATGGGGAGTGGAGAATGAATTCCTTGTTTTGCTTTGCTTGTGTGCATGGCTTTTCCTCTACCTATTAAACTGTCTTTATCTCAGCCCACAAGTTTTCTCACTTTTGCTGTTCCGATTCTCTCCCCCATCCTGACGTGGGGGCAGAGAGCAAGTGGCTGCGTGATGCTTAGCTGCCAGCTGGTGTTAAACTGCGACAAAGGCCCAGAGGAGGTTTTTGTAGCTGCGGCACTACTCCCCAGTCCTGCCCTCAGCTTGACTGCAGCACAGGCAGTGACAGCCAGCCCTCCTCCTGCCTCTCCGTACCCCTCTGACCAGAATGGCAGGGTAGAAATGGAGAGCTGCTGCGCTCGGCAGCGTGGTGGGCTGGGGAAGGAGGCAAAGGTGTAGCTGCCCTCGTCTAGCAACTTCATGAAGAGTGCTGTTTCCAGCCTGCATGACTTGAACCCTGCCTGGGACTCCACTTTAATTGGTGAAGGTGTGACCCTGCTCCAGATGAGAATCTGTACCAACGCTGGCAATTTGTACTGTCCAAATGGAAAGTGCTCGTGTAAAGAGGACTCAGATGCAGCCCAGGCACTAGCGTAACCAGCTGGCACTACCAGTGAGCAGTGGTACCCTCTGCCCAGGCTGGACATTCCTCGGGACTCTCCCTTTAGCTTGGGTTTGTGCGCTACCTACTGCAACGGCCAAGTAGCCCACATGTGTGCTCTGTAAGGAGATTCTGCTGTTACGGATAACAGGACAGAGAAAACCTATGCAGACACAAGGAAGATTCAACTCCAAGGAGATCTCATGGCTGATGCCTTCCCTTTGCTGTCCTGGAGGTCTTGAGGAAGGCTACAGAGAAGGGATGTTCCCCCACAGCAAAGCCTGGGCTGTCACTCAGAGTTTGACTCTTCAAACGTCACATTCCTGTTTTTCAGGAAATATGGGTGTTTAAAAATGAGCATTCTGAACACAAATAAACCCAGTCATTTTCAAAATTATCTGTATAAGGGGAACTCAGAAGAAATCCACCTGGAAAAAGCAATTAATTTTTTTTTTTAAATACAGGTTAAAAACAAATCATATTTTACACTTCCTTAAATCTTGTTGTTACTGTTCATTATTTTAGGGGAAGTCACTAGCAGAGCATAATGTAAAAATATAGCAGTAAAAATATTATCTTGTGGTCATCGCAAAATCACAGCGAAAGATGTCACTTACGCTGTCCCACTTCCCATTTCAGGATGATAGTACTAACAAAGTTATGGCAGGTACAACTGAGCGTACATTAGGGCTGTATTTTCTAGCTCAGAGTGTCTCCAGTTAAAATTGTTTGGGTCCAGGTTGGCTCACAGTTTTGATAATAATTTCTGGCATGCTCTATCCCTAGCACATCCCCTCTCCTGAGGCAAATCTTGCTCATACAAAGTGAGTGCCATTTTCCACTAGGTCTAGCTGGCCTGGAAAGGGGTGAAAAGCCAAAATGCTCAGGGAGCAGGCTAGTGCATCCAGCCTTCCCACGGCACCGTACCCCAGCGGTCCTCCAGGACAGGACCCTCACCCGCACCCCATGGCTGCAGAGCCGTAACATGGCTCCACTTCTGCAGCTTGGAGGGAGGGGGAATATACTCCAGGATGACCCAGGGACATGGGGACAGAGCACAGAGCTGGCAAAACCACAGTCATTCAACTCAGTGCTGTAACCCTGGCACCAATCAAGCTTGCGGTAAAGATAGACAGGAGGGGGGAGACCACATTGCTGGGCAAACTGGGACCCCGACCTTCAGCACACAGAAAGACTTGCTCTGAAGTGGTTCGAGGACAGTTGTGTTGTCCCTTTCAGGTCTGGTAGGTACTCCTATGGACACTCCCAGATGGACCTTCTGGAGGTCAGCAAGTGGACTCGGGCTTGTCATGGTGGCCCTTGTGCTGCAGGGGACGCAGTGGGTTCCATGTTACGAGGGATGCTGAACACACGAGTGAAGATGGGGTTTGGCTGAGAGTGGCTCTGAGGTTGTGCCGTTCGACACACAACCAGGACATGCACTCGGGTAACTGGGCCTGGGTCCAGGAGAGGGAGAGGGTTAGGGGTGCCTCACGTTTCTTTGTTTGTGGGAAGTGAATTAATGTGCACAAAACTCCACTGTGCTGGCTTAAATTATTTATGAGAAAATCATACAGATTCAGCTCCAAAGGCATCCAGAGCACTGCTAGCCTTTATTCATGGTAACGTGAAGTTTCATTCCAACCTTTGATGCACTTCCCCACTCCCTCATTATTTAAAGTGTGGTTTTACTCTAAAGATTGCCTGTATAAAATTGGCATCTGCTTCTTTAGCAGATATATTCCATGTGCAAAATCAGAATACCCGTCTAGTGGCTTCAATGGCAAAAAATTTTTTCACATGCTCCTGTTTCGTGTTGATGGTGCAGAGGCTCAGTTGCACTCTTGCATCTCAGGCTGCAGCAGTACTGCTCTTCCCTTTTGACCCCAAGCTTTTAGCCAAATGAAGGACGGGTGGACTATTTCCGTTAAAAGGAAAAGTGGTGATGAGGAATGTACTTCTTTTGATGCACCTCTATTAATGCACTAAGGGTATGCACTGGTCACAAATCACAGGAAAAATCAGACAAAAGGGGATAATCTCTTTCTTTACACCTCTAACCCAGTCAGATACCCTTTCTTTCTTTCTTGCACAGCTTTTTGTGTTGCACTATTGAGGTGTTTTTATGTCAAGGGCTTCTTTTACATCTTCTCTGCTAGCTCCCCTTGGCTGCTCAGCCTCTTTCTCAAACACATAAGCCTTTGTAAAGGAGAGGCAGTAAAGGCTCTCCCCCCTTCTATGCCTCATGTGTACTTTCATCTGGGGTAGTGACACATACTTGCGTTTGATGTGAAGGTTCCTGTAGGTTTAATTATATGGTTTCTTGTGGAATGTAACAGTTTCTCCAGCTATCAAGTGGTGGTCACTGTGGCTGGCCAAAGACAGTATTAAACTTCATTAATACCTGCTCAGTCAGATTCTGCACTCATTCATCACTCTGCAATCCCACGGAAGACAAAGATGGTCCCCGGTGCGGGGGGCTGGGGTACAACAGAGTGCACCACACAGGGGTAACGCAGCGTAGCTTGGTCTGCAGGCTGTTTGGGGCTGGGAATGAGACACAAGGAGGGGAACCTCAGCTTCACTTTCAGATCTGAAGTGAATCTTTCTGCTTAACAAATCAGAAAATCGTGGTCATCCGAGACAGAACTTTGCCAAAAAATTCAGAATAATGGTATTAAGTAATTCAGAAATTTTGCCATATTTCTCTGGAGAAATCTAGCCCAGATTTTGTGGAATTTGAGGAAGATGATTGCTTTCTCTGGAAAAGTTTGTTGGAGGCAGGTAGGTTTCAGAAAAGGATGGTGGGAAGCTTTCGTGTGTGCTGGCTACCTGGTGTGCCTCCATACGATGCTTGCTTAGCACCAAGGCATCAGGGATTGTCCAGAGTTGCAGGCTGGTCACACAAAAAGCGGAATATCTACTTGGGCCTTATTTAGAGCTAACCAAACAGAAAACGTGAAAAATACAAGAAATTTTGTCAATGTAAGGACTCGAAGACCTGACAATTACAAACCTGGGTTCAGTTCCATGCCTACTTCCCTCTCTCTTGTAGGAGAGCATCCTGCGGGATGCTGGAACCTCCATGTAGGTCACCTCCTCCCTGTAAACCTGGTAGTAAAATAGATGCCCTTGCCCTGAGCTGCCCTGTACCCTCCTGAGCCGTTAACAGCCCCCTTACGTGGTGTGGGGCTTAGAGCAGATGGGGCTCTATCTAATACCGTCTACACTAAGTCCTCCTCTCTTATAGTCCTTCCACTTTATGACAGACTTTATTACTGCAGCTGTGCACTGGCCTCATGGTTTCAATGATTTTTCCATAATACTCTCAATCCCTTCCCTGCTCATTGCTCTGAGTGATTGGTTCCTTGCCCTCATATTAAATTATGCTACATTTTTCTGCAGCAAACTGCATTATACTGTATTACAAGCTGGTATTTACCATCTGCTGGCCCAATCTCACTAACAAGCCAAACCCTTTTGAATAAAAGACATTCTTCTTCAGAGTTTGTGCTGCCTCCAATGCCAGTATTCCCTATGGACCTGAGGCCCATAATTATTTCATGGGGTATCCTGCAAATAGACCCAAACAGATGCCAGGGCATCCTACAGAATGTATCTGTGGCAGTGCATTTGCAGGATTTGGCCTTTCCAATGCAGACAGGTAAGACAAGCAGCTATTGCAGTCTTTTTGCTGCCTTCTTATAGTAATTAAAATCTCCTTTCACAAGCGCACTTTCCTTCCTTCTCCTAATCTGGTTTTTGATGTTGCTTCCAGTTTGATCAGTTCTTTAAACCAATTAGCCACAGGCCTTCCCCCAGAGGGCCCTTAATTGCTGACTGCCTCAGAACTACTGGACCATTACACTGACTGTATTTATTTACGTTTCTGAAAGGTGCTCAATACCACCATCCAACAATCTGCTACATCTGAGTCCAATGGAGTCTTAAGAACCATAAATGTCCCAAACCCAGGAGCCCCCCTTGGCTCTCCCCCCATCTCCCTTTGCAACGCCTGGGAGAGCAAATGAGCCTCACTGGCAGGTTCCTCCCATGGGGAAAGGCAACCTCTTTCACTGCTTGATCGCTCCACTGAATCTGTTTTAGCCTTGTTGCTTTTCTTGATCTGAGTTTGATATGTAAATTGGTCTAAAAAGATAAACTTCCAGCTCAGTCTTTGGCAATGGTGGTGGGAGGGAAGAAGGGTTGTGATGATGCTCAGAAATGACCCCGAGAGTTCAGGAAGCATCTTGTTATCCCCAGCTGGAATGAGGTTGCTGTGAACTGGGGCTTTGGGATTAAATTAAGAAAGGGTAAAGGTGGCCCCAGGCTAGGAGGATATTGAGAAGGTCAAAGTGGAGCAGGTACTTCAGGCTTTGTCATGAATTCACATGCAAAAACCCTATGGCAAGACACCTTAGTTTAAAAGGAGCTAGATGAAGCTAGCAACCCAGGGAATACGTGTCTCAAACTTGGTGCAGATTATTTCTTCATGTTAACAAATGTGCATTTTCTCCCGTACATGGGAATGTGTAACCTTTGAGTCTTGCTTTGCAGCTCCTTTTCCAAAAGGGGTACCTCTTTTAATCATAGCACTACACGTAGCTGTGCACAGGAACATCTGTGCAAGCCCCAGACTTGGCTGCGTTCTTCTTGCCCTGATTTCTATGCTGCTCTACACCCCTTGACTGTGCTTGCACTGTGGATTTTTAAATGGCTTGAAGTGTTAGTAAAACAGGGCTTGTTAGGAAAGAAACGGCTTCCACAGACTGAGGAATACAGTGTCAGCAAAAGAAAACTATGTCTATCAATCAGCAGCATAACAGTATGTGTGAAATGATTTCTTATAAATATGTCTGTGCCACAAGAGAAAGCACTTCCATGTACATCTGATACATTTCAACTATTTTAGGGCTTCTGGGTTCTAGTCCAGTGTTTCCACCAGGGGGCTAAAAAAGATAAACATACACATTTAAATATAAAAATATACCATTATATGTAATAATAAAAATTACTCAAAGATATTATTATAATGCCACATTATAAGACATTGTTATATTGTGTAATATAATTATAAATATGTAAACAAAAGCATGGGCATGCTTTGAATCATTCTGCATGCTTCTGTTCAAGAACAAGGGTGTAGCCTTCCCCCTTCAGCTGTACAGAACATGGACAAATAATAAACACACGATTTTTCTGCTCTTCTGAGTCCCAGTACCTGAGTGTGAGTGACCTGAGGGATAAGGAAATGGGGGAGAAGAGCCTGGGTAGAAACTTGGGGGCCTGAAGATGAGAGGGTTTCTAGAGGCTTGTGCAATGCTTTGGGAAGTGTGCAAAGGAGTTGTGCTTTCACCTTAGTTCTCTTAATTGTCTGCAGCTTGGGAAATTACAGGTAAATACTGGAAACTGCAGTGACACCAAGTGTGATAACCTCTACAGAAAATGTGGAATCATCAGCTTTACTGACAGGAGTAACATGCTCCAAAATGCTTAGGAAATTAATTCCTAAGCCTGTATCCTGGTAAGGCATGAAATGGTCATGAGTCCAGTACCCTCTGACCAGGTTCTTTTAGATGTTTCATACAAGGAAGGTTTGATGTTCAATATCAAATTTACTTATTTGTAGGTATTTGACATTGCATGGGATTCTGGTTTAACAGTGCTACAGCAACATACTGAAATCACAACACAAACACTATACAGCAAATGAGATATACAGTTAGATCTCAATAAAAACATGATACCCATTAGTGGCTGAGGGCCGCTCAGGCCCATTGCTCTCTTCAGGGTTCATCTTGGTTAATTTTTAGACTCTGTGTTGGGCTGAGCCACAAATACATTTCCCCCATGCTGGTCTGACTGGCGCAGGAAGATAATACTCCGTAACGATTATTATTTAGGGAAGGCCATTTACACAACCAGCTGACCCACTCAACAGATTAACAGCTGTTTATCTAAAACAAAGGCCACCCTCCAGTCCCCTTTGTGTTGTGATAAGTTCGGCTTTCTTTATGACAGCTGTGGTCACTTCCTACATGCTTTTCTGAGCTTCATGAGCACATCATCCTTGCCTATCTCCTTTGAGCCTTCTACCACTGAAGGGCTTCGTTGGTTGGTCACAGAAGCCCCCCAGGCTTCAGAGCAGGCAGTGGTTCCACCTGTGAAGTGGAATGAATTCATACCTCAAGCATCCCTGTTAGCACAGGACAGTATGCGCACTTGCATGCTCTAGGGGCAGGATCCCCCTATCTCCACCTGATCTTTAGTTGCTATTAAGCAAATCACATAGGCTAAACTCCTACTTCTGGTGGCAACCACTGGCACCGGGGCATAATCCAGCCTGACCATGTGCCCCAGGCAGCGAGCTGCTCTGCCTGCCAAGCTGTTGTGATAAATTAGAAGACTCTTCTTCTGTAGACTGTGCTGTATGCTGCATAGCTTGAGTCCCTGCCATCAAAAGAATAGTGTGCAGCATTTTTTTAATGGGTGGTCATCTTTCTGGGTTTTGTAAGCCATTTTCACTGGCTGGAGACCATACATGGCTAAGATTTATGTACATTTATTTTCAATGGCCTATTCGCTAACTCTACAAGATTGTGCACGCAACACAGGGCATCCAGAGCTCATTTATCCCAGAACGGGGGAGGAGCAGAGAAAAAGATTGAAGATTAAACAAGTGAGACCAATATTAAGAATCATTTTTTATAGCATTCTTTTGAATGAATACACTTTTACAACATATTTTTCTCCTAAATGATGTGTTCAGGCAAAGGCCCAATGTTGTAAAAAGACACATAATTGGCACTCAAACAGGTCTGAGTTATTGCCTGGTTGGTGTAATTTTACACCTGTCACCGCCCATATATTTAGCAAGAGTGAAAAAAACAGACCTGGGGTTGTTTCCCTGCTGGTTGCCTTCAGGCCGCGCTGACATGCTCGCTGAGTTTATAGCATGCCTTTGTGAAATGCGGTGCCTGCAGAGGCGAAACCAAGAACTCATCTAAGACGCAGCTCCGTGGGGTCAGCAAGTGGCCTCCGGTTGCAGCCACCACAGGAGTAGCACAGCTTTTCAGGTCTGGCCCTGCTTTCCCATCTCCTTTTGCAGGAGGCAGCAGCCCGCCCTGCGGGAGCGGTGCCAACCCCCGTCCCAACGCACCCCTCCTTGCCGAGCATCGCCCAGCGCCGGCGTGCTGGAGGCGGGCAGCAGGGCAGCGTGCTGAGATAGACGCCTTCTAAGGGAACTTTTATTAGACAGTTTTGTGTTGGGGTTCCCACCCCCCTCCTGGGATTTGCTGAAAGTACCTAGTCTGTGGCCTCAGCTGCTTTTCTTGAGCTTAAAATATACAAATATAAGAATAGAAATCCAAAAGTGCTGCCAGCCAAGGCTGCCCAGACGTCAGTAGCATCTCTCCAGAAGAACAACAGCACAGCCCCAGTCCTTCTTAATTTACGTTCTGGTAGCTGGGAACAGAAGGCTGGACAGGACCAGTTAAAAAACTTGTCCCTCTCCCCGCCATCAGTTTTTGGGTCAAGGCAGAAGCTCCACTGGGAGTGGGAGAGTGGGTGCTTGGCCACAGCGCTCCGGGAGCTTTCTGCAGGTGTCCTGACCCAGGGGGGCCAGAGATGGGGGAAGCAAATCAGCTGGAAACTCAGCTCATGAGCCCGGCTGTGCTAATCCCCTCTGCGGAAATACTTGTCCAGGTACCTTGGGGCCCTAGGCACTGCTTCTTAATCCTCCTCCTTCGTTTGATGCAGATGGATGATTATTTTTTGATTCTTCTTTTTCTAGTTAGTCAGTGAGTCAGAAACAAGGCAGCTGTCTGCAGAGCTCCAGCCATGATTTTCCTCAAAAGCTTTTGCATGACACAGCTGACTCCAGCAACTGCCGCTTGCTCGTGCAAACTGGGGCAGACCCGCTGAGGGTGGCAGGTTCAGCACGGCAGAGCAGCCTTCCTCCTGTGCCGGGCTGCCCCGCCGCCCACCACAGCCCTCCTGCGTTTCCCGGGCAGGTTGTGGTCCCTCTCCTTCTCTGATGGAGCTCTGGTTCGCATGGCCCAAACAGAAAGGTTCGAGCTCCAACGCAATCAGCACTGCTTTACAGCTGTTTACTTAGAAGATCCATTCAACTTAAGTTGGCCAAGCTGCATTATTAGAGTGGAAAATCAGGGAATCATCCATTTTTAATAGTTTTATAATGCTGGAGAAAGACTGGCCGCTCTGGCTGTAGGACTGACACACCTCTGAATACAGGCTGGTCAGTCAGACCCAATCAATTTGATTAAAAAATCATGGTATTTTGTACAATAACTTACTTTGGATACTTTTTCCTCTCAATTTGAGTCATTAATTGCATTCATTTCATATTTTCCAGGGTTTTTTCTTCCTGCAATGCTGAGGGCAAGAAAATTGTCTTGTGAAGTGACATTTGCATTTCTTGCGTGTCCAGATGGTAAGTCTCCAAGGACACCCGAAATGGCAGGACCCTCATGACAGCAGCCAGGCTGTTAGCAGGTCCCCCGAGGCCAGGGACTGGCAATACTGAGCAAGAAACAATTTTGCACATAACATATTTTGTTCCTCCTCAGCTTAAACTTTTTAATTTCCTGTGGCTATAAGTCACATAAGGAAAGGTCTCACCCCTCCAGGCCAGGCACTATTACCTTAGTGTTATATTATGTACACACCTGTGGTAAATATCGAAGACATAGATCTGTTTTCTAGTTTCTATCTGTAAATTCTAGCCTAGAAAAGCAGGGAGACCTGCAAGCCCAAACCACCCAAAGTCAAGAGGGGGCCTTCGAGAGGGAAAGGTTTTCCAGAACAAGCTTTCTCATTGTGAAAGGCTAAAATTATTGCTCTCCTGTGATTTATAGTGCCTTCAGTCTTATAGAGCACCTGGAATATTCAGCAGTAATTCAGAAACAGAGATGTGTGTTGTTGATACAGCATATCACTGCAGAATATATAGTATCAGAGTACCTGCACGTACTTTACACACCCAGAGATTATCCTGAATGTGCTACTAATGTGTGTAAATATATTTGCTGTTGTTGGCGTAATTCACAAGCACAAAATGAATGTGGCTACAACAAAGCCCTCTGGCTGCTCCATCAATTACTCCTCATTTTCTAGCTGTGACGTGTATCTGCTTATATCTTCCCAGAAATGATAAAGGATGAGAGATGACAATAATTTAATTTATGGCTTCATCACAAATTAAGTCTTAGGTTACAAGTATGTAATCTTTAACCTTGTAATGAAGCTACTCCTCATACAGCAAGGTTCTTTACCAAACAGAAAGAACCAGTTGTTTACTTCTGAGTGCCTGCAGCACTTCTTTCTGGTGAAGGGCTGGACAGACTCACTGCCTAGGAAAAAAAAGCCTCCTGTGAGAAAGCCCAGACCATCTTTACCCTCACCCAGATGTATCAGCAGTTTAAGCACGCTTCTGAGCATAGCTGCTATTCTCCTTTCTCCCTGACCCCCTGTTCAGCCCTTGGGGCACTCCCACATCTCAAGACCACAAAACCAGTGCTGGGCAGTGTTTGCTCACTGGTTTGAGAGACGGCTGCCATCTGCTAGCAGGGCAGACCAGCCCAGAGCCCTGCATCTCTCTGTCCCACGACAGTTTCCTTTCCTGTCCCAAATCTGCACAGTTCACCCCTCAATCCATGGCTTGAATGAGGCAGTCAGCATGAATAAGTTGTGGGACCAAGGCTTGAGAGACCTGGAAGTGGTGCCTGCTCTGCTACTGGTCTACTTTAGATATGTGGACACTCTCTGCACCTGAAGTCTGGATCTGGGTGCTCTGTATTGCTCTAAATCTTCCCCTTTGGCCTCCAGCTTAGCCACTGAGGAAAGACTCTGACACCTTCAGGTACAAGTGGATACCTGTAGCTCTGCTGTCCCAAGCCCCAAGAGCAATCCTGAATGCCCTGAGCTTTAAAGTCTAAGGTTAAAACCTTTCTCCCCGTTCTCTGAGCTCATGGGGTTGCTGGTTAATTTTTATTCTTTCAGGGACACCTAAGCACTGAAGCTAGTACAGCCAAGGCTTTGCTGAATCATTTTTCCAATTGTAAGTGAATGTAGTTGCAATAGGAAGCGGCAGGCCACCTTTCCCACCTGTGACCTTGCACTCTCTGGCACCTCTGCAGTCGTTGTGCATGTTTCCATGCTGCCTGTGTTTGAACTTATTTCTGGTGTGCAGCCTTCCCTTCTGTCACTCCTCTTCCAGGTCACCTCTCAATGTCCAGTGTATCCAGGTTACGCTTCAGACACCTCTGATAATGCCCTATGTTTTGGTTCCTCCTTTTTGCCTGTTCTTTTCTGCTGCACAATAAGGAAACTAGCTTCACCTCAGTTACAGCCTTATCATAGTCCTGGGTGGGGTGGGGGGGAAGACATTTATTGGGCTGTCTATAGACAACCCTGTGCAACCACCCCCATGGGGGTAGAGCCGAGCACCCATTCCCTTTCCTTTAACAGAAGACATATGATGAAGTTATACCAGAAGGACCACCAGAACATAACAAGAGATAAAGTCCCTATCATCAGAGCCCCTAGACAGATGCTCCTTGTCATGGCAGCCTGTGCAGAGTCACTACCCCATGAGAAAATGCAGCTGTGGGTATAGCCATCGGAGATGGAATGGTTAATGACATGTACTGAACGCAGCGCTGGGAGAGGCCAAGGAAGATTAGGGTTTATATGTCTTTTTTTCCTGACAATCTCATGTAGCTTCTCAGCACCATTAGTAAATATCTCATGCTACCACAGGATTTAACATCCCAGAGCCTGCTTCTGGGAAGCACTGCATGCCCCTGGGGCCAGCCCATGGCTCAGGCTGCCTGTCCCCAGCAGCAGTTGAGATACCACAGGATTGGGCTCCCCAGCTTAGATCAGCAGGGACAGTCCAGTGTAGCATGAAAGCCAAAACATGAAGCTAGAAGAATGTACATGAGGGAAAAAAGGCAAAACAGTGCATTTCAGGATAACTCCTGACTGAGGGTCACTGAAAATGTAATCATGACGCACGCAATTTTGCCAGCACTGGTAGCTGGGACAAGCATTTGGTCTTGTTTTTTTTCTATCACCAAAAGAAGGCAAGGAGTTCTGCGAGGAATAATATTAAGGTTGATTGATTGCAGATTAAGAGCCTGAATAAAAGCTTAATGACGTCAATGGAAGGATTGTCATTGGCTTGAGCCAGCCCCAAGACACTGCTCGGCTGATGCAATGGGATTTTTTTTCTTTTTAAATGCAATTGTTATAATGTAAAAGCTTCTGTTGGACAAAAATATCTCGTAGAAACAGAATTAAAAAGAGGCCCGGAACAAAAGGACAGATTTAGCTGCCCGAGATTGCTATTTCAGTGTGGATGTATGTTTATGTGATTTTTCACAACAACATACTTCACTCTTTGTGTCGTACAGAGGGAAAGCTCAGGTGTGCTGGGGTATAGTTAGCATTTTGAACCTGGGAGTTTCCCTGTGTAAACTAGAACAGATCTCTCTCATACAGTAAATGGAACATTCTTTATAAAGATTTTTCTGTGCCTCTAAGGACCTACCTGTCATTGGGGAGATCTTTACCAGCCCAGAGTGATTCTTTTAGCCTCCATGCTCACAGGAGCGTGTCATGCTTGGCACAGAGGTATAGGTGTTGTTTGCAGGAAAGACAAGGGCCCTGTGCCCTCTTGCCTGTAACATGTATTACCCATGAGAAACATACATATAAATATATCCAACTTTATATTACAGGTTATTGTCCTCTTTCTTCAAAGCTAAGGAATTTTCATGAAGTGTGTATACATCTGGTACCGGATCAATTCAAGATTACGATAAAAAGATTATTTATAGCTCTGCATTGACATTTGTTTATTGTATAGATGACATCACCATGCCAGACCCTTGCTTTAACTCAACATTTCCCACTTTTATTGCATTTGTGATCCTGTATATGGCCACAGAACAAATCATTAAAGAGGATTGCATGAAGGATAATGAGTACCATAATACTGTTAAGCCTCGCATACACTCTTTAGCTGCACTCAAATTCTTTTGATCTGTTGAGCAAAGTTGCAAGAAACAGAAAAAAACGGACATTGAATGACACATTTGCTTGTAATCTCAGATTTTGCAAATCCCCCTGGTGTACCTGTGTTCCCCTTTTCCTCACTAATGAATTCTGACACTGAAACAGATGTTGCCGTGTAAATTCTTACATTATTTTATTTCCCAGCAACACTGCTGCTCCAGATTAATTCGGTGAGAAGTAAATGCTCAAACATGCCGACCCCTTCGTCATGTCTTTCCTCTTCCTCTCCCCTTGCTGTTTGCTGCATCATGGTGAACTCCATCCTGCATCATGCAAGAGTGACAAGTTTTAATATAAAGCAGTGGTCAAGTTTCTATTATTTTCTACAAACAAAACATTCTGTTGCATAATTTTTTAAAGCAGGCAGGAAAAGATAAAATATTTTTTAAAAATTCTGCATTTCTATGTTATATTTGCAACTTTACTACTGAAGTATGCAGCTGGACCTGAGCCTGAGCCCGAGCCCAGTCACAGCTGTGAAATGGGGAAAGCAGCTTTGCACTGCAGGGCTGTCCGGTCCCCCGTGAGCCCTCCAGCGGTGCCTGCCCAGCCTCGGTCCCCAAACCCACCAGGGACCACCTAGAACAGCACTGCCACCGTGCTGGCTGCTGCTGATCCAGCCATCTCTGGGCTTCCCTTCCACGTCAATTTGCCATTGCACAAGCAGCAAGCCAGTGCACCCTGTTTTGTTGTTGGGGCTGGGGCGTTGTTTTATACGACTTTACAGTTTTGCTTGTAAAACACCTTCTTTTGAGTAGCTGTAGAAAGCAGCCTTTCTACCAAGGGACTTGTTCTAGCCAATTTTTCTCTCTGTGTTCAACATTTTATGGAAAAGAGGGGTTTATTTGTGCAAAGTAGGAAACAGGTTGCACTGGCTCTGAAATGTTTATATAAGTGACTTCACTGGCCCCAATCTCAGACTAATTGGCCAAATTAAGTTGCCTCAGACTTCTTCGATGTATGGCATGAAATGCACTTGTAATTAAGGCACAAACATTGTGGCACAAAATCATTTCAAGCCTCTGTACAGTGGATCTGCCAGTGGAGTCAGAGGCTACACAAACTGAGTGAGGGTGGCCCTGCAATTTCCATTCAGTCTGTTCAGATTTCTGAGAAAAGGCCCATTTGCCAGATCAGAACCTGTTGATCTTTTTCTCTTGAACAACCCCTGTTCTTCTCCCCACTCGTCACTTTTCTTTTCATTTTCCTTCTGCCACTCTCTAAATTTTCAAAACTTCCACATTTTTATGATGTCTTGAAAGCTTAGTGTAACAAAGGGAAAAGTGAAAAAATAAGGAAAAGTGCTACCCTGTGGCCACCACTTAGTTTATTGTATTTGGCAGCAAGTAAGAAACTCAAAGCTAAACTACCAGAAAGTTGAAATATTTTGAAAACATTCCACAAATTGTAAAAAACGTAAAAAACCATTCACCTCAGACTTTGCAAAATGCAAATATTTTTTATTCCATTCTGGTTAGTTTTTATTCAGTTCTGGTTTCTTATTGCGTTCACTAAAACTCATAACTGCTTAGGCCTGAATTGTCCCTCCCAGTGTGGGCTGCAAGAGAAAGGTTCTCAAGCATCCGTGTGGGTTTTGCTGGCTGGTTGTCACTTGGGAGGAGAGACACGGCTGTTCGTCTCTCTCTCTCTCCCATGGGAAAGGCCTTGGTGGCCAAATCTGGTGGTTTCCCAGGAAAATGCATGAATTCAGAGGGAATTCTTGGAGTTGGCCTGCCCTTTACCTTGTGGCCAGCTCTGAGTCCATGCCCTTTTCCTGTCCTCTGGTCCGCCCAACCACAGTGAAGCATGACTACCAAGGACCTGCAAAGCTGGTGGCCTTCACTTGGTCCATCTCTGTGGCACCACAGGGGAGTGCTGAGTGAAAATTCCCTGTCACCTTGGGCTGCTGTACATGTGGGGTTCATGAACAGCAGGAGATGAAGGCTCTGCACTGCCTTTGGGAGCCTTGTTTACATTTTAATTTGAATTTGCAGAGGAACGAAGCCCTTGCAAGCAGATCCCGGCTGCCTGCAGGGAGAGCTCTCCTGTGTGAGCTGGGTCTCCCTGTGCCTGGGTGTCTGCCCTGAGGACCTCTCACCTCTCCAAACCATTGGGGCTGGTGATGCAGCGTGTGAGGAGGAGGCGTGCAGAGGGCTCGGCTCCGTGCTGCTGGACCCTGGAGCTAACACCACCAGCCAACACACCTCCAGCTGCTGCTGGAAGCAAGACCTGCAGACATACAACTCTGCCCCTGCTGCTGTCATGAGAGAAGCTCTCTTGGAACTGTTTTGCCTCATGTTACACACTGTGTATGTGCAGGCAGCTAGGGGAGCTTCTTCCAAGCTCCTGCGTGGCTTTACGCGGGCAGCGCTGGGCTATCAGAGGTGCCAATGCTGCTGGCCGTCCTGGTCACCCCAGGGGACTCACCTGCACCTGGGGCGGGCGGCCATGCATCATGCGGTGGGGTGAGAAGCAGCGCAGCCTAGTATTAGCATCTCCATCGTAAATAGGTAGCACAGAGGGGGGTCTTTCCTCAGGGAGGCTTCTGGATTCACAGTCATCTGCCTATAAGCACTGCAAATCCAAGCTCTAAAGCCTTCACTTCCCTAAAACCAGCGAGAGTTTTGCCTGAGTAAAGGATTGCCATAAAAACTGCCCTTCTGGCATCTTCTCATTTCGTCTTGGCTGCTGCCTACACGTGCTCAGGGGATACCTCCAGAGCTCAGTTTTTGCTGCATTTGGCTGCTAGCTGCTAGCTTTCCAGCCTAAGATCATATGTGATTTGGCTTGGGGACACATCACATGTAGCTTTACATCAGAAATGGTATTTTGCCAATTGTAGGTATAATTAACTGACCAGACACCCCCTCCCCCCCCCAAACAATAGCTTCAAGTAGCCTTAAGCCAAGTTGTGGGTAGAATATTAAATAGACTACATTTTTCAGAGTGTATAGAAAGAATTAAATCTGTGGCTGGGGAGTGGCTCCAGACAACCTGAGGGGAGCTTTGAAAGGCTCATTAGTTTGCAATGCCGAGATCTAAACTTTGGATTCGTTGGGCTGTTCGAGCCCCTGGAGTATTTCCTGGGCTTTCACAATTTAGAATCAGCCTGATCACTCCTGTATTCACTTATCTTGGGAAAGAGAGAAGAAGGCAATTGCTGACGAGAGGCTTGTCACTGGTTCATGACAGCTTGTCCTGCCCTCAGGATTAATAGAGTAGTCGTGCACATAAGACACTGTGGGGATCCAGGAGATTTGGGTTCAGCTACCAGCTTTGCTATGGATTCTGTGGAGCCTGGCTTCTCTTGTCTGCAAAGTGGGGGTAAATAACAATTCCCTTTCTCTCCCTTGTGCCATCACATGTAATGACTTTAAAGAAAAAAGAGGCTGTCAGATCTTGATGCCACTTGGAACTAAGAAACACTTGTAATATAATTCAACAGGCACTATGGAGAACTCAGTGTCAATCAGACAAGGAAAACCAGCATGGGATTCAGGGCAGGACAAGAGCAGAATGCACAACCAGGTAATAATAATAATTATTTATGTGCATACAAAGTCACAGAAACATAGAAAAATGGAGGGGAAGGTACCCCAACGATCCCTTAGCCCTTCCCAGTTCTCCAAAAGTTTTGCCATTCCCTGCTGCTATTTGTCTAGCCTGCTCTCAAAGATGTCCACTCCCCCTATCAACACCACATTTCCATGCCTTGCTTATGAAAATGGCAAGATGCAGCATTCAGGGCCTGGCTAAAGTCAAGCCCTTTGCCCCTGCCCACAAGGCCCGCTACCCCACCACAGGATGAGATTCACTTTATTTCATGAATTTGTTCTTGACGAATCCATGCTGAGTGCTATTTATTTCCTTGCTATTGATTAAAAAAAATCCAGAGGACTAAAATTAACTACTAAAGGCCAAAGTCTAGCCTTTTTTTCACTAATAAGAATCATGCTGGTTAGCTGGTTGCACTGAAGACTGATAAAAAATATACAATAAATTTAAGTCTTTTGCCAACAGTTGTAACCTTGTTGAGCTGTGAAGCAGGGCGTTCCTTGACCTTTTTCTTTCTATGAGTGTATTTATCAAATGGCTTCCTCCTCCTCTAGGTGTCTCTTAGTAGCTACTACTTGATGTGTGCTGTGATCTTTGTTGTCTCCTCAGGAAGGACATGCATGTCTAACAGGTCATACATTTTGTCAGCCATCTCAGGTTGTCTGATAAAGATGCTACTTCTCTGTATGAACTCAGTGTCCCAAACACTGTAGGCCACTACCACTTGCAAAGCCACCATGGTCATGCCCCCTTTTGAGATGTTCCTGGTCTGCTCTTGCCTCTCACTTGCCTCAGCCTTGACTCTCTTTTTCAGACTTTATGCTTAATTCACACAATATAGTTTCCACTTTTTTGTTTCCCTGTAGTGTCCAAAGCCACTGTTTTAGCCAAGCTAGTCACTGCCCTAATTGGGATGTTTGTCCTTGTGCCCTTACTATCACTTCTTTGAGGAAATGCCAGCTCTCCTTGGCTTCTTCTCTTTCTTCCCTCCCCTGCAATCTGTCAAGCAGTCGTTTTCTCCATCTATTTATCCTCAGATATGCAGTCCCTGTTGATGTACTGTCGGAGAAGTACTGTGCATGTCCCAGGGGTGTAATTTTTCATTACTATTCCTGTAAATTACAAAGAAAATCCAGACACACGATTAAAAAATGTAAATCTTTTGCTTGTCTTCATTAGGGATTCCATATAGACTGGGGAAATTTTCAGCCTGAGTCTTAGGGATGAACAAATAAAAGAAAAAGTAAATATAAATTCAATAAATAATATAATGTAGCTTTTCAAACCTTCTGGCAAAGTTTAATAAATCTGAGTTACTTAGACACATGTTTATCATATAACTATTTGTAGGAACATGGTATATATCAAAAAAGTTAAATTTTCTTGCATTCCTGTACAGACATATTGTAAGGTGTGAGAAGAATGTCCTAGTCAACAACTGCCCTTTGCTTTCAAAAGCTGAAATATGTTCTCATATAAATAAAAGAACAAGCCAGTAAGTGAAGATTATTTCAGTGGAGGAAAGTAACAGCTAATCCAGGAGTTAGATTTTTCATTGCAGAGGGCATTTTACAACTTTGAAGTTTCTTTCATTCCAGAATGAATATTGCAAATGAATCCTAATTGTGAAAAATACAAGATGGTTAAAACATCTTGTGCTAACAAAAATGAAGACTTTGATTGAAATAAGCTTTTGGGAAGAGGTTATAGTTTATAATACAAAGAAAAAGAATTATGATATCAAAATAGAAAAATGTTCAATGTTATTAAAATTATATTTCCATTTTCTTCTTCAGTTGATTTTTTTTTTTTATTGAAGGCCAAAAGTATCCTCAAGACAGTTAACTGTAGTCAGCATTTTGCAAGAAAAATCTTTCCATTGGAAGACTTCCAGCCAGGTGTCCATTTCAGTTCTGTAGAACATATAATTGATTTTTCCATCTAGTTCTAGTCTATCAGATGCATTTAAATCTGTATTATGCTGCCTATTTAATGTGGGTGGCATATTTTATTAATTTTAAAAGACAATTTCTTGTTTCCAGTTTTTTCAGTGGAATTTTGCTGTTACCATCGACAACCTGAGGTCCAGATTTTGAAGCTCTTATTCTTGCTCTTGCACTGTGGCATGACCTACCTGATGCTTGTAACTACAAGTCTGTTGGGGTGACAGCATGCACATGGACAGCTGCTCTGGACTATAACATGGGTGTTCATGTCTCAAGATGCTATGTGGTGGCCAGTGTGTGTGCTCCAGCCTCCAGGCCCTCTTGGTGACTGCGCACAGAAGGCAGCAAGATCTGGCTGTGAATCCTGAGGTGGAATTCAGGCCCCAGAGCCAGACACCTAAGAGCAGGGGTCTCTAGAGGTGAAGGTGTCTGAGAGCCTCCTACTGTCCGTGGCAATCTGGTCAATATATCAAAGGAGTTGGAGAGCTTTTGGTGATCAGATGTAGGCATCTAGTTGAAATGCCTCTCTACTCAACTGGTGTATTGACTAGATCACTAAGGACCATAATGGGGCTTAGACACCTACATCACCTGTGGGCACAAGTGTCCTGATCCATAAGCTGAATCCCACCTCTAGTTTCTTAACAAAGCGGTCAGATCTAGGAACCATGGATCTGTTGTTCTACTGCAAACTTCGCCTTCGCACACAACAAAATGGTCCAAACCCTTCCAAGAATCTAAAAAAGGACTACAACCCCCCTCATTTTCTGTTGCTTTATTGGATGTGTTAACCAAGATCAGAACTGCAGAGCCACTCCAGTGTGCTGGTTTGTTGCGATAGTTCCCACAAAGAACAAATCGGAACTGAGGACTGATGAGCTGAAGCTGGTTCAAGGTAAGTTTCAGGGAAGTCCCAAACTTTCGATGGCCTATTAAAGTTGGTATTTCCGGTCTTTGAAGGCTTGAGGATCATCACTCCCTCCTCATATCGTTTCACTATTTCAGATAGATAGCAAGTAACAGTACAGCACATGAGGGAGCTTAGGCTGCTGCATACTTAAAAGTATCATCAACCTTTAAACAGAGGACACAGCAGTATTTGTACAGCAGGAGCTGCGAGAGGACTGAATAGTGTATTTCTTACTTCTTGTTCTCACTGGTTCAACTTCCTTTCCTCTTACCCAGCAGTGCAATTACTGTGCTGTGTACCAGCAGAGGAAGGAAGATGGCAGCATCAAAATACCAAAATTCACATACGTACAAGTTACTCATCAAGGATTTTCCACTGGCTCCTGAGAGTTTTTAAGTGACACTGGCTTAGCACAGTTTTGATGTTTCCCTAGTCTGAAGATGAACACAGGAAAATTGCTGAATGGTCTGCAATCTGAACGAGCAGCAAGTAAGACAAGGGGAATATTTTCTTCCACTGCAGTTGTTGAACTCATGTATGGACAGTCTGTCCCAGCAGCTTGAGAGTTCATCGAGAAAAATCAATGCCAGCTGCATGACTCTTGGCTACAAAAAGTCTCACTGTACATCTGTCTGGACCAGCTCCAGGTCTTATCTGGAAAGCTGAGTGATCATCCCTTCAGCATCTTTCCTATCACATATGCCTATCCTACTTCTGACAGCTGCAGAATAAACATGGGGTTTCATGGAGGAAAGCATGTGAGTGTTCCCTTGGATAATGGTTTCGTGCCATTTAGAGGTTAATGTTCCCATATTTTTTTTTAACTAATTAATACTTCTATGAAGGAAATCTTAAAAGAAAATGGTCCTTTAGTTGTTTGGTTACTCAGCAATTGTGGGGAAAAGGGATCGCAGGACACCCACTGCAAGCTGTCTGCATGGCAGTTAACTGAATGTTTGGTTATCTGATCAGGCCTTTTTTATGACTAACTAAATGCCATTTAACATGAAATTTGCAACTGTCTCAGTTGCTCATTCATTGACTGTATCATTACTATTCTCATGTCATTCAGTTGTAATGAAGAATGAGAGACAAACTGGTTTATCACTGGCAGAAAGAATGATTGTAGCACACCTAAAATCTGATGACAGTTAGTGTGTAAGTGCGACTGCCTTCTGCCTGAAAGAGAAACAGAGAAGTAAAACAGCAGAAGACTTTCTTACACACACAACTTGCTGGAGAATTCCCAAAAGAATGACAGGAAAATGTTCTTGCATGGCAACGCCACAGACCTTGCTCTGGGAAACTGGTTTCTAAGACATTATGAGCAGCAGGAACTACAGAAATTAACCAAGACCCATAATGGTCACCCAAGACTTGGGATGCATAGAGGATAGCAAAGGAAATTCAAGTTATGTTATGACATATGGGGTAAATCTTTGAGTGACTATTAGGCTATTAGGAAGGTTAGCACTTCTTTTTAGGAAAGTGGGTGTCTGAAGGTGATAGTATATCAAAAGCTTATGCAAGATGGACCTATTGGAAAAATCCGTGGCTCACTAAAAAACACCTGCACGTCAAGAGGAAACCCATGTCCCCACCTAAAAGACAGGCAAGGAACAACTCAATCTGTTGATATCTGCAAATACCTGTGCAGTGCACAGACTGCCTTTGGTATGTATGGGAAAAGCACTGAACAGTCAAGTCACTGTCTGAAACATACATGACAGTAAACTTTGCCATTTACTGTTTCAGAAACATGATTCCAAAGATATTTCATTCTACTGAGATATTTGTTTTAATGGGCTTGTTCTGGAAGTCTATAAACAGTCAGTATCTCCTGAATCTCTCAGCAAGAGCTTTGCTTCTTCTCAGCCATGTCCATATCATTCTCTGATGGAAATGCTCAAGACTTAAGATGATGCAATCCACTATATACTTTTGACTCTGTGTTTAACATCTAAGTACAACACCAGTCACCCAGGGTCTTCAAGCCATACATCAGAAAGGAACCTGCTCATCAGCTTCTTGCTGTGAATGCAAAAAAAAGGAGAGTTACTTTTGTGAGCCAGATGACACTTCTGATATTTTTGGAAGGAAGAATGTTAAATTTTCCTGGTTTAGACAAGGAAAGGTTTAGAAGGGAAAATGAAGCACAGCATCCATTCTGTATAAGAAAAAAGATCCCTCTGCAAATCATCTTTGCACTTTCTGTGCACTTTTGTGAAGCAGCTTTGCCATCTCAGTAAAACACAGGAAAGATGTTTTGCTAACAAGAAGTACCAGCCAGCACCTTCTTGCACTAAACAAGCCCTTCACCATGCAGAGGGGACACGAAAAAAGTATCCATCTTTTTGACCAATTCAGCACTGACTGTGTAACATTATCTCTATTTAGCATCACCCAGAGAGCAAAATTGTAGAGTGGAAAGTGTTTGTGCTGAAGGCCATGCCTACGCACTAAGCCTTTCAAGGGGGTCTTGCTTTGCACTAGATGTATGTGATACCATGGACCGAATGCCCCTGTGCCGTTGAGTACATTCCTGTTTGTTTGAAAGGGATCCAATTCACATCCTCCAAAACTCCTCTGTGATCACAGTCAAAGCACTGCACATGGAGACATTTGCTTCAAAAGTCCCATCCTGATCTGCACTAAGTTGCTAATGGAGACACAGCCAGCTCAGGGGTCTCCCACTGTCCATTCACCTGGCATGGCAGAGACACTTGGGGGACTGAAAGGCACAGTGAATCCCCACTTTTATAATGTGTCTGGCAACACTTCCACAACTTCTCACAGTTGTAATACTGACAGCATAATTTTCCAGCTTTAACAGTGATGGCCTCCAGGTCCATGCAGTCTGGATCTTTTTATCCCTTGAGCCCTACAAGCCAACTGTGACTGCACAGAATACAAATTAAGGTTATTCTACGTTCTACATCCTTGTAAGGACATTTGTCATGCGGTCTCCCCTCGCAGAAACCAAGGGGATATCGGCACGGACCCTGAGCAGAGCCAGCTGTCTGCCCCACCAGCACCTTGAGGCCCACCAGTCCCCCTGCGCAGTCGAGCCATGCCAGTTGAGACCAGACAGAGTAAGTACTTTGACGGTGACTGATTAAACAGGGGTTATGGAGTATTCGAGGAGACTGCCAAAATGCCTCATGATTAATCAAAATCTTAAAGAAATTCAGGGAATCTGAGAGCTGCAAAATCTCACTCTGTTTTTCATCTCCGGGGAAGGTAAACAAATGAGCCTGCTCCACACCAGAAGTTAATCAGCTTGGGAGACCCTGGAGCCAACAAACCTCGTAGCCATTCCCAAAACAGATCCCCGTCTCTTTCCTAGTGACTGGTTTTTAGCTAGTGCACTCTCTTCCCAACACCTCCTGGAGCATCTCCCTCAGCCTGGCCCCGTCACCTCTACTCCTGGCCGTCACCCACCACCTCCATGCAGTGGTGGCCCTGGGGGTCCCTTCTGAGGGCTCCCCCGGGAGGTGCAGGGAAAAGCCCGTCACACAGGGGAGATGATAGATACACAAACACACAACGGCAGAGGGACAGGACTCCTGGAAACACACAGCATAGCTGAGGCAGGAGAAAGGATCTGTCTGGTTACAGAAGTGAGAGCAGTTGAGTTAGGTCAATTTATAATACAGTACTTCACAATAGGTGAAATCCAGCTCTTTTCATTCAGAGGTTCCTCCATGTTCCTTCCCTTCTCTCAGGTGAAGAAGCCTGAAATATTCTTCCCTCTGTTACCTGAAATGCTCCCTGATGACTCCAAGCATCCTGGGAACAGCGCGGCTGACTGCTCTGCCATTTACTCCAAGACACTAAGACAGGAGAACCAGCAGCCAGCATGACTCAAACACAGGGGAAGGGCAGGCAGGAGCTGCCCTTAAATTAGGAACCCAAAAGCTGTAGTTTTGGACAGGAAGACAGAGCTGGTAATATCAGTTTTATTTGTGGTGGCATTGTCTGAAAACCAGAGAGAATGTGATGCTCGTGATGCTGGGGTCCTTTGCCTGGGGTCTTCTTGCACCCCTGACTGTTCATCACAGTGCTTCAGGAAGCCTGCACTGTGCTAAGCAGTTTGCTAATGGCTATCGACTGCTTCATTTTACATACACCTGACTTCCAGTTTACTGAATGTGCGTGTTTGCTTCCTCCCTGCCCAGCGCTGTCATTCATGGGATGCTGGAAGCAGCTGGGAAAGCAGCATGAATACCAGGTGTCACCCAGGGTCAAGGGCCTTGTGGGGTCTGTTTCTGCCCACAGCTGGCTGAAATACCCCATGCTGGAGAGCAGGGAGACACCAAAAAAGCTCTGGTACATATGGGCTGTGCTTTCTGCTTACACAGACTGGATAAGCAAGCACCAAGACAGAATATGGCATTTTTCTTAATGATTGAAGTTTAAATGTCAATGCTTTGAAACGTAAAACAAACACTGGGGGGAGGTAACTTTCTGCATGGCAACGCACATGTTGGAAAAACTTTGGGCTTGTGAGTAAATAGCATGTGCTTATTTGCGAGATCACGAACAGTGACACGCGCCTGCAAGCTGCTGCTCTGTCTGGGCCCAGAGCTGTAAGGGGCAGAGCTCTGTTGCTCTGGCATCGTAGGAATTTTTGTCTTTTTTTTGGTCTCCTGTGTGCTCAGTTTCCCATGGCACCTTCTGGGTCGCAGCTTCTGTGACCGCTCTGCTTGGGGTTCATCTTCTCCCCACAGAAACAGAAAAATGAAATGAAATGAAAATATATTCTTTGCCGAAGTTTTGTTAATCTGCAGAGGGAGCCAGACAGGAAATTTGTACATTGGTCCTCACTGACACTGCAAATAATATAAAATCCTTATTTCCTCCACAGCTGGCTGGAAGCTCAGCCCCTTCTACACAATGAGGGGAAATGTAATTTTCTGTTTGTTGTGTTGTGGAAGGTTCTCGTTTTTACAGGTGCCGTTGGACTCCTTCTACTTTTTATAAAGGGCTCTTGTTTCTCCTCATATGCAGGTTACCTTCCGAAAAATAAACCTTTGGAGGATCTGCCGCACAGACCCCAGCCCTCGCAACCGCGCTCACAGTGGGCATTGCCTATGGAAAGAGCGGATGAGCCATCAGCCCGGGGTGCACCTCGTGCCCCAGCCCTCCTCCCCCCGGCTTCCCAGTGCAGCCACCCCCCAGGGACTCCTCTGAAAGATGACTGAAAACAGTAACATTGGTAATAGCTGATCTGGATGCGCCTCAAATATTTGCCCCGTGATACAAATGCTTGTGGTTATCCCACGAACCATCCTCCAGACAAATGTTTTGAATTATCTGTTTCCAGGAACGAGCTCTCGGGAATGGCCCGGAGCAGCTCTCCCAAACATGTTAGCTACCTCGAGCCAGGCAGGTAGCTCTGCCACACAGGTAAACCCTGCCCTCGTACCCTGACCGAGCTGCCTGCTCGCCCACCTTTCCACAGGGACACGGGCAGGACGGAGCAGGCAGCGAGGACAGGGCCATGGCCCGCTGGGGCGATGCACGGTGCAGACGCCGGCTCTGCGCAGGCTGCTGGGTGCAGGACCCGGCGGGCTGCAGTCCCAGGCGCTGTGCCGGGGTGCCAGAGGCAGGGGGCTGTACAGTTTCTGATGGCAGCCCATGGGACGGGCATCCTTGCAGGTCCTGACAGTCTCCCAGGTCTGTTCCAGTGTTATCCCTGGGACGTGACAGCGTCTCGTTATCAAACCTCTCCCTACAGGAAACTTCCCCCACAGCAGAGTTTGGCCCGGCTCTCATAATCATCACACCTAGGCTCCAGTCTGCAGGCTGTTAACAGCAGCCCAAATTAACAAAGTAAGTCCTTAGTGCTTTACGATAACAACCTTGGTTAATAAAACTGGGGAAGTATATAATCACAATAAGGCTGCTATGTATATATAAAGGCAAGATTAATAAACCATTGTTGAGCCTGGGCTAAGTCAATAAAGGGGAACTGATTGGAAGCCAGGACAGCAGGCAGGTAATCATTAATCTGTATGTGTGATATTGAGTTTAAAGACCAGATGTTACTTGAAACCCGTGCAGATGCATGGGGTGTCTGGGAGGGCACCGCAGCCGCTGTTACCTTACACCCCTGCATACAGAGCAGGAAGAGCTGCATTCTTTGTGATTAACCCAGCTTGAACTTTGAAATCCGAATCCCAAATATTTGCAGGAAAATTGCAACTAAGACAAAGGATTGGGGTTTGAAAGGTCCTTTGCTTCTACAGTGTGGGACAAGCTTCCTACGGGGTTTGGGGCAAGTCCCTTCACCTCCTGGGACCTCACTTTCCCATGCTCAGTGTATGATTCTTCCCCAAACATATTTCCTTTGCATGTCTTATTTCCAGGGGGAATTAGTACTGAAGTTTTAGAAGGGAAAAACAAGACAGCAAAACTAAGAAATATGAAGCCCTAAACCTAAAAGTCTGGGACAGTTTTCACTTATTTCAAAGAAGAAGAGCACAGCTGGTCACAAAAGTAGCAAACGTTTCTGAGTTCAAAAGAAGTCTTTGCCTAAATACCTGAGTAGTGTTTTGTTTTGTTACCCAGCTCATACTCACAATTATTGTATGAGAAGGCACCATGTTTCCAGGAATCACAACTTCACACCTGTAAATTTCATATGGGGAGAAAGAAGGTCTTATATTCTGAGGGCTTTAACAGAGCCATTTTCCTCAGGATTGGCTGGCCAGTAAAATAATGCCCTTTCCTTTCCTTATCCCAGAGCAATCACCAGGGTCCCCAGAGGACAGGGAGAGCAAGGGCTGCGGTGCCCTGGGTGATGTGATCACCCGAAGGTGCAGTGTGCCCACACCGCAGGTGGAGAAAGTCCCGGCACGGGCTGCCACAGACCAACCCCACCGGCACCCCTTGCTTACGCAAGTCGCAGCCAGAGCAGACTACTTATTTTACCCTTGCAAAAGTGCTTTAACTTAAGAATAAAATATTGTTTTACCCTCTGCCCTGCTGCTCAGCGTAACTCCAGTGTTAGCTTCCATAACTATAACAAACCTCCTAAGCAAACAGGTTTTAAGCTCTGCTTCCAAACCGGGCTAGATAAGGAGCAAGCAAGCTCAATTAAGTGCAGTGGCCAATTCATTGCCCCGTCCTCTGCCTCCACTCCCCCTGACCCTTGAGAGACAGGGCTTAGTCTTTCCACTTTACAGCTCACCCTGAACTGAGTAAATAGGGTATTTGACTCCTCATTTGCATGGATATTTTAATTGCTTGGAGCCAACAAAAAGTCTCTGCAATGTTAAAAGCTGTGGAGTTTTGAGTGGATCTTTTCCCCAGAGGAGGGTGAACACAGCCCTGCTGTGGCTGCAAGCAGCTCCAGAGTTCCCAGCTGTGTCACCCGTGTGACAAACAGGGGTGAAGAAGTCGATTTTGCAAGGTGGCAATAGCTGGTCAGACTCTTTCCAAGGTGAGGGCGAGTCTCCCCATCATGTCTCCAAAAAGCACAGCCCTGGCGGCAAGCAGAGCTGGCAGGAGGGCCAGGAGGGGAGGGAGGTGATGGAAACTTCCCAGGGGAGGGTTATTAAAGAGACTGAACAGGCTCTGGTACATCCAAGCACAAGTAACCGTAGCAATGTCAGGCCCAAGTGCCCTGTTTTGTCTCATGACAGCACCTTCGCAAACATCTCAAACATTTGTTTTCCTTTGTGCAGCCTCACATGCCACCACCCAGCACCAACAAATACAAGCTCCTCACTCATTAAGCACGGCCTTATGAGGAAATATTGTTACAATGAGCTGCAGCTCAAGCTTGGCACGAACATAAAAATGAACACAGGAATAGCAAGCAAGCAAAAGCGCATGCAGAATAGAAGTTGGAAGGAGAAGCAGGGCCAGAAACAATTGCAATGCCTTCCAGGAGCCCCATGGGATAAAGAGGCCTTCAGATACTGAGAAATTCAGGAGACCTCTTAGGAGGAACTTGCTGTGGAGTTAGTAAAAGCTGTTTTAGGACTCTTTGGACTGAGATGGCCATCAAAAATGAGCAGGTAAATTTTTTGCTGAGATGCAGTGAACTGTGTTGCTGCTGTAGTACCACCTTCACCAAAAGGAGCTGCTGTGACACAGCTCAGGGCCTGTCCTGTGGGACAGGAGCCTTGCAGAGCTCACATGAAATGTGAGGCCAGTAAGCCTGAGCCCTTGGATATATGCATCTGCTCTGCTTGACATCTGAACAGGCCTGACTCCAGAAAACAGGTGCTTAGCGTGCTCCAAAGTTCACATCTTTTGAAAGACATCCCCACTAGTCATCCCAAATGGTTTTGCACATCCTGGCCTCAAGTCTCAGTCTTCTCAGCAGACTAATACCAAGGACAGTAAGGCTGGCTGAGAGAAGCAGCTGATGAGGACATCGTGCAGACCCAAAGCCATGGATTTCATTGAGTTTAAGGGCAGAAGATCACCAAACTGCCTGCAGATTAGACATTTAGTCAGTAAAGTTTTGCCTAGTTACTTGTCACTTGAGCCCCTAGGCACAAATTAGACATAAGCACGCGAATCCTCAGGGAACAGAGCTACTAACTGCCACCAGCAAAGAGCAGGATTGACCCTGCTAACAGCCACACCCAATTGCTCCGCCAAAATCTCCTGGTAGGGGAACCAGGCAATGTCATCCCGGTGTGGGGGAAAAAGAGCTTCACTGTAGCCCCAAATTAGACATCAGGTATGTAGATAAGGAAGATGGGGAATTCTCTGTCCATTTCACATCCCACCTCCTCAAGACTTACAAGGTTTTCCCCACCCTTGTGTTGTGCTGTGGATCCCTCCCAACAACCCTCTAGAAGTGCAGACAAGGAAAATGTATTGCACCGATCCTACCAGGGCCATGTTGGAGAAGGACAACTCCTTCCCTCTTTCTCTTTGATGGACCTCCAGGAGACCCTGGCAGGTCCAAGACTTCCTTAAGCCCTTATTTTGCTCCAGGTTGATGTTGAGCTCCTGCTAAGACCCTGAGAGCTGCTGCTGGAGTGATGACCTCAGCCCTTGTCTGAGCCACCGCTTGCCAAGCCCATGCATCCCACCCTGGGGCTGTCATCAGTATTTATCTCCGTTTCCATTGGCAAAGAGTGATTGGTTTGAAGGAAGGGGAAGCTGAACTGCCCACGCCATCTGTGGGACCATCCATCAGCGGTGGGGGTCACAGTCTCATACCTGTACAGGAGCAGGGGTGTTGTCTTGGGCCTGGCCACCAACAGGCACTCTCCTGGAGACCTCCCCGTGCCCCAGGCCTCTCGTGGTTGCAGACTTGGCAGCTGGCACAAGCTGGCCCCCATGCACATCTTTCCCTAAATATTATGTTTTTCAGGGTGTTGGGTTTAGATGTTGTATTTGGCAGGTTTCCTTCATTGCCTTTAGCAGCAACAACTTACTGATAGGAAGGAAAATCTGAGGACTTTAGTGCCTTATTCCAGCTCCCCTACTTTGTCTCTTACACACACACATGCCACCCTCTTACCACCATGCCAAGAAATGGGGCCAGGTGGTAAGGATTGGTGCTCAGGGCAGTATATACCTGTATATCCCTCCTTGCAGAACATTTCCAGGATCAGACTTTCTCTCTGTGTTTTGTTTTTTGGATCATGTTCACCAACTTCTTGATAGCATGAGATGTGGGGTAGATCAAGAGGTTCAGATTTCTCTGTTGGGAGACATGTACAGAGTTTTTGTCCTTCTTAACACTGCAGGCCGGCATTTCAAAACTCCCTCTTAAAAGCCGAAAAAGTAGCTACTCTCTCATCAGAGTTCAGATCCTGTGTGCTGCCTGTCTGTAAGGACCTCAATGGATATAATGGTTGCTCCCTGCCAATTTCTGAAAAACTTGGTCTTATTTCTACAGCTACTTTTGAATGTTTCAGCCACACAAATACATGGTCAGAAGAAAGAGGAAATGGGAGCTGGAGGGAGGTGGGAAGAGAAGGAGAGAGGAGATTCATCTCTTCTTCCTAACACAGTTCTTTGATTTGCGAATAGGAGTTGTTACCCCAGTATTAGGATTTGGGCTGAAGGTTTATGGCAAAGACATGTAAAACGCCTCCCCTACTCTGAGGAAAATATGCATAAGCAGAAATAAATACATAAAATTCAACTGAGACATCAGATGCTTACCAAGGCCACCCAGTGAGTTGGCTTTTATTCTAGACCATCTTTCTGTTCTATATTTGTGCATGTCTTTCACTGTGGGGTGCTTGGCTTGAAGGGGAACCAGGACCTACCACTGCTATGCCAATGGTGAAGCGAGGCCTTCTGTGCTGCATGTGCTGAGCTTTGCCATGGTCACCTCGCCAAGTGTCCTTCAGAAACAGCCAGGAAGCTCCTCAGGGTGGAATATGTAGGGGAGGAAAGCTCTTTGGCAGGGCTGATTTCTGAACACAGTGGATGGGCTTCATCTTACTCAACACTAGCTGCTGGAAGGTAACTGCTGAGCAACGAGTCCTTCCTATTTCCATTCCCACTAGAGCAAGTGAAGAAAAATGGAAGAAGAGGAATCATTTACCCTGGATCTTCATGACCTGGGACCTCTTGGGATGTGAGATGAATCCCACCCTGAGGAGCTTTGCGGGTTTCGGTCCAGTTTACTGAGAGCAGGAGTGCAGGGCCAGCCCTTGTCCCTCAGTTTGTTCTACAGACCTTGCCTTGCCTTTTGGGAGCTCCCAGTGTAGTCAAAACCAATGTAATCTCCTAGGTTTTACTCTGAAAATGGGGGGCTGTACACAATGGCTATTTATTCCTAATCCCTGGCGGTTCAAGACCAGCTGGTGCGGCTTTACAGGAGTAGGGGGCTGAGTCCCCTCCCAGGACCATTGCCTATTGTGCACTGTGCATGCTCTGGAGTTCAGCTGCAGAGACATCCAGCTCCCCTGTTTATGCTGCAGCTGCCTCCCAAACACCATTTGAGGATCCAGGCGAGACAAGAGCACTTCTTGTACTGCATGCAATATATACAAATTACAGGATAATTTCTGTCTCCAGGAATTCACAGTCTAAATTAAGACAAGACTGCAGTGAGAGATGTCACGAGAACTGGCAACAGGGAGAAAGGAGGATGGGAAATAGGAACCTTGCTACAATCTCAACCTTCTTTTAGCACACTGCCTTTTGTTTAAAGCAAACTTTCCTGTTTTCTGGAATGATGTCCCAGCACATCCCACTTCTCTCCCGTTTATCTCTGTCAGTATCTGGTGCTTATATTGCATTTCTAGATACATAATGCATCAACTCCACATATGGTATTAATAAGCAGTGGGTATCTGCACAGAGTGGTCGCAAACAGCATCTGACTGATTGCATTGCAGAAAGACGCCTGGAACTGGGGTTGTTTTCCCAGATGAACATAGGCAGGACATATCCGAGACCATTTTTTTGCCCATTCCTTCTCATCACATACATATTTTCAGGACTCAAAGTCTGGACAAGCAGAACATCGCGATGTCAACCAAGGGAAGATGTAAATCTCCTTAAGTAATTTTTAATGAAAAAAAATATTGAGTTACTCTGAGTGCCATGGTTTCTGGGTGGCTGGCTTTAACTTTAGCAATCCATACTTAAAGGGAAATTTTACAGTCTTAATATATTCCAGATGCTCTCCTAGTCCCAGATGAAAGCTCTGTTGTCGTTTACTGTTAATATTTTTGTCAGCAGTAGAATTTTATTGTAATACCCCATCTTATTTGTAGTCACTATTAGTCATGAGAGAAACTTCCTCTACAAGTAATCCCTGGGTCACTCCTTGAGTGTCCTGTCTCACTCTATTTAATTAAAAACCATTAACTGCTTGTTGTGTCCAAGACTTGTCTATATAATGCATGTATACAATGACTTTTTACCTGATGAAAACCATTTGCTTCTAGCAGTTAGACTAAAAAAAATAGAGTTATACTCTACAGTAACAATAGTTGGCTTTATAACAGCTCTCCGGTGGAATGAAAACAAGAGATTTGCTTTGAAAATAAACCTCCATGAACTTGGATCGACAACAAGGGACAGGAAGGTTTACTGCAAAAACAAGAAATGTATTTCACGCTGTTAAACTTTGATCAGATGTTAGTTTCTCACAAGGAGAATAGTATCTAAACATGGCAATTTTGATCCTTTGTAGTGACCAATGGTCTCATAACAGAGGGAAGGGGATTTGGGTGAACACAAGAGAGCAGATTATCAAAGTACAAGTCCTCTGGATGGACATCTGAGGACCTTCCTTGTTCAATGAGGAGCAGCTAGAGTAAAAAAACAAAGTCACTACATTGTGGGCTCCATATGGTATTCAGTTAGTACGCAATTGGAAGCTGCTCTGTTATTTTTTTTCTCACCACTGTCTCTGAAGATTAATCTGGATTTTGAAAAATCAAGTCTCATGGCTCCTGCTTTTGCCTCACTACCCAGTGACACACATGCTCCCAATGCTGTGGCCAACTCTTGGGCCAGCTCCTCAGCACCAGCAGCAGGGCTCTGCTCTTTGGAAAAAAAGTTTTCCCTGGGTAGAGCAGTGGCAGGATTAAATTTGCTGCATCCTGAGGTGCTGCATGGGGACTGGACAAGGATGAAGCATGTCGTTTAGTCCTGGGCTGTATTAACAACATGAACACACTAGGCTATGAGCCACACCAATAGTGATCTCTCTGACGCATGGGACATTCCCACGTTGGATCCCGTGAGGGAAATGTTTTACAACATGATGGGAGCCTGTGCAACTATACTGAAGCAACGGAAAGTGGTTGCTGGTTTTGAGTGAAGTCTCTGCTGGGCAGCACAACTCCAGGCTGTGGCGTTGCCACCACAGCCCTTTCTGTTTCCTGATGCAGCCTGTCAGTGGTGGAGTGGGTGAACCAGCTGTGTCAGACAGGTGGAATCTGGGCAAGGCTGTAGGATGGTGCGCAGTGGGACCTGGCTGTGCAAGTCTTGCACACACATTCTACATGTGATTTGGCTGGGAAAACTATCACTGAGATGTCCAAGACTGTGGACGCCCTATTCTGTGTTAATTCTGACAAACCCTGGTGATACTGAACCTCACCAAGATGAAGCAAGGGCCTTCTAAAAGGACTTATCTTTGCACCCTGCTGTGATGTCCAGCAGCTGAATGTCTCCTAAGAAGGAGATGGCTACTGGAGTCCTGTACCCCAATTTACTAAACAGTGTTTATGCCATAATTAGTGCCTTTAAGCCTTCACTAGAATCTGGTTTTGCTCAGTGATGGACGAATTTTATTCCAGAAGGGTTCCTACTCCACAAACCTAAAACCAGAAGAATATCTAGAGAACCTATTAAGTATTGGGGAGTATGGGCTCCGTGTTGAACTCCATACCCAGAAACCCCACTGCAAACAGGAGCTGTAACTTGCTAATTTAAAGCTGCCTCTGGAATATGCTATGTGAACCGCAGCTGGGACATAAACCTGTAAGAAAATTGGGATGTGGACATCTTATTTAAAGCCATGGATGAATTTATCCATGAAAGGTGCAAGATGCTGGCAGGGGGGAAAGGAAATGCTGTCTATACAAGCAGGACTTTGTTGAAGAAGTCTATTTGGACTGGAACTCCCATATTTGCTCTGCCCTCTTGTCACGACCCAGACTGGACAGACCAGGGAGTCGTGTTTAATTTGAAATTCCCTCAGGCTAAATTAAGGTGAAATGACACCAAATGATCAGTTAAAGATTTTATTCATAACAGAAGCAAACAGAACTGGGGAGGCGTGGTAGTAGGTGGCAGGGTTTCTCACAACAGGAATTGGCATAAGACTACTTCTGTAAACCGTGTAACCATATACATCGATTCAGGGAATAAGGAGATCCCTCCCGTTGAGTCAGGAGGTTCAGAGCAGACCCCCTTGCTTTCTAGACTCCTCCTCAGAGAAGGACCCAGGGGCAGCTGGATCTACTCTTAGTCTCAGACTTGGTCAATGGTTTATATCTTGAAACGGATGAGGTGTAGGGATTGTGGAAAAGGAAAGAGAGAAGAAGACAGAGAGAGAGAAAGGAAGAGAGAAAGATTTCACCGGTCCTGGGTCCAGCGTTGGTCCAGCCAGCCGAGGAGTCCAGTACCCGTGGGCTTGTGCACCCGGGGCTTCGGTTGGTGTCCTTTTATCATCCTTGCCCCTCCTTCAGGCGGGCACCCGAACGTGTCAGGTTAATGAGCAGTTTGCGAGCCTTTGGGCTTGGGGGTCATTTGTGGAGTAACTTCTCCTTCCCTGCAGACAGGGCCGTTGTTTGATCTTTGTACCAGAACAGGGAGCTGGACCCTCCAGCACGCCCTCCCCCTCCTGTTGCTGGTGTCTGAGCTGATGGGCTTTTCACCTTGGCTCCTTGCTGTGCAGGGTTTGTCTTTGAGCAGAACTTGCCCCACCTCAGTGGTTGAGACATTAACTCTTTCAGTCTCTCACACCTCTGTGTCTCATCTTTTGGTTTTGGTTGTGGGACACCCATGCTACTACGAAATGCCGGGGATATGGCTAGAAACATAACAAGATTTATTCCAAAGTCTTTGTTTATACCATCTGGATGAATTTGAGCAAGTGCAGATACCTAAAGGGACGTGAAGGCAGGTAATAAATGCCCAAGGCCTCTGGTCTTTGGGTGCCTCATCTTCTTGTGCAGTCTGTTGGCACCTCAGGGTGTAATCAAAGCTTTTTTTTAACCTTTTCAAAAATTTCCTTTTAAGTTTATAAACATGCTTAGAGCAAGATTTAAAGTGCAAGCTAAAAAAATATTAGGGAGATAATTATTATCCAGAGGCAGCATTCAGATTACAGCAATAATGAGATAAAGGTTTGTCAGGTTTCTTCTGTCCTGTAGCTGTAGCTGTGGTTGTATCTTCATGAAGTGGCCAGCAGAAAAGCACTCTCCATTCAGCTGAGCTCTTCACTGTGTGAAGCTATTCACAAGAACATAATGGAATCGCAACCGAAGAAAGGAAGAGGAGGATATTCTGCAGCTATAGAGAATATAATAAGCCTTCATATCATAGAGGCTTAAAAAGGTCACAGCTCATCTGAATGTCATTGAGACACTCGCGTACTGTTTCTGAATTTTCTTTTGTACACCAGTACTGTGTGCTGCTAGCAATATCAGTGAACCACATCTAATTATGGATAGTACAAATATATCTGCTAATGTTAGGCTACTGAGTGAATTTCAGAAAGACTTTAATTGGAAGGGAATACACCCCAGTAAGTTGACTGTGCCTTATATATACCCTCCTTTCACTGTGGCACTATTACCATCATCCAGGTGGCGTTATCGCATGTGAGCACAAAATCTCCTGCAATGCCTGCACTGAGAGATGAATGATGACTGACAATACAAAACAGGCATGGCAGCAACTTCTGAAGCAGCCGCTGATCTTTCCTGATGTTTGTGGTTAAGATGGTCATTGGAAAACCTCATCTCTGGCTATGTGGAAATTGCTCATCAGTGTTTACTACTGACTTAAAATCCAGCAGACTACTGAGCCATTCTCTGACACTGAACAAATGACACCACTGCTGGATACTATATATTACACTGTCTTTGAACCCTTTATGGCTTGAGTCGCACTGATATTTTTGAAGAGAGGAACGTTCCAGCTAGTTGAAACCTGTTATGATAATCTTCCTTTTCTTTGTTACTTTCTACAAGCCCCGTGTCTGTAAGCCATAGGCTGATAACCACCTGTACTTACTTGGCACTGCAGTTGGCATACATTGTGATTTGCAATGTATTAGGGGTGAGCCAGGAGAAATATCAGACTTTACTGGATGCAGGTCAACTAACTGGCTGAATTACACATGGTCTGATGGTTAGCATCATCTCATGGTACATTCATGGACCATTACTCAGCAGTCCCATATACCAGCTTTCTCTTGCTCTTCTACTTTCTTTTCATTCTGGGTTTTTTGGGGGTTTGTTTGTTTGTTTTTTTGTTTTTTTTGTTGTTTGTTTGTTTTGGTTTTTTTTCCCCTTTAGTTTCTTATGGGATCTCTTTTCCTGAGCTGTGGTCTTAATTTCCTCTCATTCTCTCATGCTTCCTTTTTCCTGACTTTTGATCTTTCTACCATGCCCCCCCAGCCCCGCAGCCCACAACTCCCTGGACCGCCCTCGGACCCCTCACCCTCTGTTCCCCAGATACAGGCTGGGCTGACTCTGGCTGTCAACAAGCAAATACCTGTTGTAGCTGCTGTGGAGGTTCGTATTTGGCAACACAGTGGTTGGTACTGCAGCCTGTATTGGTTGGAAATAAGACACAAATGTGGAACAATTCTTTGTTCAATGGGGCAGTCAGAGGCACTGTATTTCCATTAGAGATGATGCATTTTCCTCTTAAGTATACATTCCTACTGCCCTTCAATACATAATTCAGGTCTTTTTGTTTAAGATAGTACTTACAGACAGTTTTAGTCCATGGGTTTTTTTCTAATCAATTCATAAAACTCTCTGTATGTAGAGCTCTGCCCCAGCTTGTTTAGACAAGGAAAATATTCTTTCCATTCCTGCATATGAAGAGGGAAAAGGCATAATAACTCAATGCATTTTAACAAATTGAAGAATATGATTCTGAAAATGGAGCTTAGACCACTTCCTAGTACAATTCTCCTTAAACACGCACAACCTCCTTGGTAATTCACTTTCAACCTTTTGTGAACATTTTTTCCATGAAAGTGGTTGAATTGATTAATGAAATTTTGTTTGCTGAAATAAAAAAGTAGAGTCAGGTATTTGAAAGCTAATATATACTGGAATGACACTGCTTTTCATCTTTTCTGTCTTGCCATTATACTTTAAAAATAAGAATTGAATACAAGATGAAAGAATTTGCTGGCAATTTTTGGTCTCTGTTCCTTCTACATTTTGTGAAAAACATGGCAGTTCACTAATAGCTCTTCAAGAGCCTCTCCTGTAGTACCTACAATAAGCCCAATGACAATTGTTACTACTCCTAATTATCCATAGAAAATGGTTTCTTCACTCATTTTCAGCAGTGCAAAGTTCTTTTGTCTATCTTTGAGGGCATGTCTCTTGACAGGTCAAGGATGTTACTACAGCAGTCACTGTCATGACAGCAACTTACATGAGAGGTAACTTGAGTAACCCAAAGTGCTTAGACCCAGTCTTGGGTCACGCCGGCTCTGTTTCCTCTGCACTGCCTGCACATCTGGTATCATAGCTCCAAGTACCTGTTCCACACTGCCAGCTTTTATCTTTTAGCTTTAGTGTCTTGAGACACAAAAATGTCCCCATGTTTCACATGGTGACAAGACAACTCCCTGCACAGAGGATTCGTTGAACCTTTGCAAGAAAACCTGTCAGCAAGTGCATGAGGTATTTGCTATTCACATACCCAGCCAGAAATTCTCTCCCATGCATGCCATTTTCCTACCTGGCTTCCTTCTTGAAAAACAAAGGTCTGTAATATTGTCATGTTTTTACTGGCAAAGCCTCAAGCCCCAGGCCCTAGTGATTCTCATTTCAGGTGTGGAAAATGTGATGAAAAATGGAGACACCTGTTTTGTTTTTGTTTTCCTCTGCAATTAAAATGTGTTAAACTGCTGGGATTTTCTCCCTGATGAACTCTAACACAGAAAATCCAACTTAATCAGCAGTTGAGCAGCCTGGTGTCACCCTGTGATGTCCACTCAACTCTCTCTTCCCCTCTCATGACCCATGAATGAAATAGATGTTCTCTGGCGTAAATATCAGGTGTCCACCTGCACGGATAATCATGAGCTGATCTGCCAACGGGCAATGTAAATGGTGTGGATAACTGCTGAGCACTCACTGGGGGCTTTTCCCCAGGGCAGGCACTGACCTGGATCTGTGTTCTTTGTGCAGCCCCCAAGTCTTACGGGACAGGGAGGAAGAGCCTCTCTGGGATCCTCATCCTGCTCCAACCTGGCTGAATTGGCACACAAGCTGGAAAGGCGCTGGCTGGAGGAGAGGAAGGGAGTCTGTCATGCAGAGGGCAACCACGTGAGCCTCATTTCGTGAGCCTCATTTCCTTTGGAAAGCAGGCTCGGCAAGAAGCGTGCGGGCCTTTGTTTTTCTAGAGGGATTTCCTCCTGCAGCTGCTAGAAGCCTAAAGGAAAACTTCAGTCCTCTTGGACTCCTTTTACTTTACAGTCTGGGCAATTATGTGCATATTCAAGTCACTTTATACATAGGCATAAGTGATGGGTTGAACCAGGACCTCCGGACTCAAGTGTGGTCTGACGCTGCTCTGCCAGGAGAGCAGTAGTGAAGGTGTTTGCCTCTGTTGGAGCAATGGGCTCCCTCTCCATGGGTGCAGCAGCCCGTCAGCACCCCGGGGTGGAATCTGTGCCCAGGGTCCAGCCTACCACCCTGCTCATGGACACTGCGAGAAAGGCTGCTGCTCCTTCAGAAAACCAAAAGCTGTTGCCACAAATGCCAGGGTAATGCCTGTTGCTTGCAAAAGCCCCTGCCAGAAGAGCCAGGCAGAAGGGACCATGCTGTACTTATACTTCAAAATTCTTTTAACTTGTATGTGTGCAAGAAAGAGACAGAAATTTGCTGTTATTTTTAACCTCACTCAACTTTTAGTTGTAAAGGGTGGGTATAACCTACACAGCCCAAACCCACAGGCCATACAACAGGTATATAAACTAAGGCTGTGGGACTGAGTTGGAGATGCGGGGAGGCAGTGACACTGCTGAAGAGGAGAGCAGGGACCCTTGGTGGGTTCAGAGCCAACACTGCCTAAGGCAGCTGCACAGATTTCACATCCAGGTGGCTTGAGCAGGGCTGGTGTAGGCACTCCCTCCATCCAGCCTGGCCAACCAACAACCTTCAGGAGCAATCACTCTAGGTGGACTCTGCAGAGCTTCTCTCCTTTTTTTGCTTGCCCCAGAAGGTACATTTGGTTTCTGCGCCAACCACAAACAAGAAGTGGAGTTTCAACACGAGCTCTTTGGTGAAAATCACCCCAAGTTGTGGCACATAGTACACTCTCCTTCCCAAAGTGGAATGCAGCTTTAGAAGGGCAGCACATTACCATAAAACAAGCTATTCTTGTCTGTGTTTGAGCGCCAGCAGATTAATGACGAATCAGCTTTTTATGAATGCCTTTTTTCATCCCTTCCTTATCCCTCACCTGTGTCTTGCTTTTAAGACAGATGGTGTAACTTCCTTTGCAAATTCAGTTCCCACTGCTCACTTCTCATTTTGCCGCTGGGGAGCACTCCCAGGTAGGGCAGCTCATAAATAAATCTTTCCTTACAATTGCTCAGTGACATGTGCAGCCTATAAACAATCCAGCAATGTTGAATAAGGAGCTAATTCAAACTAGTGACCCTTAAGCATGAACTGAATACACTGAATAAAGACAGCTGGGCTATAGGTTTTGCTACTTTTGTAAAATATGCTTTAAATTAATATAAATACATTAAATGTGAACTTAGATATGATCCAAAACAAAACCCATGTAGAGCAGAAGTATGAATTCCCAGATACACAAGACTAGCAGTCAGCTGCTTAAATGAAGTAAGTAAATCGATAAGCAATTGTCACTTCAGGGTTAAAAAGTGTAATGTAATGAAATTAGATGCATTACAGAAGATCCTGCTTCAGTATTACTCTGTTCCAAATTCATTGCTCTGAAGTAGTATTTCAAAGTTTCTTTTTCTGAAAGTAAAAAGACGAGTGTGAGTTGCAATCTTTCCACAAATGGCATATGCAGCTCCTCAGGACTTGCATCACTAGGGTTGTGTTAAAAAAGCCTGTATACTGCAAAGTAAGGATTTTTTTACAGTATGGAGCCCTGTTAAAAGACAAACATTTCTCTCCCCCCCCCCAAAGGTCATGGGAACTGTTTCCCATAGATCTCTGCCCAGGAGTTTCTAGTTAAATGGCAGCCATTTTATTAAAATGTCTGTTTTCTGTCAAGCAAACTTAGCACGTCTTTAACTGTCAGAAAAGGCTATACAAACATGTGCTATAGCTGAACACAGAATCCATATACATTTGCTAATAACATGTTCTGACTTCACCAATAAAGACAAGTTTATCAAGTCCTGGATTTACCACTGTCGTCATTAAGGAGCCTTGCACTTGGCCACAGCTGACCACAAAGAAGTACGGCAGGAATAATATTATCGCTACCCTCATCTTAGGGTTAGGCTGTGGTACATGACGTTGCCTTTGTTATTTCTGTCTTATTTTGAATAGTGCCTGTTACAGCGGGAAGATATGGGGTATCTTTTCTTAATTGCAAAAATCGGTCAAGCCAAAAGCCTGGAGTCAGACCTTGTGGGGGCCCTTCCCACATCAGTACAAAGCCACTTCTTCATCCTGGCAAGCTACTCGGCTACTCCGTCCTTCCTACGCTGAAACTTACACGCTCCATCACCACATCTGAGCACGTCTCATCCTGAGGTCCCCGCTGGGATTAGCTTCTCACGTGCTTGCTTTCTTTTACTCTCTCTTCCAGTGTATACAATGATTTGAATTTTCTAACAACACACACATGTTATTATACATTTAAGAGAAGGTAACATCAAAGAAACAGAGTTTATACTGAGGGCAGAAGGTGATGAGGTATTTCCTGGGGAAGTTCACGCTACGGTATTAGAGCTGCTAAATATTGTTGTTCTAAGGAGTTAAATCTTTGGTAACCTTAGGAGTTTCTGTAAGTTTATATTATGTGTGGTGGTCTTTAACCAATGTTTAGTATGCAGTATGAGTTATTTGGCTCGGATTTGTATGGCAACCCAGTGACAGGGGAGCAGAATACAGACTATAAATTTATGGTACCCAAAAGTTTCTGAAACTCCCACTTGAAAAAGTAGTGTTCTGCGGTACAGCACAGGAGCCCTTTGATACGCCCTGTCCCCAGGCACTCTGCTGAACCCACCTGTGGCAGCTTTTGCTGTCAGGCAAAAGATCACTTCCCTCTGAGTTTGTACAGCGATTCAATAAAGCCTAAATACCATGTTAATGTAGTATTAATATTTACTGCTGTTACTGGGTTTGAGAGACAACTACTGTTTGCAGCTACGGATACCTGGAACTGGAAAAAAATGTCCCATGACTGCTGAGAGGTCCAAGAAGTGGCAGAAGAGGAGGCAGGAAAGACGAGAGACATCCTGGACTTCAACAGAGTTCTGGAGAGAAGGTCCAGCCAACCAGTCACTTGGTTTGTACAGATTGTCAAGAGACAGGACCCAACCAGAAGGCACAGGAGAGATGAACGAGCAGAGAAAGGGAGGTCAGGCTCAAAGCAGGGACAACATCAGGGAGAAAAGAGAAGCAGGAGTAGGTAGAAGCAATACTGATGTGATGCTGAAGCAGAGAGCACTCAAGCATCGTCCTAAAGATGGCCAGGTTCCAGGTACTCCCTTTAATATAGGATGAAGCCATTTGTGAGGAGGGATATATAGCCTGAGGCAGAGTGAGAGCATTTTAGCACCACAGCAGGGGGGCAGTTTTGTAATCCTGCAAGAAATCTCATATAAAAGAGCCATATATTCCCTTTCTTATTATTGCAAACAATAAGAGAGCTGTCCAATATGTGTATGCTCCTACATGGCACTCTTTGAGGGACACACAAGGAAATAATGAAACAGAATAAGCACTAGAAGGAGTCAGATGGAGCTGCCTGGTTAGAGACCAAAACAAAGTAGCCCTAAGGATAACATGGGGGAAATATAAAAGGAAGCAGAAAGCCAGGAGGAATTGGAGGATGCATCCAAACTGGATGCATCCAAGCTTGGAGAGCAGGCCAGGCAGGGCACTGGAAGCTGCCATGTAGCATAACAAGTGGGGCTCGTCACCAGTATGTCTAGGATATTTCCATGAAGTTTATTTCTTCTGTGTCGGACTAAGGAACTGCTGCTCTGGATCACACTCGCAGTCCAGCACCTCCTGTGGAAGAACAGCCAGGAGCCATGGCCACAGAGGAATGAAGCCTGAAGCTGACATTAGGGAAAAGGTGTTGCAAGGAAAGGTCTCCCCAGGAGCGAGGTGATAGGTTCTGCCCTATGGCCTCAAGTTCAGATCCTTCCCATTGCTCTTTCAGTTTTATTTTGTTTAATGCTAGAATGTAAGTGGTTATTATTGGTTTTCAAACCAACATTTAATCCTCATATTTGAAAATACCTTGAGAATTATACTGCATTCCCACTAATTACTGCACCAAATAAAATCTGTTCCAAAGTATAGAAACTACCGAGCATATGTATTGTCATTTCTTCAGTGTCAGGAATTCCAACTTTTCCCCTGGTTTCCTGTCTCAAAGTTGCATTGTTCTAGCTGAAGAAGAAGTTGTTTCAGGATTACTTGTAAGAAACTTCTGAGATGATCACTGATTGAGACATAACCCAGCCCTATTTCCACAGAAGTTCCTGCTGACCTTACATGTTGTGCTTTCTTTTTATTATTTAACATATTTTCTTCTTCTAGTAAGAGACATTCTCACATTTTATACTGACATTATATTTTCATGGAGATACTTTCCTAATGCTCTGCATGGAGATTTTTGATTCTTATCATTATCTGCAAAGATTTCCATCTGAAGTTATTATTTTTGTTTCATTTGGCATCTACATTTGGGAAAGAGCCAAGGAAGGAAGTGACAAATCCATCAGCTTAAGACGGGAAACCCTGTGATTTCAGAGCTGCTCATATCTCGCTAGAAGCTGCTTTTCCCTTCGGCTATTTCATACTAACATCCTTTCATGGGAGAGCTTCTCCATTCACGTAATTAAAATATACCATCAAAATATTTATTCATCAAAAACTGACTGGAATAAGTCTAATCTTGCCTGTTATATACTCTACCATGTTTACACAGCACCCAAGACAGCAGACCTTAATGGGACATGAGAGCATGACTATATATTAAACATAACATGGTAATAACAGCTTTACAAAAAGAATGGATCATTTGTCTAATTGCTACCCTGCTTATAAACTATTTTGCCTGGAAGATACTAAGTCAATCACGAGTACCACGTTGTATGTGTATGTTCCTTATATATTTCTATAGCATCTTTCCTCCTTTGCCTGAGGCACAGTGGAAACAAGCAGCAGTCACTCACTCTGGCTCCTTCCCTGTGAAAAACAGTGGGTATTTCAGCATCAGAGAAAGGGAGGTTTTCAGTTTGCTTCTCTCAGTAGCAACTCTCAGGGTCTCGAGATGCTTATTACCATAGAAAAGCAAATGAGAATAACTGCATTGACTAAGTTGTGCCTAGCACAAGCCCTGGGTAGTGATTCATAATAACAATAAAAACATTGCAAAACAATGTAAATGTCAGCGCGATTAAAAAGCCCCCCTCTAAAGCAAACAAGAAGGAGTGTTACATGTAATAGCTGCCCTGAGTTGCACAATATCTAACAACTCCTATCTGAAGCTCTCACTATCCCTCAGAACAGCCTCCAGCAAGCAGAAGGCATTTTAGTCCCCAGTCACTAATCCCAAGAAGGCTCGTTGCCTCCATCTACGTCCTCTAACTCCTCCTGTTGCATTGCAACACAACAGGGGAATGACAAGGATGTGGACAATCAGCAGCAAAGTTTGGAGTGAGGCTGCCTGAAAGAAAGGGGAGATTAGGATGAGGGCTACATTGAACCAGAGCCAACCAGTCAAACCATGGTACTTACACAGTAAATAACCGTGATGACAACTTCGCTCACCTTTCAGCACTTGCCCCTTTTAAACAATTCTGTAGTATCTTGTGCCCTTACTCCTAACAACGTATCACTGTGGGTGTTGACATTTAACCTGTTTGTCAACAGATCCATTTACATCTCATTTCACTGGCACTCCATGCAAGAGGCAGTAAGTGAAGAGCATTTTAGCACAAGTGATGAAAGATGTCATTCCTGGTGCCCTTTAGCACTGCCTGCACTGCCATGAAGTATAGCTACCATTAGTAAGAGGGATTTGAGTGTAATGTCTACTTTCACCCAGCAAGGTCAAAAATTTATGGTTCTGACCTTTTCTCTCTCGTTTGATGTTGGAGTGGGCTTGGGTCATGTTCACAAGGAATAGCATAAAGTCAAATAGAGTTGATGCAGGTCCAGTGTGAAGTGATGCAGAGGATTCCACCTCTCCCTGATAAAAATGACTTCAACAACTTTAATAACAAGGGCCATAACGTTCCACAAATTTTACAGAAAAGGTTGTAAGGGTGTTAAATGTTTCAGAGGGGGACATGAGAATTCCAAGAAGACCTGAATTTATTCTTACCATTGTGTAGTTTCTCAGACGTATTCCTCAAGGTCTCAAATACATGCTTCAAGAAAAGCAAGTCTTGCTATGGCATAAAGGTCTGTGTTAGTTAAACCAGCATAACTTTTAAGTGCTGTGCTCTTAGCAGGCTGTAGACTGCTTTGACTTAGTTTGGGTTGGTCACTTTGCACCTGCAACCTAGAGAGACACACCAACCCTCGTGCTGCATTCCCCGGATTTGACCAAGTTGGCTCAGTTGGACTGCTCTCTATGCTGACAAGCCTGGGAGTTTTAATAGACTCTTATACTTTTCCCTGATTCTTATTTTTAAGGCCAGCCAGAGCTGAACTATTCGGCTGAGTCACTTTCCAGCACTGGAGTCCTCTGATGTGCACAGCTGCCGTACGGTCTCCAGCACTCTCCTCTCGCCCCATCACCAGCAGCTTGGCACGCGAGGAGCAGGAGTGCTCTCTCCGTGTACACCAGTGACGGAGGGCAACTGCCCAGCGACTGGGGGGAAGGGGTATTTTGGGGACTGTTGGCTCCTCTCTCACTAAGTGTGACAGACGAAAGTCACAAAGTTCAGCCAAGATCAATCCTGCTAGTGTTTAAGACTGGGGATTAGCTCAACCCATTGCAGATGCGGTGGCTCAGTAAGAAACCATTTTCCAAATAACAAGTTGCTTTGCGGTCTCATTATCTGGAATAGATATTTTTTCTTTTTTTTTTTTTACTTCCAAGAAGGTCATTGCTGTGTCCAAGTGCTTAAACGCATACATAGTAACTACGCAGAGATTCAAACATATATCATCTGTGATGCTATAGTACAGCTGGCATTATGCGTTTAATTTTGGTACAGTTTGGTTTACTTTTAATACATTTTCTTGCTGTTTTCAACAAGAGTGAGACATTTTGACAAGGAAAGATTTAGAGCAATTATGGACACTCACAAAACATGCTGATACGAGAGATCTGCAGATATCCTGCAATTTTTTTGTGCTGGTGTTTTTTTGCTTTGTACCTGTAGATGCTCCCCCTGGCTGCAGTAGCACAAGTCTAAGCAAATGTAGCCTTCCTTGAAGATAATGTTTCCCAAACTTTCTGCTAGAAGGCATAACTTCATCAATTCCCCAAGTTTTGGACCTGAGTTTGGGACTTCTGCCAGAAAATTTAATGTCTATTTGCATTCAAGCTATCTGTTTTAGCGTGCATACAAGCTGTCCTCTGCTGTCAGGGACTGCAGCAAGAATTGTTGCTTAAGAGTGTCTTTGGAAATATCAAGTCATACATAAGCTATGAAATAGATTGTTATTGTTATAAGGATATTTTTAACACATTTGAGCATTGAGTAATTAATACAAATGCATTTTGATTCCTATTAGCTAAACCCTTTGGTATCTAGCATGCTTCCTCCCCGGCTTTTGTAGTCTAGCAGGAGATATAATTTGTACCAGCCCACCCAGGGCACGGGACTAAGAAATAACCTATATGTTGCATATCTTTTCTTGCTGCTTCTCACTGCTGCAGTGACCTTTCTCCCTGATGTGAAACTTCATGTCCAAATTTCCTCCCCAGTACCACAGGATGCTGCAAGTACCAACTAAAAGAACTGCAAGGGAAAAAAACAGCGAGAAAGAGAGCAGTTAAATGGTAATTAGCAAGGATAACAAGACAAATAGGAATAGCTGTTACAAGGGTTCTAACCCCAGCAAGACCACTATGAGAGAATATTATATCTAGTAATGTTCCTTGTCAAACTTAATGGATTTTAAGTACCTTGGCTGCTCCTTATATAGATACTTTAAATTCACTTTGCAAAACCCATGAGACAGATATGCTAAACACCTACCTCTGGCCACCCGCTCGTCGTTGTTGCAGCTCGTGACTCACCTTGCATACTGCTGTGGTCCACTATGTCCGTGCTCAGCCCTTCCTTTCTGGTCAAGAATACGGAGGCACGGAAACTTTCTTAACTATGGGGTATCTTCAGATATGTGGGTACTTCCCCAGGACCAGTGCAGCAGCATGTTGGTTTTGTTACTACAGGTGGCCAACACTTTTCCAGGCAGACTGATTTCTCCGGGGAATATTGTATTTTTAATGCCACTCGGTTTTCACAGTATTGGCTTTATATGAAACAAGTTGACTCCTAGAAAGTACAAGAAACCAGAATCTTTTAAGTTTTGCTATTCCTAAAGTGCTGTTAGATTGAGCCCTATGCTTCTGTTCTTCTGAGTCCTCCCCAGCCCACCAAGCCCCTGAGCTTAGGAAGCAGTGATGCCCAGGGCACTGTGCGAGGCTTAGCCCAGCCTGGGAGCTACACCCCTGCAGTGGAACAGGCATGTGAGCCCCAACACTTGTAAATTACTGCAGTAGTATATACTTAGTCAAATGCCTGGTTTTCAGCAAAAACAAGGATAAATTTTTGTTAGCTTTTTCTGTTTTTTTTCATGTAAAAATGTCATTTTTATATTATTATTTAGTTCTCTCCCTCCTTGTTGGATATCAACATTTCAGACTTCACCACCACAGTAGCTGCAAAGCATTACCACTAGTACAAGAACATGACACCGTGCTCAGAAATACAATCTTTAAAGCAAGGGTTACCCCACTGAATATTTTATGCTTTTTGGTTTGCTTTTTGCTTAGCAATTAGGAAGTATCCTTTGTTTGTGTTTCGACAAAATTATTGTAGTAGGACACTCTACCAAAAAAGGCAAGAAAAGAGCTTTCATGCCAGTCAAGAGTTCTCTTTTTATTTTTCTAGCAATAACAGAGTCACAAAACAGGAGTATTTCAGATGTGGGCAATCTGGAGTTTGGTTAAACAGGAATGAAACAATCCACAAGTGACAACTTGCTTTTGTAACAAAGATTACCTCAAACCCAGGAAACATTACACAGTAAACCTCTCCTTGTCTGCGTTTCAAGGTAGTGGCTAAAATACTGCTTCTAGGTACTTGAAAATAGCCAGTGCTATTTCTTTCTATTTCTGTTTCTTCTGTGCCTCTTCTCGTGCCCTCCTCAGCAGGGCTTCAGCAACGGATCGGCCCACCTGACTTTTCAGACCTGAGCTGCCATGCATGTTTGTGGGTGGTTTCTCCCCCGTTTGGTGTCGCTCTGGAAGGAAAAGGTGGAGCAGTTGGGTGAAGCCAGCGCCATCCCACTCCCCCAGCCACAGCCAGCCTAGCCCCTGGAGCAGACTATTTTCTCATCGTCGCATGACTAATATAACCACAGGCACTTGAAGTGCATGGGAATTTTTCCAGCCAGTATTCAGAGGGCAGCAGCAACCTTTCTGCTGAGGAGGGTCTTATGACACATTTTCTATTTTTTTTTTCTTTCAGTAAAGAATTTGCTGGCAGTGTTGGTGCAGCAAGACAGACCCCAAACCTGGCACCATTGGAAAATGACTTTTCTCGAATCCTTCATATACCTTGAATTTCATGCCAGGACAGGCCACACTGGTGACAGTGACAGTCCGTACATTTTCTCAGGCATGTTCTCTAGTTAAGCTCTGCCAAAAATGGCTGAGCTGATCATTTCATGGTTACTGCACAAGAGCTCACAAGACGGACAGTGAAGCCTTGCTAGGCTGTGTGATATGTTCCACAGCACAATACTGGCAGCGTTCGGTGGCGGCTCACAAGGTTGTTAAGAGTCATTTTAACTCTTGCATGTGCTGACACTGCCTTTTTGGGTTCTCGTCCGGTTAGCCTGCAAGCCCCTGAGCAGGGTTAATCAGCTCCCTGCTGGCGCTCTCATTAGGAGCAGCTGAGGCATTGCTGTTTCTTCTGTGCCTCTTTTTACATCTGTTTCTATGTTTCAGAGAAGCCTTGCCAAGAACACCCCAATTTATTTAGCTCTCACGTCTGATTTGATTTGAAGTTTCTCAGCCCCTCACCCTTGGGTCTGGCCAGATCACTGGAGCAGAAGTCACAAGATTTCTTAAAAAGAAAACAACGGTAAAAAAGCTGATTAGACAAAACTGTTGAAAATCTCAAAGAATTAATTTACAGACTAGATGTGATAGCTGCCCAGAATGGCATCTTTCCAACTGCAGTGTCCCTATCACTCCAGTCAATGATGGGACAGATTAGGCACTGAATTCCCGCCAGCTGATACACTAGAGGATTTTTATTTATGAGAAATGTTGCAATTTGGTAGGCTTTGACCATTCCTTTGAACTTTGGATGTTCACTTTGCCTGATTTTGGCAAGTTTGCACCTCAGTGAATAGCTATGTGCTGTTCAAAATCTACATGACCACAGAACTGATACCTTTAATTTATAAATGTGACCCACACGTACTTTGGCTACACGAGGCCTGGTAAACGGAGAATGCAGTTACACTTCAGCATGAGAAGAGACACAGAGCTAGACTAGACCGGGGAGTTTGAAGATGTCTTGCATGCTTCAATTTCAATGCTGTCTGACTGAAAGCTTGATAAAAATCCTATCTCAACCACAAAAACTGAACAGCCAATTAATTACTAACATTGTCTCAAATGACTTCTAAGTAAAGGAGAATGTGGCTGTCTTCAAGGCTGACATTTTAGGTATGAAATTCAGTTTCACGTCGGAGATCCTTCACTCTGTTGTGCGATGAACTCTCTGCGGGGCCAGCCCTGCTGCTGGCACTCCGCCTCGCCAGCCCAGTGGGAATTCAGTTCTGCAAAAACCTCTGAATGATGCTACTAGCATCAGCCCACAGCTGATGTCTGCAAGCCAGGAGCATCACTAGCTAGTCCATAAGATAAAAATGTCAGTAAGCCTTACAGAAACACAGAAAAGTCTTCATAGAAAAGAGCATTGAAAGAAACTTCTAGCTGTGTCTTCTCTTTTGCAGTGACAGTATGTGGTTAAAACCCAACTGCTGGCTGCTAAAAGGCACAGGCCAAAATCAGATCTTTGTACTTTTGAAATATGAGGGAATTAATATTTAAACCTTCAGGCCTAATTCCTGCAGACTTACATTTCTAACTAGCTTCACAATGTCCAGTCCACAATAAGGGAAAAAAAAGTCTTCGGCGAGCAAGGAGAAAATTTCTTGTGACTGGCTCTCCAATTTTTGCTGAACAACTTATGAAAATTACAGTCCTTTCCCTTGGTTCAGTTTATAACTGGATCTCTGGGATAAAAATACAGATTTGGGACAAAACTCTGCTTCTTGCAATAGAAGAGATTGTTTTGTTTGTCTTGTTTCTTACAGAGGTCGAAGAAGGGCAGTTATTTTTTCACAAATCTAAATGGGTATCAAGTGATGGTTAAAATAGGAAAATACCCCAGGAGCTCTGGCCTCTCTGCATAGGTGCAAATCTGTAATTCAGCTGAATTCATTCCAGAGCTATATTAACCTGAGTGCAGGTCAGCAGATGGCAGGCAGGACACAAGGGCAGAGTGGGGCAGGAGAACTGACTTGTTAAACCCTGGACTTGCAACCGGATCTCTGCCAGCGGCTGTTCAAAGCCTCCAGAGACTGCAGGCAAGCCGGGGGCAGACAGGGCACTGCGCCGGCACAGGCAGCCGCGGAACCAGGGCCCCGTGCATTGATTTATTTTAGAAAGCCCAGGACACAGTTAGTGGACAGCCTAAATATAGCTCCATCAAAGTGGAAAAACAACCTGGATTCAGCCATGTACAATCAACAAACCTCCTCACACCTCAGACGCCGGGACATGCCGTACAATGTGCGAAAGTCAGCTCTTTGTGGGGGCAGAGGAGGAAGGAAAGTGCCAGCGGAGGGAGGACAGACCCTGAGCCGGAGCCGGGTCTCCCCTGCAAACACAGCAGCAGGTAGATGCAAGGGGACTTCAGCCTGCGGAGCATGCTATAGCTTCTACCAGAGCAAGAAACAGCAGTGCCCCAATGGCAAAAAAAGAAGAAATCTCTAGAGAAAGCAAACGGTAATTACATGTTTCTAGAGCTCTGTTCTCCAAAAACTTATTCCGAAGCAAGATGTGGAGGAAATCTGGTTTTTACTTATGCGAGCAGTCTTGGCCAAATGTCTTCTTTTTCCCTCCCCCTTGACTACTTCGCTAGAAATCACCTTCATTACTCACACACAAACAAGGCTGTTGCCATAGAAGTCTTCTTGACTTGGTTAAAAAGTGATTCAAGAGGATCACCCGGTGGCTGAACTGGCTTATGCCGAGAGTAAGACAGCAGAAACCAGGCCCTCTCTGGTGGCTGGGGCTGCGGGGAGAGCCCGACTCTCCCGTTAGAGCTTGCCAATCTTGGTCTCTGGTTTTGCTCAGGAAGTGAAGCTGAACAGGAAATTATTGTGCTGCGTGACATGGAGAGCTGTATTATGTAGTATTAAGAAGATCATGTTTATGAAATGTTATTTTTCCACTTTAATGGTTAAAGCTTTGGGCTTGTTTTCTTAATATAATTTTCATTTTCTGCAGTTATTCATGTTTTAGTGCTCTCCTCCTCCAAAGGATAAGATCCTCTCCTCTTTCACTAATGCACAAACTCTGCGTCTCCATGGCAGCCCCGGGGCCAAGGGAAGGGAAGGTGAGTCCTGACACATGCCGAGCGCGTGGTGGAAATCATCCCAATGTGCCTCTACGCTACCGATCGATGCTGGAGCGGCAGGCGAGGCTCCTGGGCACACATGGGGCTTTGGGGACACCGCGCAAAGTGCAGGGGGGGAGGCAAAAGGAAGGGGCTAAGGGGCTTACCATCTTCTTCCAGTGGGTAGAGATGTGGTCTCGCCTCCTTTATCTTTCAGAAATGGTCTGTAGCAAAGTGCTGGCATTGCAAGGGGCCCTGTGACTTGGAGAGTGCAGTATAAAATAATTCATCCACTTCCAAGAGTAAGGCTAAAATAAAATATACACTGCTCAGCTCATTGTAAACATTAACAATCTTCCTTATAGCCTTTCTGATGAGCCTCCTCTAGCTACTGCTATGTGCTGGAGCAGCGGTTTGGCATTGCTTTTGCAGATATATACCCTCCCGGGGACATTCCCTGAGTTAAGGGTCCCTCTTGCCTCAGAGAACTTGCACTTCTCTCATGCTTGTTAAGAGACAGAAGCTGCCAGGCTCCAGAGGTGCCACAGCAGTGAGCCTGCCCCGCTGCCCCTTCACTGCTGCGCGGCGCTGGCCCAGACACGTGCCACCACAGTGGCCGTGCTGCTGCTGCAGGCACCGAGCAGCTGAGGGCTGCCCACGGTCCCTCTGTGCCCAGGCACGCACTCCTTCCTGGGCTCCCAAACGTCCCTTTGCCAACAGAGTGGCGAGGGGTGGGATGCAGCACCCTGCCTTTAACGGGAGGTGAAGGACAGAGAGATCGGTGGGGTCTGCCCACAGGAAGGAGGGAAGGATGACACAGAGGAAGGAGCCAGGTCTGTTGGGGTGGATGGGGATGCCTGGAGATGGCGGGAGGACAGCCACATCCTCACTGGTAACTCCAGTAACTCGCTGCTGAGCTCCAGCTGCAGGGTCTGTGGACTAACCCTGCGCTAGGCTGAGCAGGCTGCAATACCCAAGGTGTTTGGTTACCCTGAGGAACGGGATGAAACCAGTCTCTTGATTAGCTGTTGGTTGATTAACGGTAGCCTGCTGTACCCTGGGTGAGACAGAGGTCCTACAGGAGATGTAATCTGGCTGTGCAGCCAGAGGCACTGCCACTGTGCAGGATGTGACACAAGGAGGCACAGGAGGGTAGCATGGACATGGATATTGTCCTTTCCTAGCCCAAGGGCTTCATTTGGTAGCTACAATATTTAGTAGACATATTTTTGTGTTATTTTAAAACACACTCTGCAGTTTCACATAAACCACTGTCACAGTCCTGAAGTTGAAAAGCAAGACAGGGCTCATAGTGTATCCTGTGCGCATGTGGATCTAATTATCGGGGGAGCATTAACAAAATAATCTCTCTCTGCCGAGGCTTACTAGGGCTCCCAAGACGTCGTCTGAGAGAAGTATCTGACATCTTTAGAGTGTTAAGGCTAAGGATTTTCCTTTAGAGCTAAACATGTGGGACACATACAATATATTTTTCCATTCTAATTAGCATTTTCATTAGCCAAACTGTGCCTGGCCCTATACTTCTAAGAGACACACTGATTTCACACACCACCGAGGAAAACAGATACGCAAAGACAGTGTAATTATGCAGGATTTTAAGCAGCTTCCACTTAACCAGTGAATGGTGTAATACTAGTCTAAAAGCTTCAGCCAGCCTTTGATGTAAAATTTAACTGTTAAGAGACAGAGAGTGGAAGAGGGAGAGAGAGAAAAGAAAAAGCCTGGAACAGACTTTGCAGACTGGAGCTGTGTGAAAACTGCTGATCAAACACTGCTTGATCAGTTGAGTGCCATGATTTGGACAGGAGGAGAGCTGAACCTCTGTTTGAACGTTGTCTCCTTCCCAGACACAAACTCAAAAGATCACCTACTCACTTGGTATTTAATTTGCAATATTGATGTGTTAAGCTGCTCCCACACACAGTAAATCAAGGAGCAAGGAGCAGAAGACAACTGCCAGCCCATACAGACAGTGACTCGCTTCATTTATTACCCAGGGAAGTGTGTCCATTTTGCAAACAGAAGTGGCATTTTCGTCGCTCGGTGGCACCCAGTGTCTTATTACAGCAGGACTGTCAGGGCGAGAGATTTATTGACAGCTTGGGTTAAAAGTGCCAAGTGGCCCATGACTAACTCAGTGAAAGCCAGCCTGATGCAGAGGTGGCCACTTGTATCTCTTTAGAGGACACAAATATACTGCAGTGATGCCAGAAGTTCTCGGGCATTATTTATCTGGGAAACAGTGTGTCTGAAAGGGAAAATAAAAGAATTTTGACAAGTTGCCCATGCTGAATATGAAGTGCTTTGCTGTCTCCTGGAAGCAAGCAGGGGTTAAGCCTGAGGAAGGTATGCCTTCCCAGGCCTGCTGGGATGCAGCTGGGCTGTCAAACCCAGCCTTTGCCTCTGTTAAAACAGGCCAGAAGCTCAAGAGCTCAAGAGACGAAAAGCAAGAGATACCTGTTCCGTCACCCACAACAGCACTTCTCCACTAGCAGCTTTCAAACAGCTAATCAAAAAAGCAAGCACAGACTGGTATAACGCTTGAAACATGCTGCTGCCTTTGCATGTCACTGTCATCCATCCTCACGTGCTCAAAAGCCCACAATCTGGTTTTTAGATGAGGCACTGGAAAAGCTATTGCCCATGAAGCTGAGCATCGCACCGCACAATGATATAGCCCTGTAGTACAGCACTGTCTCTCTCAGGAGCAGGCCAGAAGATTTGCACTGAATTTGTAAGGCCTCAGAACCAAGACTTTCGGGCTGTGCTTGTTCTGGAGTTTTCTTGACCTGCTTGTAGCTTTGTTTTACTTTGTTTTCCTTCATTTAGCTGTGGCAGCAAGTTCTCTAGGTGACCACGTATGCAAAGCTGATTTCTTTTACTTTTGTATATCTTTGCTTTTACAAGCATGCTTTTATGGAGATAGCAGTTATTCTACACAGAATGAGATATTTATGACTAATATAATAATGTAGTGTAGAGGAGGACGGGTCTGCTAAAACGGCCATCGAGAAGTGGAGACACAGGATGAGGCGCAGAAGAGCACAGGCATGGGATGATGAGAGATGGGGCACAGGCTGGCACTGGTGATCCCACAGCTATAAACATCTCTCCCATAGTCAGTTCAATAAAAGTGGAGCTGGACAAAACTGGGTTTAGGGTAAAAAAGGCAACAAAGAAATAGTACCAAACATATGTAAAAGGCACCACATATAGTAAATTTCAATGAAACATGCAGCTGCACACCACTGGAGAAAGAGAAAGGTGTAAAAAAACATGTTACCAAACTTATGAAAATGACTCCAAGTGGATCCTTAGTTCGAGGAAGGAGACACCATCAACCTGAACATCACACTCCTCCCTGCAAAGCACTCCAGATGCCCCTGACTCGCTGCAACACTCCCAGCCCCACCAGACTGAGACCATCCACCTCAGGGCAGGGAGGAGCAGGGGACGGGCGAGCCTGACACCAGGAAAAGGGGTAGAAATTAAGTGTGTGTGAAACGATTTTAACTGCACTGTTATTCTTTCTTTTTCTGTAACAATTAGATCTAGACTAGCAGTGATTCTTGAATTACTGTTAAGGTTTCAGTATAAAGTGAGCTGCTTCTTCACCTGTAAACAAGATTTTTAACATAAAAATTGCTAGAATTAATGAAATGTGGTGACATCAAAATGACGGAGAGGTCACAGATAGGAAAGAGTCTACTGGTCTTCTGCGGGTTTGCTCCGGGCTGTCACAATTCCCATGACTGAGCTGTGGTACGGGGTGACTTCTGGAGGTCAGACGAGGCATGGCTGGGAGCTGCACAGCACAGCATGTTCCTTGGCGAGGGACAGCTATTTTGGCAGAGAGCGGCCACGGTGGCAAGCTTTCACCCACCACAAGGAAATCGCTGCCTTTCCCAAGAAAGGGAACACGAATGGATCCCAATGAGGAAAAGAGAATCCTGGGACAGATGAACTGAAACACACATTATTTATGTCGAAATACTAAAGATCAGGCCAGAAAATGCTATAGCCAAATTGATTTGGAAGGGCCAAGCTGGATTCATGAGAAGGAGTCTAGCAGAGGATGGTATGTGCATAATTTGTAACTTAACCCACGCTGCAGCGATATGGAGACACCAGCTGTCATACCCTTTGTGGATGCATAGAAAACATTTAACATGATTTAATGGGACTATTTGGATCAAGTGATGTTGAAGTTTGTTTTTCACAAGACCTTTGCTGATAGTGTTTTCTTTATGGACCTTCTCCTGCTAAACTGTCGCCAAAACTCAGCAGGATGAAATTTCTTCTCCATTTTCCCTGGGAAAAGAAAAGCACTGCAGTTCAGTGGGGCTAATCATACTAGCAGGTATCAAGTCTTTAACAGTCTTTTATCAAGTCCTTTTTTTCTTTTCTTCATAAATAGGGAAAGGGGTATTTGCAGCTGCTAGGTTAAAGCACCTGGGAAACACCAACTGCAAAAAAATAGAGGCTTGGGAGGCCTGGGAGGCCAGCATCCGATGCATTATCATGCAAACTGCATCACGTAGAGCACCAACTACCAGTTCTGTAATCACAGCTTTTATGAACTCCAGGAGCTGCAATGTGCTTTGAAAACTTAGTTTTTGGATGGACGTATCTGGATGATGGATCCACGTCAGCCTAGTCAGCTCGGTGGAATGAAACTTACAGATATCATCAAGCTTTGTATCAATAGAAGCACAAGAGTCTGGCAACTCTTCAGATGGGCCAACATTTTCAAAGGTCATTGCCAATTTTGCAATACCAGATTTTTAGTCTAATGCTCAGACCTATGCCACCTGCTTTACAGATATACACAGAAAAGCTGGTCTTTGCTCCAGAGACCTTACTTTCTAAACACATGGATCCCATACAGGCAAGGCTGCTGCTAGAATTAATAGTCTACTAATCATGTTAGCTTTTACTTTTCAGCATATGCTGATGCCATATTTCTGCAGCCAAGTTATCTATAACATGATGGATAGTTTTGTCTGCTTCTAATTTTCAAGTAATAGTGGGAAAATTTTAGATTTAATCAGAAGAACCTGACATTATTCTACAGTTTTGTCCTTGGCATTGCTTTCACGATTCAAAAACATTCCCAGTGCCCCGCTTTCAAACTCTTAATAGAGGTGGGGGTGGGTAGACCCCAAACTTCCCGCCTCCATCATTATGAGTGGGACTCACTCAAGAGGTGAGTCGGTTTCCCATTACTTGCTTCAGGGCCTAGACCTCCCATGTCGCCAGCCCAGCACCAAGGCTGCTCTCACAGTGTCCAACCCAGCCACCACCCTGTGCCTTGGACAGGGGCCACAGGGCAGGAGAGAGGCTGCTGCTGGGAAATATTCCTCCTTGAGGCTTTCTGGAAAGCTGTCTAACTGTAGGACCCGCTGCACTGCCATATTGCCCTGGCAAAGCAGCTGGCGGTGGGGAGGGCAGGCGCGGTGGCTCTCCGGTGCTGGCAGACGGAGGAGTCGGGAGGGTGTAGTACTCTGCGGGTACTGCCACGGTCCTTGCCCAAGTTGGACCGTGTGCTGCCGAACAAAAGCACTCGGGAATGTTTTGCTGCGGTACGTTCCCTTTCCCATCCTGGCAAGATAAGTCATAGAGCAGGGCGAGTTCATTATGTTCCATGTTTGTTGATCTAAGTGAGACAGAATGAACTAAGACTGATTTTATTTGGCTGGAAAGGTCTGAACAGCAGCTAATATTAAACACCTCTCATGTGAAGCAGGGACATTGGTACTGAAAGAATTATAATGACTTAATGTGAACATTAATAAAGTGTTCATGAATAATACATTTTAAATTATTATCTAGGTATTGGCTGGCTGGAGCTCCAACCTTAGCCCATATTTCTCTGGCACTATTTAACCTCATCACTAATTTAGGGAATTAGAGGCACTAGAAACCCTACCTGTGGGGGAATATGGATAAAGTTAATAGTATAATCCTTGTCCCAGTCACACACTGTTTCCCTTTTTCTCCTATAAAAGAGGGTAACAGATAAAATGAAGTCTATGACTGTAGTCCATAAAATGAAGTCTACACTGGGTCTGTGGCCTCTTCACACAGTGAGATGGGACTTCAACCAACCCAGGCCATGCAGCGTCCATAGGAGCTCGTCAGAAGTGCAGGAGCCATTTTTCTTTGAGGCTGCAAGTGCCTCCAGCAGGTCCCTGCTAGTTCCACGTGCTGTTGATGTGGCCAATAACTGCATTGTCTCTGATGGAGCAGACAGCAAATTCAGCCCATCTCCTTTTGATTTTAAGAGTCAAGATTAGGATTCATTTGGAAAACATCCCCTTGGCCAGAACTTTCCAAGCAATGGATGGAGGAGGCAGATAACACCGTAATACATAGGCTCGTAAAGTGACACACTGGACTTCTCTCGTCTTTCCGTTGGCTGCTGGAGTGGATGTATCCATTTCCAATACCCAGCACACTCCACATGTACCTCCTGCACAGCTGCTTCTTGCAGCCATGAAACTGCACCTCTAGCAAGTATATTAGTAACACAGGGTACAGCTACACAAACAGATTGCTCTGAATGAAGTGGAGGTGTGGATTTACAGTGTCAGTGTAGCTGCTAGTGGCAACTTCTCAGAGGCAGCCTCTTCTCTTGGAGCAAGTTTCCCTTATGGTTAGGCAACTTTTCACTTACCACAGGCTGTGAACGGGACCTTGCTGCGGAAAACATGATGTGATGTAAATGCACATCCCTACAGTCACTTGTTTGTATAGCTGTACCTCTAGAAATAAGAGTTGCAACCAGAGTAGAGCTTGAAAAGAGCCCTGCTGCTGGCCAAACAATGCTTTCAAAAGACTTTCAAACACTGCTTCATGTGGGATTTGTAAATTGTTTTGCTGTATGAATCACTGCGGCACCCGAGCCCGTTTCAGCCTGAGTCCGAAGCATGGTTTATAGTTAAAAACACCATGCAGCTGTAATACAATAACAAAGCGGTTCTTCTGACTAAAACTGGCCACAGTCCTAGGGGCTTTTCTCTTGCTTTCTCAGTCACACCCTTCCCTTAAATCCCCTCCTGGGTCATGCAGCTGACCCCAAGTCCAGGGCCTTTAATAGCTAGTCTAAACCAGCAAAATGATTTTCCAGAGCGGAACATTTAGGGTTTGATATATAGATAAAGAGTGAGCTTTAGTACTGTCTCATTTTTGACTCATGAGCAATGCCTGACCTCACTGATGTGCCCCCAGCTGGTTTTCAGAAACTGAGCTATCAATCAGGGGAAATATTCATCCTCAAATTCCCAAGCACCATAGGTGTCATGTGGATGTCACCAGAAGGCCATGCCAACTGCACACCCACGCACCTCTCTTCTGCTGTACCCCAAACTGCTGTGGCCCTTCAGGAGCTTAAACATCTGCAGCCTCTCTACTGCTCTTGGGTACAGACATAGGTGACAGCTGTTGGCTTTCTTCCAGCAGTGTGAGCACCCAGAGAAGGCAGCCAGCAAGGACCTGCATGTACCGCCGGGCATGGCCACCCCTCCCCAGTCAAGCAATGCTATGCAGGACTATGCTTTAATTTGGGATTGGGGTAGGGCTAAGCAGAAGGGACGTTTTCTGCAAAATGTACCTGTTTTCATCAGAATTTTTTTGAAGATTGAATTAAAGTAAGGGAATGCAGAGAAATACATCTTTGCAGTACCCAATTTGAAATTGTGAATTTTTGAATGTGATCCTTAAAAAAAAAAAAAAAGAAATCCTTTCTTTTTTTTGAAGAAAACCTCAAAATCTGCAGAGAAGTGTTCCCCAAATTTCTCCAAATTTTCCCCAGATTGAAACTCCTGTCCAAGCCAGGCATTTTCACAGAAACAAAAGCAGTAACAAAGCTGGATCATTAACATAGTGTAGAAACCAAGTTTCAGCTGATTGTGTTGGAAATGTTCATATTTTCAATATCTTTTTCTTCTTTACCAGTTCTAATAAACCACATTAACTTAGGGGAAGGAGATACTACAACACACAAAAACCTTAGTTGTCTTCAGTGCTCTGCAATCTCTCTTTAGCAAGCTAGGTGTCTGGTTTTGTCATCAATTCAGACATCACCCCACCTTGCAGTCCACAAGAGTGCCTATGTGCTGCACTAGCTCTGCCTAGACCAGCATCCACTTTTAAGTGATGAAAGTCCACAGAACCAGGTGTTTCTAGGCCAAGCATTCCAGTAAGTGAAATTTATTGTTTTAATATTCCTTTCTCCCATTTCTCCATCAAGGGATCTTCCATCACTAAATCAACATGACTCAGCCTGCTGCAGGAAGACAGAAAACAGGACAAGCACAGGCCATCCAAAAATAAAATGGAGCCAAAGAAGTCTCCTCTGCAATATTGACTTTTACTACAGCACCAAGATGACACAAGAGAGCTACTCTGTGAGGTCAACAGAAGAAGCAGATAGCAAGAAAAGCTTGTAATTGGTGTCAATATGACAAGAAAGGATGAAAATCACCATGGTTTCCACGTTAAAGATAGAGATCTGAGGTCCTGCACAGAGCAGGAGCAGGTAATAGGGTCCCTCCAGCTCAGTGCCTTTATCATCACACTGGTCACAGAGGAGGGCAGGAAGGTTTGAGGGCAGATGTTTGCTTTGTGCTTTGCCCCTTTCTCTGTGCCCAAGGCCAGAAGGATAAGAGCATCTCCTATCTCAGTGTCCACTGGCAATTTCTCACTGCCAGAGAAGGGAAAATTGGGCTCGGCAATACCCTGTCTTATGGATGGCCCAAATGTACCACCCAAGGGAGAGGACAGAACTAGCACCTTCAGCCTTCTCACTAGATCTGCCCCTCCCTGTAAGTGCCCCGTCCAGCTCCTACAGGATACCTGGAAGTGGTCTATTTCTAATAATGCTGAAGGAGTTTAGTCTCTGACAGTAGGTAGTGCACAAAACCAGGGTAAAAATATGATCCAGAGGGTTTATAATCTAATTAAAGAGTTTAATTCTTTATACACACTGTAAAACTGAAAATCCAGGGTAGGTCCATTTGAAAACAAAGCAAACCAGATAAATGTGAACTGTTTCACACTGGGCTATGGGCATATTTATGTGGAAGACCGAATAAATAAATTAGTGGTTTCTTTTCTGATAATGTAAATATTCCCAAGAACACTGGAGATCCCAGCGAAGTCATCTGGACGGGGATATAATGCAGTGCAGATGTGAAAGTGCTTGCAGGGAAAGAGGGCGCGTCCAAGCCTTTCCCGAGACTCTCCTAATACCCTTATGACAGTGATCTGCCTCAGTGTTGTTGTTGGCATGGCTTGCTCAGCAGCCATCACAGCCCAGCTCCATAATTGAAGCTACAGGCCCAATTCATTAAAAGAAGATTTACTGGTGTTAAGAGGGTTTTGTTATAGATCTTGTTTTCATAAATGGGGCTCTACAGTGCATTATGCTTGTGATTTACAGAGGAAAGAAAAAACTCTGAATTATGGGGAGAAGTGCATACGAGCAAGGTTCTTGGAGTGAGAATAGTTTAGTATGGAAACGAGATGCGGATCTGGGGGAGAAGGAATTCAATCTCCTCCTATCCGCTGGTGTCCCAGGAGATGTCACAGCAAGACGCAACCACACTGGGGTTGTTGTGGTGTTCTGTACACCACTCTGCTCCTGCTACTGTCCTGTGTGCTCCAGCAGCTCCAGGGTAGAGGTTGCAAGGTGCGGGGGGCCCAGCTCCCACTGCTCACTGCCTCCTAAGTGTAGCCTCTCCTGTCTCGGAGAACTGCTCAGCTAAGTGCTGAGACCCTGTAGATGTCGTCTACACTTAGGGTGGCTTTCCAAGCAGACTTGCAAGTACAGCCCAGCATGGTTAGCAGGGGGAACTGCAGCTATAGTGCAAGTGACTATGGGAGCTATAGTGCCAGAGATGTGCTGGACATCTGGATATGGCGTAATAAATAATGTTTAGCAAATAGAGACCTAGTCAATATGAGTAGTGGAGTCCTGGGCATGTCATGTCTCATCCTAAAATGGATGCCTGAAAACCCATGCTCCCCAGTTGCCCCCCTCTTTCCATTGACTACAAAGGGAGCCAGGGTGACTGGCCCCAGTCAAGATGAAGTCCCTCCACAGGTCCTGATTTAAGCCTAATTACAATGTTCAAATCCCAGTTGCCTATGTGGCAGATTACAAACAGCATGGCTATGTACAGTGCTATCTACAAGGCAGGAGCAATACAACGCCTGGATCCAGATAGGGAAATCCTGAGGACAGACCAAAACTTTTCTAGTCCCCTTCCCCCTCCCCTTAAAAGAGTTGATGCCGCTTAGACTTTATGTCTAGAGTGTAAAACAATTGAGTAAATTATCATGTTCTGTTACTGAACCCTTTAGGTTTCTGTTATTAAAAAAGCATCTAAATTATTTTATCAAAAAACTGTGAAAGCTTCCAATTGTTATGGGGTTTGTCTCTCAAAATCCAAAAAAGGCTATCATGTAATTAACAAACCTAATGAGTAATGCACAGCTTAGTATCAGCCCCTTCGGAGCTGCTCAAAATCCACAACAGCCAGGAGTTAACAGACCTATAGTAGTCAACAAGGGAAATTGCTGTATGTTTTGATTTATGATGCTATGTTATAATTATTTTGCTCTTGCAATACCTGATAGGCTGTAGTGACCTACAAGTGACACACAGCTCTTCCAGAGGGTGTCCTGTATGCAGCCAAGCAATTTCCCTGGCCAGCTCTTGTGCATGCAAACCATTTGCTGGAAACATTCAGTCACATCTTTACAAGTGATTCACTTACTATAGGGATATTATAAAGGCCAAAAAAGTTTGTAGGATTTTTAATAAAAAGGAAGTGTGAGGTGAAGCATTTACTGCCTTTAAGTTGTTCATGTTTCTCCAGCAATCAGGAGCTAGTTTCCAGGGGCCCTGCAGGTGTTCGAGTACACAGTGGATTTGACAGGGTCTATTTTTTGTGCCAAGCAGTAGATTTTTAAGCAACATTTGGAAATGTTCACAGAAAAGAGCAGTTTTGGATTTGTACAATGGGAACGGTCATGCACAAAACCTGAAGCTAAGTTTCACTTGCCCAATGGGAGAACAAGGAGCAAAATCATCCTTATGAGTCAGGAATTCAGTCAACTCAGTCACTGTCCAAATACTGCATACTAGATACAGGCTGCTCCCAAATTGCTTTTGACAAGGAAGTTATTCACAGAGTAATTTTGATTAAGCAAAAATGTTCTAAATGGTCATAATCTGCTTGTGGCCAATTCACAAAAGGAAAAAAAGAGAACTCATCCAAATACAATCTTTATTCTAAGAAGTTTATTCTGTTCTAATCACATGGCAACAGTCAGGTATATGTAGCCAGTCACACCCCACTGGCAAGCCATCAGCAATAGGACAGCAGGAAAATCAGCCTTGATGCTTCAAACCCATGTTTTTCATTTGCAAACCTCTGAAGAACCATGTAGTAGAGGGGAAGATCCTGCATTTCAAATGCAAGCTGGCTGACAACAAGCGGTTAACTTGGACAATCCCCGCAGGAGTTGTTCCAGGGATGCACAGATAATGGCTGAAAACCATAGTTTTAGATCAATCATATTTGACAACCCAATTTCAGGGCTGGGCTTTTTCCGTGTTGGAACTGTAAAGTTAGAAACAGATTAACAAGCCTGCCTAATAATTGGCATTCCAGCCTGTCAGAGTCATATTATTGCACATAAAACTTCTGTTAGATAAACAATACAAAGGTTGCCAAGATGAGTAATCAAAAGCTAGGCAATACCAGAAATAAGGTCATTATGCTCTGTTTTAGCACTTTGAATGACACAGCCATGTTATCCTTCTGTGGCAGTCATCACTGTCGTGTCTGTCCTCCACAGAAAACAATTATTATTTTCAAGACAGTCTGTGAGATTAGCATTTCCATGAGTGAATAACCCACCTATACTCACCCATATAAATCATGACAGCCAGAGCTTGCCAGAAAATTGACTGCTCTGTTTGAAGTGTCTCTCACCTGATTTTTCAAGGTTTTTAAGCATGGCACCTCATCTGCCCAAAGCACAGCTCCCACTGGCTTTCAGTGGCACTACCTACTTCTTCAAAGACTATTTGAATGATGTGGCCCATGTCACCCCGGGAGAGAGAGACAGGGACAATCCAGCTTTCTGGTTTGGTACTGTCCTTTCTGTCCCTGTGCTTCCTTGCTGCAATGTGCGCTCCCCTTGCATTTGTGCTCAGAGAGGATGGACTCTGGGAGGTACTAAAATCACAGTCTGTAAATGTACCTTGAAGACTGCTCTGGTGTTTCAAAGGCTGTTCTTTTGCTCCATGCTCTGCGCTATAATCAGTTCTTTTGCAACATTGTGAGTGCTTTCCAGAGAGTGAAAGAACTGTCACTCACCCTACCCTGCCCCCCCCCCCCAAAAAAAAGGGCACTCAAGAGTTTCAGACCATGAGGAAAAAAGCATTTTCCATCCTTAACTTGGATCTTGGAAGTAGCTCAAGCTGGAAGTCTGGCATGGGAAACCTGCCCAAACATTTTTAAAAGTTTGGCAAAATCACAAACAAGGAAGAACCAGGGTCTTACAACAGGGAAAAATGTTCCACCCAAATAATGAGTAGAGCTGCTAGATCTCTTCAAAATAGCACTTGATATAAGAATCTATAAGAGTTTCTCCACATAGGGTTCAAAGCTAATAAGCTAAGAACTGGTGTTTTATGAAGACCTAGAAGGATCACAGAGAATCCTCTACATTTTCCTGTAGACGTTCACTGAGATTAGACTGACACCAAGAGTTGTACTGAACTAAATCTGCAGCCAAAAAGTGATAGTGTCTCTTGGTTAATGTGAGTAGCCAGTCTCTTCAGATTGAATCACTAGATCTCTGTTCTACACTAACAACCTGTAGGACTAATTCATGGAGTATAATTGATCACTTATTAAATCAAGGTGACAAAAAATATTCATACAAATCAGCTTCTTTCTTCCTGCAGATGGCTTCTTCAAAAATGCTACTGTTCATTTGCAGAAAGCCCTGGTCAGAAGAGAAAGGAAAAGCATTAGTTTGATGCTGACTGTCTGTGTGAGCATTGTCTCTCTTTACCTGTTTGTCTGAGGGCTAAAATGTGGGAACTGAAAGTGACTCAAAAAGTTCTGATTTAGTTACCTAATGTTAGATATGCTTGAATTTTTATCATCCCAAATTCTCTTTCAGGTTCTTTGCTTTACACTCATCTCTATTCTTTTGGATTTAGTTTTCGCTGATACATGTTTTCCCTAAAGCCTCTTGCACTGCAGGAAAGAAGAGCTCCCTGAAGACGGTTTTCGTAGATCTTTAAAATAATACTGGCTTACACATTAAAAGACAGACACAGCTGCAGTGAAGGGTACTAGGCTTTTGATCTTGAAAAAATAAGGACCTGGGTTTAAAGAACGTTCATTTTATGCAAATAAATCTGTGCAGAAAAACAGCGTAAGAGAAATCTGTGCCCTTTAGACACCAGGGAAAGCAGCTGGCCTGGCTCGCACACGAAGCAGCCTGCAGGTGCTGGGAACCGGCCAGAGGGTGAGATTCTCAGCTGCTGGACTCAAACCTGGCCTTTGCCACAGCAGGAGCAGGAGGACGTGCTTGAGGGAGCAGGGCTCTTGTGGTAGCTGTCCCTGGAGAGACATTCACCTCCTCCTGGCTCCAAGTGCTTGAAGGGAGCTCTTTGGCTCTTTGCATCTATCAATCAAATGCAGATATCTATCAGGCTGGATGTTGTGTTTGTCTTTTCTTGTGAAGTAAAACTTAATTTGAGAAATGTTTGTTCAGAGGTGATGGCTCGCAGGTATTTCCCTGTAGGGCAGCCTGTGTTCTCACTTTGGTCAGCTCAGAAAGTCAGGTAAATGCTTCTGGAGAGCTGCAGAGGAGAGTCTGATTTATTACTCATTTGAAACAAGAGGATTTTCTATTTGCAGGACTTGAAACCTTTTCTGTTTATTTATCTTTTTTTTTTTTTGTCCTACTGTCATGACTATGGATTTTCTCCCTTTTCAGTGTCTTTTATATGAATATCCTGCCTTATCATAGGCAGTACTAGAAGGTAAGGGGAGACGAAAGGAGTGCAATTCCCACGTGTTTCTTCCCACCCAGGCACATCTGAAGTGCTTGGCCTTCATCTCCCTCCTATAGTCTGTAAAAACAAAGGAATCAGTATAGGTAAAAAACGTTATGCTCTGTTTGGTGACTTGCAAAGGGCTGGCAATTCCAATGAGTGTGTAATGAGCTGAGGCTGACACAGCACAGGTAATGTGATGGCACTGTCTGCCTTTTGTGTCACTGCAGAGAAGGAGATGGAGCGAGTCATCTGCCCATCTGCCAGCTAAGACAGGAAAGACAATATGTGTAGAGAGCTGGAAAAACAAACATTTTAAGAAAAACAGATGAGAAAGAATGGAAAACACACTCATAAAGATGTAGTGCTAGTACAACCTTTTCCTACCTTCAGATCTCAAAATGCTTCACCATTTTATGAGATGGAAAGCACAGAAAGCCCATTGCAAAGTTCATCAAACCTGTTTACATCAGAATCGATGGTCAAAAATTACCTTTATGCTACTGCACTCTTGAAATGATCCTCTTTCTTCCTCCCAGCTCATCTTGTGACATGTTTCAATATAAATGTCCCCTTCCCCACAACAGAGGTTCACTGAGTTCAAAGGTTGGAGGAAAACTAAGGTAAATTTGGGATGGAGATGGGTTTCAGGAAAAATGGGGTTAATTTGGCAACATCTCTTTCAAACTTTGAGAAAAATGTTTAAGTGATGGGCGAGGTTACAGAGCAGCTGGACAATTAATTGTTCAGTTCAGTGGGTGTTCCCAGTCATCCTGGGACCCAGCTCCCCATGAAAGAAATGCCAAGACACAGCTTTCCTCCTCCAGCATCAAGCTAACATGCCTAATCCCTTCCCAGCTATTCTTTAGCCATCTCGACACAATCAACAATGAAAAACAAAGCCAACCTCCACAGACTTTCATTTTACTCACTGCCTTCAAGCTATTTTCCACACAAGTGTGAAATGTCAAATTTGCCTACACTGGGTCTGAAACCACAGGACTGGGATCAGACAATTCAGTTGTGGTATCAAAGTCAGATGGGATTATGGGTTACATATTTGGGACCGGGGTATAGGATGGCGGGCATGAAAAGAGCTATGGAGCTCTGGCTGCTAGGGTTTGGCAAGTGGGAAGAAACTGTGGTTAATCCAATTTTGAAAACAGCCTCTTATTGCTTTGCCTCCATGAGAACCATCACTGGAATAAATGCCAGGTCTTTTGAAATATTCATTAAAAATAAAAGATTCTCCCTTGCCAGAAGCAGCCTGGAGTATGTAAATCCAACCTCATAATCTGGGTATGTACCAGGCAGAGCAGAGAGTCTGGTTGCCATGCATTGGCTTTTATTCTTTTTTGAGATTCTGGGTTACATTTCAGTCTCTCCTTCTAAAAGTATCCTATTTTGTATAAATAATTTGATATTCAGTAAGAGCTGGAGAAACGTTGTCTATATAGGCCATTAGTTAGAGTAAACTGATTACTAATTACTGGCATCCCAGTTTAGAAAGAGGAAGTAATTAAAAACAGAGGGTTTTGGCCAGAGTGCAAGGTATAAATGAGAACAAGCCAGGCATGACACCAAGGGCAGGGAGGAAGGATGGCTACAGGAGGAAAACAGGATGCTCTGAAGGGGTTTACTGAAGGGTCAAATGTTGATGATGTTTTGGCCAAAGCGGAACTAGAGGTGTTGTGTTCAGAACCAAGAGCAGATGTCAGTGGAGACAGATGTTTTAAAAGGTCAGTGGTAGCTGGTGAATGTGGTGACACTGCTGAGTAATTTCATGTGTGTTTTGTTGATCGCTTCCTAGTCCTGGGAAATCCTCTCATGGTGAAGTTGTGGGTCTCCACGCACCCACGTGTCTCAGGGATGCTAAAAGGGCAAACTGGCTGATGGTAGTAGACGGACTGGCCACTGAGAAGAGCAACGCTGGGCCAGGTGCCGTATCTGGTGCCTCTACAGACCTGAAGGGAGCTGCTGAGGTCAGGTAAATGCTCCCAGGTAGGACTATCCTAAGGAAAGTCACAGTGAAAGTGGTTTCAGGACAGACGTGTATTGATACATGCCTCATAGGTGAATCCAAGGAGGCGTGAGCTCCAGTGGAAGGTTTTTGGAATTTTTTGTCTCTTTCCGGGTCTGCCAAATGATGCTTCTAACAGTGTGTCACAGCACCAGCTAGAGCAGCAAGCCACCACACTGAATCTACCTGGCCTCCCCACCCTCATCTGCCACCGGCTCTTTCTGCCCCCTGTCCAGGCTCCAGTTTAACAGGACTTGGAGCCCACCAGCTCCCACCTATCCCATCTGCCTCCCACCCAACCTCAACCTATCTCTGAATGCTCCTGCCAAATCCTATCGCCCTATCACAGCCCGCTTGCTTTTCAGCTGGCTCACAACCCCCTTTAATCTTTGCTAAAAGGTGCCTGACCAGCACACCACCCCCTCCCCGCCGCACTCTTCCCCGTCCCCCACACTGCTCAGTAACCCCAAGGCCAGGATGACGATGAGCAGGGTCAGGGTGGCGAATGGCCTCCCTGCCAGCTCGGCCTGTCGGGGCTGAGCCGCTTGGGTGGGCTGGTCATGACAGGCCCTGCAGCAGCTTTTCAAGGACCACCCCGCTCTGCCGCAGGGCCAAGGCCTCTCCTCCGCCTGGTACTAGGTGAGCTCCCCAGGGACCCTCAGGACTACCACTCCTCCTGCACCCCTCTGCCTCAGCTCTCCGCTGTGCCTGGGGTGAGGCAGGGGGGTCATCCCCAGAACCTCGACCACGGTGCCCCGCGTGCCCCAAGACCCTCGCTTCGCGCCTGCCGGCACCTGGCGGGGCCGGGGCCCTCTCCTTGGCCCTGCCCGTGAGCCCCGGCCCGCGGCAGCCCCTCAGGCGCTGGGCCGCCCCCGGCAGCGCCCTCACCGCCGCCGACGCCGCGGCGCGGGCGAGGGCGGCCGCGCCCCGCGCCCCTGCTCCCGGCCCGGGCCGGCCCGCGGCGCGCCCCGCAGGTGGCGCTGTTGCAAAGGCTGCCGCCGCCGGCGCGGCGGGAGGGTCGGTCCCCGCGGCGGGGCACGGCCCGGCGGGGCACGGCCCGGCAGAGCCGGCGGGGGGAGAGCGGCGAGGTCCGCTGGCCCGCCGCCTGCTCGGGGAAGGGCGGCCGGCGGCAGCGGGGACGGCGGGGTCAAGCGGCTCTGCCCGCCGGGACTGCAGCGCGGTTTTTCGCAAGGCTGCGAGGAAGGCCTGAATTTACCTGTGTTTCCCCCTTTCTGACAGAGCCTCACGATCCCGAGGGACGCTGGGGGATCCCTGAGGAGGCTGTGCAGAGCGGGGGTGCCACAGGATGGGCAGTATTCTCAAAGACTTGGCAAACTGTGGCCTCTTCTCGTCACGTTTTCCCTTACATAAAGAACACCAATAAAACGAAAAGCAGAGTAATTTTTCACTGACAGACTTTCTTCCGCGGAAAACAACCAACCGACCCTGGTGGCAAGCCTGAGGGCAGCCTTACCCCACATGAGAGACCTGCAGCCCCCCGGACACAGTGTTGACACAAAATGGCACCCTCCCTGGCAGTGGTGCCGTCCTCCGAGTGTGGGAAACCCTGGTGTCTCCTCACAGATTTTGGCTTAGGGTCGGGGCTCGTCTCGAGAGGGATCAGGGCAGCAGGGCAGCCCTGTGTGGGGCAGCGATGGCTGCCAGCTCTGCGGGGTTGCAGTGGCACTGGGGCCGTGGCCCAGCGGCCATGCCTCTGAGAGGATTTGTGAGGAAGGGGCGGCAGCGCCTCGTTGTCTCCGCTTGGCTGCTCTGCGTGAGGGAGAGATGGGGAAGCGAGATCTGAGTCCTGCTGAAGGGGTGCTGCGAGCTGGCCAAACGGGAGGGGAAAGGGCCGACTCCCTGATGGGCCACTGAGGCCCGTGAACGGTTGTCATGCCCTGCTGTGTAAAACAGGGTGGACACCGAAAGGGGGAAACAAGTGCTTGACAAAGGTGACCCGAAGTTAAGGGAGACACACTTCGCAGCCCCGATTTTTGTCTCTGCTAATGTGTTCACCCTTGAGGGTGAAGAGTCCTTGAGGAGGACGTAGGGGAAAGAGGTCTGCCGCTGCATTCCCAGGGGTTTCCACTGAAGAGCACAGTCAAACCCAACCATCAGAGCAAGAGCAGTGGTTACAAACCACCTGTAAAGGGGACACGCAAACTAACAAACACACTCCAGTGAGGTTTGTGGGCTGACAGGAGATCAGAGGTCAGCTGCCACCATTTTAAACAAGTTACTCTCTTGAAAGGAGCTTGGCTTTTTTACTGCCCTGCCTGCACGTAATTGAGTTTTTTGTTTCCCTTCTCAGCTCGATCTCTTTGCTTCACTGCTCCACAGCTATTATGAATTCCTTCAGCTATTTATATGGTTCAAATGTACCTATGCTGCCTAAAAAAATCCTTAAGGCAGAGTTTTAGGAAATTGGTCAGAAGTCTTAGAAACTGAGTCATTGGGGATGGGTTGAACTTTGCTTTTTTCATCCAGCTGCCTGCTGTGTGTTTGTCAGATAGGGATTGAACTGAGAAAGGGTCTTGGAGTTCAAACGCCTTCCCTGCTGCAGCAAGGTGGAGCATGGCACAGGATGCAGCTTATCACAGATAACAGCTGTGTGTATCAGGGGTCTTCACTTCCCTCTCCCACGCTGCTTGCTCAGCTCCCTGCCCCTCCCGCGCATGCTGCGTGGAGGGAGGCTGGGGTAGGATACGGTTTTCAGACCCATTAACAGCATTTCAGCCAGCTAAAGTCTGTGTCACAGGGCATATCCTGCTAATTCAGCAGTAGAGGGTAGTTCCTATCTCAGGGGGAAGGAGAATAAAAGAGAGATAAATCTCCTTTGCCTTAGGAAGCATGAGTTACACCTTTCAACCCTGTCGGGGTAAAATGTGGACCTATATTACAAAACTCTACTGCTTCACTCACATAGCTACAGATGTGTAATTTCTAAGCAGTAAACAAAGCTGTACAGATATGTATGTAGTCACCAACATTTACCAACCACTGAACTATAACTTCAGCTGGAGTAAATACTCTGCTCTGTAGAGCTGTGTGCACACCAGGCTTTGGTTGTTGTGGTATGAAAGATTGGGGGTGGGGGGAATATGGAGGTGATCAGATCAAAAAAATAATAAAATTACTTTTTGGGGGGAGGAAGGGGGTTTTCAAAGAGCATTTCAGGAGGTTTGAAATATATCCACAATTGTTTCATTATTCCAACTCCCCCCAAATCCTCTTTCTAAATCTGTTACCAAAAACATTATCCAGGGGGTTATTAAAACACCAACACCATAGCCAATAATCATTTGCAATAATAAAAATGCAAAGTATGCAGCAATAAAAGGCACAATGTTCTCCATGAACATCCCCTTATTACAAGAGTTGACAGCATTCATGAATTTTGTTTTTCACTTCTCCAGGGGAATAAAGGATGGTTTTTACATAAGGAATGTTTCTGTTTAAAATCTGGCCTAGGAGCTTGGTGGCCTCTGTTTGACTGTCCTGACTCACCTCCCCACAGTGAATGTGATTCTTGGGGGCAGGGGAAAGGGCCCTGTATTTTTGGCATGGTGCTGATATTCTTCAGGGGACCTTTGGCTGAAGTGACCAAATTATATGAGAGCTGCTTAGGGTAAGGAGGGTGTTAGAGGAACATGGACATGTGTCTGCACTGAGAGGGAGACCGAGCTGAAAAGTAATGCAGAAAGAATAAAAAGTTTTGTGGGTATTTTTCAGCCTTGGGCACTCAAGAGGAGGCTGAGAAGGGAAGGAAGTAAGAAAAGCAGCATATCATGAAGCAAAGAGAGCAGTGACATTTTACAGCAGCCGAAGATCTCCTCCACAGTGTTTGTACTCCTTTCATGTGGTGTTATCAGAGTTCTTTGCGAGAGTTTATTATCGTGTTCTCCCAGACAGAAAGCAGACAGCCATCCTGTGACCCACATCCTGAGTTTTACAGCCCTCCTTGTCCTGTGCCATCTGGGGTATTTATAGTGTGACCCACCACTGGGAGAGCAGAGGACTTCCTTTATACTCTAAACATTATTCTACAATAATAATGAGAAACTGGGACAAATGACAAGCCTTCCTGCCCACAGAATGTCATAACCCTGCCACTTCAAATGGCATGAGCTGGCTAGGTCACCATGCTGTTTGCTTGGCGGGTTTCAGGTTACTGACTGTTGTTGCTGCTATAGCCAAACTGAGGCTAAAGGCTGTACCTGGGGCACTACATGGAAGGAGAGTCGAAATACTCTGCAGGCTAAATGGAGGAGGGAAGGTGTAAGAGGAGAAGCTGAAGCTCCCGGGTTAGGGCAACATCTGTCCACCCAGCCCTTCCCAAGGACTGTCTGTTAAATCAATGGCAAAGGCAGCTACAGCTAGCCTTTGAAGTACATTGCTACAGAGCAGCAGTATAGCACCCCAAACAGATTTAAGGGTTTTTTTTCTATTGTTTTTTGCAAACATTTGCCTTGATCTCGGTTATCTTTACAAGAAGTGTTCTTATTTTAAGGGGTAAAAGGAGGGAGTTGGCTTCCTTTCTTTCTGCATCACCCCCCTGAGGTAAGACACTTCTGCAGGCTGGCGTTAGCACCTCACTGCATAAATGGTGCAAAGGGATTCCCGAGGGCTGTTTTTCTCTCCCTCAGGAAAGGGAAGATTCAGAGCAGAACAGGGAGAGCTCATAGAGCTTTAGCTGAACTGGGGCATGCATACCATTGTTACCCAGAAAAGGTCAAACATGCTCTAGGGCTGTAAGAGGTCAGTGAGAGAGATAAAGAAGATGAGGTGTGTATAGAGTAAGATAAGAGCTAAGGGTCTTACACAATTAGCCAAGGGTCAGGCATGTGTGGGCTAGTGTGGTAAAGGGTGAGGGAGCTGGTGGCTCTCCAACTAGTGCTGGAGAGGTGGTGAAGGAAAGCCCTGCAGCTGGGAGGGGTTTTGGTTAACTTCACATAAACCTTCTGAGTGAGGGCTGAGCAGCATCCACTCACCCTTAGCCACTCCTACGTGTTCCCACTGACTTGCTTTGCAGGCCAGGGTGGGCCTGAGTACTTACAGATTTGTCTGGAGGGAGCATAGACTATGTTGGCCAGGCCCTGTCCCTGTCTGGTGGCAGACAGCAGAACATCTGCCTGCCTAAAGTACGTCATGGGAGTGCTGGCCAGGTAACATCCAAGAGCAAAAGCGAGAGATGGCTCCCTGCTGGTGTATTCCAAGGGCCAGCATCAGCCTTGGTACAGCTGCCTACCTCTTTGCAGAGAGGGTGGGTGTGGGTGGGTGGGAGCACTTGCAGGAAGGTCTCTGCCTTCATGCCTTCACCTTTCCTACTGGGCTGTGTGTGTAGGTTCCCCAACACATGTCCAGCCCCTTGCTTTGAAGCATCAGGTCTAGGAGTAACAGGACAATTTGTCCTAGGCACCCTGGGGACTTCCTCCTTTTGAGGCTGATAGCAAATGGGCCAATTCTGTTATGTGTATGGCTACTTATAGAAAAAGTAATGAACAATATGTGTGAATTGATGCAGGGACCAAAACTAAGGTGAAGAGTAGAAACAAAAAACCTCACCTATCAGCAATTGGAAAGAACTGAATGCCTGTCTTCTCCTACCAGCAGAAAAAAGTAGGAAAATTGTTTTCTAGACTCAAATTGAGTGGAAGATGGGATTATGCTGGATTAGAGATTTTTATACTTCAAACAGGTGGGGAAGGAGAGAGTATAGTGAGATCAGATTGGCTGCATGATGAAAAGAAAAGGAGAGCAGAACTGCCACAATGATTTCCATCTTCAGCCTTCCGAGATCTGTTGGGTCTTTTGTTCCACAGGTTTGTTGTTTGACAGGTGAGGAGTACCAGGGTGAATCCATTGCTTCTACACAGCAACGTATGTGAGCATGACAGTAAGGTCTAACCTGCTTGTGAGCCAGTGACAAAAGACAAAGCTGCACATTCTAGCCATGAGCAGCAGCCTACACTTTTGCCTGGAAAAAAAAAAGATTTTTTTTTAAATATTAACTTGATAACTTAGCTCTCTTGAAGTCCTATCAGCACAGATACAGAGCATGCCATTCTTTACTGCAATGTAGCCAAAGTAAACTGTCCCAGTGCCATATCAACCTGTGCAAAGGGAGTGGAAAATACTCATATGGAGTGGAAAATGCTCTGACACCATAGGTTTACCCAGTGCAAATGGCTGGTTGCCAGGCAGTAAAGGAGGAATGGATTCTCTCGCACAGAGGCAGAACGTACTCTAAAGGTAGCAAACAAACAGAACACAACTTGGAATTGAGTAACCTACAGTTTGTGCCTATCTGAGAAACTGTGGATGTGGAAAGTAATTTTTTCAAGTAAACACAGTTTCTGTACCTGATAGTGTAACAGGTCAGTCACAATGTCAGGTTTTGAAGTAGCAATCCCCTGGAGAATACTGCAGCCTTTTAACGCTTCACCAATACATTTATCTTTCTGATAACAACATCACAGAGGAGCGTATCCATGCAAAATCTTTATTTGGAGAATGTCTCCTCTTTACTAACAGCACCCCTGCAGTTTACATGTAAGCAAGCCCAGAAACACAGTATTTGCATTGTGCAGAAAAGAATACAAAGAAAATTCTTAAAGCACACTCATCTTCTGATATCATATAAATTATATTGTAATTGCTTACCCCTATTTCCTCTCTTGTTATCCCTCTAAATATGCCCTTGGGCTAGTTAGAGCAGAAAACCATGGCAATGACATAGTATTAGTTTTGGAGATAGGCCACAGAATCTTGAAAGTCAGTGTGGAGAATTATCTGCGTTGTGTAAGGACAAAGACACAAGGATACTGATACACTGTCTAGCACATATATCTTCTTGTTTTCCTTCCAGGTTAGGAATGGCTTTTGGAATGGTTCTGATTATTTTCTCTGCTGGTCCAGAGCTCAGAAGAAGGCTGAGATTGCTGCTGTTGAGGGTAGAAGGTTCCTCCTTCATTTTATAATCTGCATGTTATTGCGGTTTCTCTTGGCTGGGAAATTTCATTTTTATTTCTAATCTCAGCCATGTGTCTGTCAATTCTGCCTTGAGTTCCCTTCACTCTCTCCCTGCTGTGCAGCTCTGCAAGCCATATTGCAAACATATTTTTCAGCATGGGTGGGAGGTAGCATTGTGGTTTTGGGCTTTGCTATTGATATCAGGATTTCCCCTTTTCTTTGTTTGAAATTTTTTTCTTCAAAAATAGAGTTGATGGTAAACAGCTTTCGTTTAGTCCCCAGGGAGAGGTGCAGTGAACATTTTCATGCAAGTTTGAATAAGAGAATTAAATCACAATTTCCCAACTTTTCTAATGAATTCAATGATATAGTCATCATCTCATGAAATCTTCAGCTTGATCCTTTATTGGGATTATGCAGAAGAATAGAAGCTTAAACTTTGTAGACTCCACTTGTAATTAAATCTCACTCCAGTAAATTAGGACTGCAGCATTGTGGCTTATTGCCAGTGGAGGGAAATTAGGGGATCGTTTGATCGTCAACCAAGAAAATACCAATGTTCACCAAAAGGACAGCTTTACAGAAAACATTCAAAAGGCTGACAAGCTGTCAATCCTTTCCATTCCTTTTAACACCGTTTTGTCTCTCTTCTTTGAGCTGATGGCTCCTGCCAAGTAAAGATTCACTTCTCACATATACTTGCCTCTATCAGACTTGAACCTGAACAAAAGTGCCCACTTTGCAATCGCAAGAACTTCTGCCATTTAAAATGCAAGAACATTTCAATTCTATTTTCTCCCAATCACTCCACTAGTTTTTCCTTTGAAAAGGGGCAGTGAAGAAAATACCAACATTTTAACCCAAAGAGAAGGTCGAGCACTATAAAACTAACATTCAGCTGGCTGGCCATGTGGCAAAGGCAACAGAATGTTGACCCTAGATATTAATATTGATTTATGATATTAAACAGAAATATTTTGCCAAATTCTAATATTTATATGTGAGTAAGCTTGATGGGACTGGTTATTTTCAAAGGGTGACAGATCAGTTCTGTTACTTGACTACTTGAAGCATACGCTGTCATTCACGCTTTTCAAGAGTTATCGGATGTTTCAGTATATAGACCATTTGCTCCCAACATCAGGAGCTGAGTCAAGGAAACTCGGATGGTTTCGATATGTGATACAGTTGTTTGCAGCAACAACTAACCTGCTGTAAAACCTGTGGTATGAAATACAACAGTCCTTCTTATGCCTAGGGAAGGTTTCTTGAGTTAGTAGCTGACAAGTGATGCTTAGCCAGGCATATTGCCGGGCATTTCAATTACCAGTGATCTCGAGTCATTGAGAGGGATTTCCCTCCTTCGCCTCCCCCATCCCACCCAGTTTAGCTGTGATGGCAGTGGGATTTGAAACACAAGAGCTCTTCTCAGACCACGCTTCCGTCTAGTTCAAAATGCCTCTCCCAAGGAGACTGGAGTGGGGGCCGAAAGCAGCGATTCTTCGTGGAAACAAACTTCCAGTTCGTGCTCAGGGGAACCGCACGAGGGAGCGCTTTCCCCTTCAAAACCTGGCGTGTCCCCCCCGGGCAGCCCCCGATCACCCCCTCCCTCCGCAGCCCTCCGCTGCTGCGCGGGCGGGACTGGCCTTTCTTTGTCCGCATGGGCGAGTAAAGCTGGACTCGGAAGATTCAGTAGCCCCCGAAGCTCACGGGTGACTCTTCTTTCTCAGACAGAAGATAAGAGCCTGAACTCTGGGTTCGCGGTGTACCTTCCTGGCACCTTGGCACTGCCACCAACTGCTGTTACTGCCACTAACCCCTTAGGCTGACTCTCCATTCTGGATTTCAGCAGGCTAAATGGAAGGAGATAGCAGGTCCTATTTAGCTATGCATCTCCTGAGGAGTCTCCCCATTAAACTTTTTTGAAATGCATAAACCAGGCATGGGGGTTTTGCATGAATTTCTGAGAATGCTCGTGAAACCAGTATCTTCCCAACCAAGCACTTCGATAACCCGTCATCCAGCCTCAGCTTCCCTAGCTGCAGTAGTACAGCAACAGCACAAGCTGGATACACGACAGCTTGGAACAACGTGATTTCTGAGGTTCTAGCTCTGCTCTTCCTCCTGAGAATAAAGGCACAGTTCTTCACCGCTGCTCTGCAGTCACACAACTGCATTGCAGGAGGCACTGGAAACAGACTGCCACAACCTCCTCCTCTGCATCCGCTCAGCCCTGAGCTCCTGCCCTTGCCATTACCAGTGACAGTTGTTGCCGTGACAGTTTAATGCGCCCATTGAGACAGGCACTGAAAGTCACCGTTTACTGGTTTTTAACTACATCTGGTGTAAAAGGAGCTTGCTGTTGACTGCTGTTTGCAACTGGCAAAAGGCTTCTGGAAAAGTGTTCAGCTATGGTACCATCCAGCCCAATCTGATAGCTGACATTTTAATTATGGTGTGGGTACTGTAGAAACACAGAGGCACGATCATTCATAAATCTGTACTCCATGTTTTTCTTAATTGTCTGTATCATAGTATCAAATGGAACAACCAGTGTTGTTAGAGGAATACACTATTTTTAAAGCAGTACTAACTGTAGTAACTCCAGTCTTTTATCCACTGGTCAGTCACATACTACTGGAAAACAAAGCTTACTAATTTTCTAGGGTTTAATTTCTCATTCTTAGCCAATAAAACCTTCCCTGCAATATTGCTGCTTCCTCTTTCTTTCTTTCTTTCTTTCCTTCTTTCCTTCTTTCTTTCTTTCTTTTAAGATCTTGGCTGTTTATGTGCTTTGGAAAAGTAATTACTTGACATGACTGATGAAACAGATATGTTGCAGAATCAATTAATGTCCCGTCCCCCCCCCCCATTCGAAGAAAATAAAATGCACAGAAAACTCTTGTTCCACAGAAGCATGAACTGAAGGTAGCAGGACTGGTTATATGGGACAATTTACAGTTCTCCAGAAATCAAGGATAAATTAAAACTTTCAAGCTATTGCTAGGCATTTCAGCTTTTCTAGTAAGTGGGATGACGAGAGTTGAAGCAGTTCTTTTTAAGAACTGTTTTTTTATGGGCAGAATTGGGGTGGGGGGAAGGGGTGAAACATGTTTTGTAGCTGTTTACTAGCCCCCAGATGTCCTAGACGGTGACGAAGAAAGGTGGATATAGTAAGAGTAGTGGGAACAGTTTGTCAACAAGTATTGCTACACAACATGCACAAGAGTTAATAAAATAAATTATACAACACAGTTTCTTTTCAAACAAGCTTTAAATAGTCCATAAGTAACAGAATCACGTGTTACAGACAAGAAATTCTTGCTGCCAAAACACAGGATGAGTGTTTTTCCCCATCGTTCTTTCCAAATTACAGACTTAGGAAAAAATATTTCAAGAAATTAGAAGATTTTAAAAAATAAAATTATGCTAAACCCCAGAAAAGGTCAGTAGAATAGACCAGTGAAGTATATGAAAAAAGTCATCAGAAGAATGTTAGTACACAGGTACTTACAAAAAAACACACAGGAGTGGACATAAAGGCTTTAAAGACACAGATACTATGCAGGCTAATTCAGTAGCAAAGAGCAGAATGCATAGGCTTTATTATGAACTCTGTAATTCATGCATTTGTGTGTGCAGATAAAATATACTTAAAGCCATGTATTTAAATGCCATCAAGAAGACACCTGAACTCCTCCCCAGCAACATCAGTTGACTTCAGGGAAGAATTAAACCCAGTTTTGTTTATTTTTACACACTGGCCTAATCCAAACCCATAATCTGTAAAAGGGGACAAAGTAAAAGAAAGAAACCAGGTATTTTATCTGAGCCATTCAGACACACCGGGACAAAGATCCAAACCCACTTTTTGGTAATCACGGTCACTGGAGTATAATGGCAGCAACATCAGCCTGGACTGTTCTCAGCTGTGTTCCAGAAAGTGGCTCCAAGAAGAACGATCCAAGGGTTGAGTGGGGAAAAATAGAAATTCACCCTGTAGTACATACATACATACATACATACATGGCTCTTTTCAGAACAAAATAAGGTGGCACTACTGAGTATGTGGCAATATGGAGTGTGCATTAAGATATACAAGTGAAATCTGCTTGGGGCACCTTCACTCAAAGGGATAAGTCTTCTTAAAATATTATAATAATAATAATAATAATAATAATAACACTTCTTTATACTTGCCACTTGTTAGCAATTGTTTACATCGTAGAAAAATAGATAGTATTCTGTAACAAGAAATATAGTTACTTTGTTAAAATGGGCTATTTTAAACCAGCTACTATTCTTTCATATAAAGATTTTCTAAACAGCAAAACAAAAATAGGTAATACTGAGTGCAAAACAGCCAGTGGTATACTTTGCATTGGTTTGAAACACTAGTTGCCAGCTACTATAATAATTACACGTTCTGTACACTGTACTACAAAAGTCTTCCATCTTTTAGAAGCTTTGGGGTTTTTGCTTTTCTTCTCTCTAGGTGGCAAGTAAGTATTTAATCCGAGAAAATTCAGACTCTGGAAGTCAGAAATAATTTCACAATCAGTCTTCACTACCATTCTCTCGCATTCCTTCCCCCACGTAGTGCAGCAGCACTTTGTACTTATGGCCAAAAATCCCTTAAGTTAAACAAAGTTTAGACTGTAGATAGTTAGAAGTTTAGCTTATAAATTCACATTCTTTTAAAAATCATTTCACTGATCTCCCACGTTTACATTTACACCAAAGAGAAAGCTCAAAAGCCTCACTTCATGCATTTCATCATCCCCACTGAAGACTGAAATAGTGTTCAGATAAAAACTCTTTGCCAACAGTAGGTATTAAGTCTTAATGTTACAAAGCCAGATGGTTCCAATGTAGAAGTCAGATTTTTCTGTGGTCTCCGCAACAGTTCCAGATACAAATAGCTAATTCCTAGTGGCAGTGGTAAAGGCATTATCAGTACACCATGAACACCACAAATGGAGGCAATTTCCAAGCATCAAAGAACAAAAAACCAAAAAAAAGCACCCAGAAAAAAAATCAGTGAAACATTCTTAGTAGAGCTGAAATCTCTCTATTCTCTTCATTCATCTCACACCTTTTCAACTTTGGTGGGGTCATACGTATCTGAAAAAAACCCAAGAAAACACTATTAATAATGTATTGTGAAATCTATTCAACATCATTGCTAGCTGCAGAAATGAGACATCTTCTCCCTAGTTTTTATTAAAAAAAGAAGCTAATACTGGACTTACAGCCTTAAAGATAGATACTACAGTCCTGACCCAAATTCTGTATTTACACCAGTGTAATTTGGGAGCAACTTGGATCAAATGCATGGAGATAGAATTTGGGAAGCCTTGGGTAGGTAGGAACAAGCGCACTGAATGCTAAGTGATTACTTCTGATTTTCAGATGCTTTGACAGGGAAAGAAGGACATAAGATTTGCTCCCCCTTGTACTGAACACTAAGGACAAGTAAATGCTTTAAGCATCCTAGCAGGGTGTTTAAGGCTGGCTGAAGAAGTGATGATGCCATCCAGTCATTAGGGTCTTTTCATTTGATTGCACATCCTTTGTTTCAGATTAATTCAACAGAATGCAGGAAAGCACAGCTGTGTTGCATCACTATGGTCAGACTGTCTCGCTTCAGTCAGCAAAACTGCAGCTCACGTTTTGAACGTTATTCACTAAAGCACTGGACTGCCTTACTAACATTGGTCTTCATTTTCAGCCTACCTCTTGTCAGTTCACAGAACAGGCCACACTTTTTCTTATCCTGAATCCCCAAGGACACTCTTCTATCAGATTTTTTTTTTTATTGGATTTATCCCAGCATTGGCCATGAAGTGAGCAGATAAGAGCCTTTTCCTTCACCCTTGTGACTCTGGGATACGACTGCAATGAAAGGGCTTTGCCTTGTGAGATCTGCCTGCCCTGTACCATCATGCACATGTCTGACTTACTTATCCTAGGCTCCTTGGGATGCACGGTCGTGGCATGGAGGAACCAGGGCTATCTACAGAGGCGTCTGTAGGCACACAGGGGCCTGGACAAACCAGCACTGCAGCCTGTGCTTTCATGTGCTACTTGCTGCTCTTATGCAACCTGGGTATTTGTGCTAACCTTAAACGTCCCTCCTGTAGGCTGTACTCCCACAGCATCGCATTTAAACAGTTGAGCATGAAAATAGTTGCACACATAAATATCACACTTTGGAGTAAAACGTTCACCCTCAGGACTTTTCTGTTGATGTGAGTGAATGTCTTCATTCAAACAAGCATAAAAATCCTCAGAGGGAAATTTTTACTCCTGTGTGCAAGTGTCCATCTGCAGCATCCAGACTCACATCAAGGGGGGACTGGCTAGGAAAGAACTTCTGCATTTGGGCCCAGTGGGTAGATTCCTGGTGCAGGATCCTTTATCGCTTCTCTTGCCCACTCTCCTCAAATTGCTAGGCCAGCCAAGAAAGGAGTCTGTGCCAGCAACACCTATGTTTTCAGAACTGCTCATCACTATTCAACCTCTTCTGATATTTCCAAACTTCAAGAACAGACACCACATGAATGCAAAAAAATCAAGAGGAAAAAAGTTTTTGAGGCCTAGTGCACTCCAGGATAATGCTGCATCTTTCTAAGCTTAATGCACTGATGGTGTGGGAAGATGCCTCTAAAGCAGTAACATTTTTTCAATTGTAAATAATTTGCCATCTAAACTGCTAGAACATACAAAAATTCTGAACTCTTCTGTGTGAGGTCTACCTAAGAATAAAAATGGATTCACATTTCAGAAGCCTGATTTTCCTAAGACCAGACACATTCACACTAACAGAACTCCCCACAAAATTGCAGGTACTCACTGTTTCAGGGAGTGGCGGGGGGGGAGATAATCAGGCCACAAGACATGGAGCCTCTGCATGGCTCAGTTTATTCCTTGAAAGCTTACCCACACCCTCAGCACCTAAACCAAGGACACAAAAGGGCAGACTGCCAGGCTACATAACAATTCGGGGGGGACAAACTTTGGAGTTCTAGCACTGATACAGAAATGTTTATTCAACATTTGGTTAAGCTCATTTGAATTGCTCTCTACAGAAACAAAGCCAGATCAGCAGCCTCATGGAAGCAGTCTTCAAACAGCAAAGGAGAAAAGACATCCAGTGCATTTGGGAACATTTGGCGATGTTCTTCTAATGGCAGTATTTGCGTAGTAAGATCAGCTTCTTGCACTGAGTTTCGGCAGAGCTCTCACTCTGAGAGATGACTGTTCATCTGCCAAGCTGCATTATACATGTGAAAACCTGCTTCTGCTAAGGCCTCTAGCCTCTACAACAGGCCCAGTCTGCAATTATAAGATTAACATCACCCTACCTCGCTCCAAATAGAATGACCTTTAGCAATATTTAAGTTTTAAAAGCAACAAATACAATGGTTTTCCAGGATTCTCATTTTGGCTTTCAATGGTACCAGTGAGCTAGTCTGGAAGTTGGAGTGAGTTAACAGAGGAAGACACAACATTGGGCCTTTCTACAAACATGAATCTTCAGTCCTACACCATTAAGGTAAGGTGAAGATCTTGTGGCCGTCAACAAATCAGGGTTTTTTTGGATGGGAAGAAGCCAGTGGAGGAGATGCCTTCCCGCCCCACGTGAGTGCGTGTTACCCTGCAGTACTGGATGTACACAGCAGGAAGGGACATCCACGTTACCCAGTCGTGGGGAGGGCTGTTACATCTGCGAGGGAACTGCTGCAATGGGAACACACTGCAGAATACAAGCCTGGCATTGTCAGCAAGAGGGATAAATTTAGACCTAATTTACTGCAGAATAACTCTCCAATGAAACACACACAATCTCTTTTGATACATCCCTGAAGTCATGTCACCACAACAGTTATTTTCTTCACTCCAGCAGAAACCCCAAGGGAGGAAAGCATATGAAATGCATGTGGGGCATACTAGACCTGATGGGTACAAGAAAGCTGAATTAGCCTGTTTGGAAAATCTGGTCTAGAGAAATACAGTTCAGAGCAGCAAGAGACACAGAGCTGTAGGATACAGAAAAAGACATGAAGGGAAAGGCTGCAAGACTGCAGGAGTCAATACTTAGGACTCAAACAAATATTTCTCTTCAGATGGAAATAAATAAATCCACTTTAAAGTATGGTCCATTTAATTTCACTCCCTCTGTACTGGAAAACTGTGAACAGATTTACATAGATGAGGTTTAATGAACAACCTGTAAAGATTTCAAGGTAGAGTGTCAGCTGTTACAGAGAGGATGGAAAAAGGAAGGAGGAGATTAATATTAATTTAACAACTTTCACACCATACATTTGCTCACTCCAATTAATTTAATGGACAGGTGGCCTGGGAGATTTATCCCTTTACACAAATCTATGGCAACAACTGATTTTCAGTTGTTCAACACAATGCCGTATGAAAACTGTTTCAGAGAGAGAACAGCTCATGTTACTTTGGGGATGCATATGGACTACACAAGTTTATATGTTTCTGAAAGATGAGGAACACCAAAAAAAAAAAAAAAAAGGTGTTCACTGAAAAAGTCAACTTTCCATTTGACCTGGGGATAACAGTTATTCTCAACATCTGATCTGGAAAATATTAATGAGAGAGAGAGAGAATTTTCCAGGCCCCTTAATGCAGCCATTTCCCAGAGGTTTTGCAGAAGAACATCAGATTTTTATTTTTAGCTTCTTCTTAACTCTGATATAGTATGTGTCTACTTAAGTATTAGAGAGGGAAAAAAACAGATATTCAAGGAGAGGCTATGATTAAATCACATGTTCCCAAACACTGGCACTAGAGTGACTATCTTTGAACTCTGCTGTTTGAAGCTGGCCATTCCCTGAAACAATTAGACAGAGATAAGACCTCAGGGAGCGCTTCAGTCTCTGTGAATGAGTTTCAGTATCACAAGTGAGTTTTACAGTAACTTTTCCTAAAATGGGATCAGAGAACACTCACGCTATCTATTCCACAAGGAGAGCAAAGGGGGTGGCAACCAGAGGGAGGTAGTACCACCCACAGCCTGTTACTATTTGAGCAGCATTATGTGGGCATAAGCAAACCGATCATGGCCATTACATAAGGAAGCAGTACTCATTTGGATCCACCATAACAGGGTCTTACCTAAAGAAAAATCTCTGTCGATCTTCTTCTTGTCCATTCCACCTAAATATCCATTTTCACTGAGAGAGATAACACGCTTGGAAACAGCCCCTGAGCTTGCCAGTTTGCTTCCTTTCTCCTCCTGTACCCTCAACAGCTTCTCCTCATCCACCTCCTCTCCCGAGTCTGCGCTCTTAATGCTCAGACGTCTCATCCGGGACACAGAGTCAACTTCTTTCATTCGCACTAAGCGATCCATGGCAGTCCGGCTAGGTGGAGAAGTGAGCTTGCCTTGGAGTGTCTCTATCACCTTTGATGTGTTTCTGACTCTCTTTTCTGAATGCTGATACACAGCTGACTTGCAAATGAGGTTTTGGTCCTCACCTTGGCTGGGACTCGCAGGTTGTTCAAGAACTTGCTCAGTTACCAGTGTTTTAGTGCTGGCTTCCTGGTGAGTGGTCTGGCATTCATCAGGATATAAAGCTTGGCCTCCCACAAAGAGAGCACTCTCTGTCCAGCCACACTTTCGTCTGCCTTCATAAGAACCCTCTTTTTTTCCTTCTTTGTCACTTACTGTGGTCCCCACTGATGACTTGAAGTCCTGGGCACTGTTTGCAGGGCGAGTGCCTGGCTGGGGCCCAACGTGGTCATCTGGAAGGAGAGACTCTACTGCTATATCTATACCTAAAATTCTTGCAGCTCTTGCCTGCAATGACTCATTCACAGGGATTTCCACTGCATTTGCATTTGAAGAGTGATCAGAATTGTTAGCACCAGGTCCTGGGGCTACATCAAGTCCCACTGACCTCAAATCCGGCTCAGAGCGCCTGTGGTTCCTCTTTGTTAGTGACAAGCGTACTACCGAGCTTCTCTCTAATACCTTATCATTTGTGGGAGTTGCACCTTTGCTCAGTTTAACAAAGTCTAGGTAATTTTGGTCTTCACTCATCTCCTGCAAGACAGGGTTATTGAAAGGATTACTGTGACATGAACTGCTTGGGCTACCGGACAAAACTCTGTTAAGAGGGCCCACAGGAACTGGCTGCTTGCTTGTTCTGCTCTTGGCTTCCCCTGTCCTCATTTCTGTTATCAGACTTCCATCTGCTGGCCCGACTCCTTCACTGCTCCCTCCTGGCTGCGAGGAGCCTTGAGAGCCAATGCAGCCTGGCTCACCACCATGCTCTGTCCCCACACTCCAACTTTCAGACTTACTTTTAACTCTTCCTGACTTAAATACAGGCACCTCCGGCACAACCGTTGCCGATTTCCCACCATGTTTTGGCTCCTGGTTTGACTTCTCATTTCTGGACACCCTCCTCTGCGTAAGGGCACCTGCCTGCGGAGAAGCCGCAGCACTTTCCAAATCTTCTTCACTGCTTGTGCTCTCCTCCTGCCCTTGCAGCTCCTTGTTAAAACTTTCCAGCTCACTTATTGCGTCCCAGGGACGGCGACTTACAGGCTTCAACAGGAACTGCCCAAACAGCTCTTTACTGTTGCAGGGAGCGCCTGCTTCTCCTTTAACTACATCCACCTTGGAAAGAAGGCCAGTTTCCCTCTCCTGGAGGGGCATGGGCTGGCTCTGGTGGGCTTTTAGGGAGGGGGCCTGAAGGACTGAGGTGGCAGTCCTGGAAAACGCACTGTTGCTAGACTGGCTGAGGTACATCTGACCCTTCATACCGTAAGCGCTCTGTTTGCAGCTTCTCTCATCAGAAGGTAACCCTGTCTGTTTTGACCCTGTCATGGATGCTGTACATCCTAGAAGCTTTGGAGACAGCAGTTTGTTACTATTGGGCTGCCCAGGCTTTGTACCATGTAAAAATTGTGGGCTTTTAGGTTCTTCGGTGAAACTCGTCTGTGTCTGTTGGTCTTTGTACTGATCACCTGGCCAGGAGCCAGAGTATTTGAGCTCTCTGTGTTTTGTAGGCTGAATAAATCTGAGGTCATTCATTTGTTTGAACTCCTCTGGTCTCCACAGCTCTTGTTTTTGTAACTCATTTTTATTGGTCATGCTTCCTGTAAGTGCTTGTAACTCCAAGTCCGTTGAAGACATACTTAAGAGACTTTGTTCTTGCAAAGCCCCATTGTTATCAAACCCATTCTTATCAGGGCTCTGGGTTATGTTGTTGTTCCTATCTGTATCTGGCAGATTGGATTCTGATTTAACTGGGATAGAGACCAAACAAAATATAGTTTCATTCATTTTTTTCTTTGAACTCTTTTTGCTCTGCATCCCAGTTCCAGGTTCAAACTTTTTCACTTTTGTAACAGTCTCACAGGTGCTGTCCATATGTGAATTTCTTACAGAAAGTTTGCCTTTTGTGTACTCTGCGCTGGCTTCATTACGGGGGCTGTGATTAGTTGTGCTACAACTGTCTCTTTGGTCCGGCAAGGCACAGTTTTCCTGATCTCGGATGGATGGTGCCAACCATCTGTTGCTATGGGTGGAGCTGTCGGAAGTTCTTTCTCCCTTTGCAGATTTGGACAAGTTTGATGCATCCAAAAAGGCACTGTTGTACTGTACTTCAAGATCTCTCTCTTGCAAAGCACCAGAACTGGGACTACATGCATTTTCAGTGTATTTAGCGCTGTCCTGCAGACCTTCCGGTGGTGCAATTTTAATATGTCGTATCCGAGGGTCATCAAAGGGAATATACTGAACAGAACACAGGTAGTCAGCAGGGCGCCTTGCATGGCTTTGCTTCCCGTGAGGAAGATGGTTGTCTTTGCAAGGGTCACCCCCTGCTTCAAAAGTATTCACGGCTGGTCGTTGGCAGGGGACAACCCGCTCTGCAGGACTCTGCTGATCGCTGCTGGCGTAGGTGTCGGTGTTAGGCACTTCATTGAGGGGATGTGGGGTCACATTTTGGTGAGGTGGGGATTTGTAAGAAGGAGGAGGGACGTAGACCGGGGGCTCCAAACCAGAGTCTTGAATGCAAGCATCTTGCCTTGGCTCATTAACTTTGGCTAAGTAGGAGACGGGTTCATCTTTGTGGTGGTGGTTCTGGAAACCCATGGTTTCCGCAGGTGCCCTGGTCTGCCGCTGCAGTTCGTAGGATGGAGGCTTGAGAGGTCTCCCATACTTGGGTTTCACCAGGGGAAGGAAATGGCCTCCCGTTTCGTGGTGCTTGGCTGGTTCCACGCTCAGCCTGTTTGGGGGATAGGAGGGGGTTTTAGTTACGCTGAGTGAGTTGTTACTGTTGGTCAGGGAGGGCATTTCCACGCACCTCATGCTCTCGGGTGAAATGACCCTCGGCAACGACTGCGATTTCCCCTTGTTGTGGGTGCTCAGTACGCTGTCTCCCAGGGTCAGCGAATACAGCTCTTGAAGCAGCTTCTCCCTGTCACCCTCAGACATTTGCTTCCCCACCTTTTTCGGCTGGTTCCAGCTTTCCATTCCCAGACTTTGCCATGTGCAGTCGCTGGGCACTTTGCAGCTCTCCTGCAAGCCGCTTCTTCTGCTGTACCCTGCGCCCGTCCCCCCCTTCAGCTGACTCTCCTTGGGGTGCCGGGGTGCCCCCGGGGCTGCAGCCAGGCCTTTCATTTCCACACCGGCTTTCTGGGAGTAGCCTAGGAGCACACTGAAGTCCTGTCCTCGTCTTCTCCAGTAGGCAAGATCTTTATCAGTCTTGGGCTGGGAAGACCATGCTAATTGAGGCCTGTCATAAACCCTGAAAAACAAACGCAGTGTCACAGGCAGTTTGCACAGATGCCCTTTCTTTCTCTTATGGTAATGCCATTAGGAGGTCAAATGTTGAGTTATGCCAATGGGGTTTGTGTAATCTGTTTGCAACCAGATGACTTTATGATTTTAATGAGAGGATTTAGAAGTCAGTCATTAACATGAGTAAAGGAAGGGACCGATGCTCTGCTGGCATGTTGTTAGCTATGCAAAGCTGTTAGAAAGAGAAACAAATGCACACAGTTACATGCTGTGTAAACATGCACAGCACTTCTCAATGGACACCAGAAAACCAGAAATTATTGTGTTGAGCTTATTTCTGCACTCTGCTACATCAAAATGTATAGATGGCAAGAGGACTACTGTGGTACGCAATTTTAATAGGAATCCAAAAAGCAGAGGTGGGGAGAACAGGTAGAGGGCTATTTCATAAAATATATTCCATGAGAAACATGATTTGCATCCTAGTATAAAAGCCGAAATTAAACATGTAATTTCCAGCCTTGATTCTTGTTCATCTTTCCAAGGGAACAAATTTCTTCAAAGTGCTTTGGATGAAATGACATATGCCACAACAACGGTAATGTATCTGCCCAGTTCTGATTAAGATGGAACCAATATTTAAAATCTAAAATACCTCAAAAGAAGTATAAAATTCTTAAATAAAAGAGGGATTAACTCCGGCAATCTATTACTGAAATAGGAAAGACATTAGACATTTTATTGTGGATTAGAAATTCAGAACACAGATTTACATGAACAGAATAGGTTCTTTGTGTGTTCTGAACATTGTGTAAACTGGTTTACGTATTACTGTGGAACAAAATTGCTACCCTTCTATATAAATAATTAATCTTCTACTTGAACTGTGTTCTGCTATTCTTGTACCTAAGGTGTCCAACAATATAACTGCCTTTACACTGTGTGGCAGCCACCAGCATAAGACTGGAAAGAAAAATCAAAATTGACAGAAATAGGACAAGTATGTAGATAGAACCCAAGAATTTCTTTCTCTTCCCTTCTTCCCTCCACCCCAAGGTATATAAACAGTGTCATCTAGCTCTTTTTTACTAAAAACTATTTAAACAGTAGTTTGTGAAAACATAATACAGTTCAAAATTCAGAATGAAAATTAAGCAATCCAGATCCACAGCAATTTTCTTTTATGTATATTAACTTAAGCCTATGACTATAAAAGTATAAAAACCAAACTGGGATATGGAGCATCTTGTTCATATTAATTCAACTGGGTTAAGACTTAACATCTGAACCAAATGTTCTGCCTCTGAAGCACAAAGTGCAGTTTGATTACTGAACCCCAGAAGGTAACAGACATCTTCAGTAATCAGTGAGGTATAACAGGGCACCTCCTATATTGGAAAGTTGATTGCAGTAACAACGAACACTTCCATGTCTCACTGCATGTGGAAACGTGCAGCTGAACATATGCTGCCTTCTTCTGAGATTATCAAATCTACCTTTTCACCTCATCCCCATGTGGCTATTGCACTATTGGTATCTGCGTTTACAAAACAAGGTGAGAAACAGGGTCTAGCAATAGTAAGGAGGGAATGGACAGATTGCTCTTTCTGTTTGATTTTATCCATCATTGTAAAAGGGTCTACAGAAATTGCAGGAGGTACAGAGTCATAGATTCCAAGATCAGAAGAGACCGTTACGATTATTTAGTTTGACATCTTGCTCAATGCCGGCCATCAGACTTCCCTGAAATGATTCCTGCTTCAGTGGTAGCATGTCTTTTAGAAAAGCATCTAAAAATCTGGATCTTTAAATTTCCAGAGATAAAATATTGGGGCAAGGAGGTATGGTAGGCAATAATACTGTTGCAACAGTTGCAACTAACAGCATGGGAATGGAATGGACTGGCTTTTTAAAGGATTTAATAGGAAATCAGGAATAGGGAAGGAAGCATTACTCAACTCTTTCCTAGGAAACCACTAAAACAGAAGACTTTTGGTTAGTTTGCTTTTTTAAAAACAAACAAACCCCAAGCTCAGACATTCATTAAAGTAAATTAGCCCTAAGTTAGGACAGCTCCAGTTACAGCAAGGATGTTCCTCCATTTATTAAAAGCTGTTTAAAAGATTAAATATATTTTTAAAGATTAAAAGATTAATAACTAGGCTCCAGTAATGAACTTCGGAACATGATACAAACCACCATGTAATCTGTACTATGTCATCATTGCAATGCAAGTGTAGAAAAGACATTCAAAAAGAGGTATTTAGAGGATTTTAAACCTGATCTTTCCTACGATCTGTTCACAAGATGGACAGTATCAGTCTCTCTAGCTCCTGGCTCAGGTGGTAGCAGTGGTTACACAGGCAGCCTGTATTGTGGGCCCCGTAAATCTCTGGAGAGGATGGCACGGCACTGCACTGCACAGTGGGAAAGAGATGCTCCACAGTCTCCCCAAGGACCCTGCAGCTTAGCTCCAGCCTGAAGACTCCTCTGCCCCCAAGGATAGCGAGCAGCTCCTGCACACCTGCACACAGCAGGTATGGCAGGCAGGCAGTGGGGCAGCACAGCACAACCACACTGCTTGTGGCCACAACTGCAGCAGAGAGTGCCTCCTTCCAGGATATGTGACACTTTTGGGTCTTGCAGTCAAGGAAGTGGTGGGAAGGGGAAGCATCCAAGAGCCACCCCAAGTTCAAAATGCTTCACTACAACCTCAGCAATGCCACATCTCTAAATGGCGAATGCCAGTCATGCTGCAGTCTTTGCATCCATGACATATTATCAATTAAGAGACCGCACAGTCCCTCTTAGCAGCAGCTGGTCTCTGTGCCACTACGCAATTCTGTCTCGCTCCATGATGCACTGGTACTGATGCACAAAGAAATGCACACAGCAGCTTGCAAGTGCTTCACAGCTGGGAGAGGTGCCAAGGATGGAGTGGTCCCATGGGACCAACTGGGAAGATTTAAGTGCCAGGGACAGAGCAGTCCCATGGGACCAAGGAGGTAGATTTTAACATTATGAACTCTTTTCTAACAAACAGGCCTGCTTCTACTGAATATCACATTTGCTGTCACAAAGTGCTTTGAATTGATTCTATATAAAATTAACCTAATGAAAACTGTTTAAAATACCCCCAAACTATTGCTAGCTTTATATGAATTTTAGGCCTTTGCAAGAAATGAGGCCATCAGTCCACCCTGCACTGGCTGCATGACCGCATTTCATTGAGCTGCCGCTCTCAGAGCAATGGGTTGAAGCTGCCCACTTCCCCTAGGGTGATGCTGGACCAGCAGGACCTCGCGTGATGCACATAATGTGGCCAGAAGTGAAGGAGTGTGGCACAGGCTTCGAGGTCAAAACCCTGCAGAATGAGGCCACTGCAGGGCTATTTAGGGAGTTTCTGTCCCTGTTTCTGGCTGCCAGCGGGCAGGCGGTAGGCGTTAGGCACCCAGTAGCTCAGGGTATGTGAGCTGCGGGCACTGGGGCAGACTGTGCCCAACAAGGAGGTGCTGTTAAGAAATTTCCAGGATTTGGCAGAAAGGGGGAAAAATTTTCAGAGGGCTGTTCTGAACACTGGCAGCTTCTGTTCTATTTTGAGATCCTATCCTCACATATGTTCTTCCGAGCCCCAACATTGGGAAACACCAGTACGTTTTTCTAATTTTTCCAGCAGGTGATCTCGTTAATGATGTTATCTATTTATCTCTAAATTTGCTGGCTACCAACATAGTTCCTCCCACACAAATAGCTAAGCAAAGTGCCTCTTCTTTCCACTCAGAAGAGAAGCAGGAGGGAGTTCTCCTTCTGTGAACCCTCTCATGTCTACCCATAGCGTCAGCTTTCCCATTTTCTTTGCCTCGTCTCCTCTTCCAAACCTTTACTGTGTGGCCTCCTAATGTTCAGTTAAGCAAGGGCAGCCAGGACAGCCCTCCCACCATCTGCTCCTTCATGCTTTGCCTGAAGAATAGCAGGATGGAGCAAAACATCACTTCCCCGGCGCATCACTCCCCCCTTGCAAGCAGCAGCAGCGGGCGGTGAGATGTGCCCACACGCAGTTGCTATGAAGCCTCTCTCCTTCTCCTCAGCAAGGTTTGATCAGCAGAACAACCCTAATGAGTGGAGACAATACCATCATCCCTGCTGTCATGAAACACCCTGAGCCCTGCAAACCTGCCTGCGAAGGCAGCAACGAGGTGGGCAACATCACTCACTACTATGGTGTTTGGAAGGTGATCTTCTACAGCAGTGGTCTGAGCAAGAGTGTGTCGTAGATAATTCCCTGGCTGAGGAGCCTGAGTCTTCCTCCAAATTGCCGTAGAGCTGGTCAACGTCTGTGAAGGTATTTGGGACTCACACTGCTTCTTCTGGCCCTCTCCTGCTACTGTGCTGCACTGGGAAGGCAGTGTCAGGAGATGGCTGCAGGAAGCCTGCGATGCCCAAAGAGCAGTGACTTCATGCTGGACCTTGCTGGCTGGTTGTCCTCTCTTCTAGCCCAAATGGTCCCCAAGTCTCTGCCGTGTGCAGTTCTTTCCCAGGCTGAGAACTAGGACCCTATTTCCCACGACGGTCCAGAAACCAGACAGCGAGATTAAAATCCCCGGTGGAGTTCCTGTGGCCCACCTGTAACAGGCCAAAACACTCCAAAGTGGGCCATCACAAAAATCTTCTCTTCAGTTTTAAAGCAGCTCGCGCTTCCATGGCAGCCCTGTGCTTCAGATGCTTCCCCAGGGCAGGGGAGTGGGTCTGGAGGGGGACTGTCACCCTGGAGCTCAGCAACTGAAACACAGGTGCTGCAGCACTGAAGCTGCAGGACAGCTTTCCTGGATGTGGCCCAGGGAGCTCGCTCCTCCCTTCCTGTACCGGCAGGGCAGCAGCAGCCTCGCGCTCTGCACCAGAGGTACCCTGCACACCCAGGGATGGCAAGAAAGTGATGGGTCATACAAAGGTTTTCCCTTGTTCATAGCTGCTACTGCCTTGCAAGAGTTACCGATAGGCTCACTGGGAATCAGAGTTTGCTGTGACCATAATAGTAAGAAAAGATTTCTATTTTTATGAAAGTGTGAAAAAGCCATTTCCAGGGCTGCGTTCCCTTTTTCATGTGGAAAAGCCACTTTTTAAAGTCAGGATATAATATTTAACCACGCTGTAGACTGACAGATTCCACCCCTTGCATTTTGAGATGTTATAAAGAGACATTTAAACTGTCAGAGAGCACTATTTTGTGTTTAGCCAACACCAGCAGTTACAGATACCTCTACCACGCCCGAGACGTGGGGCAGACGTGCGAGCCCCCGCAGATGCACCCAGAGAAGCGGGAGGCAGGGAGGCAGCAGTCCTCCCACACCGCCGTGCACCCACGCAGGCTCTGCCTTACAGGGCGTGGGAGCAGCAGCGCTGCGGCAGCTTCCAGCCTTGCACAGCCATATCTTCTTCACGCCAGCTTTTCTCCACGCTGTAAACTCAGCACCAAGGCCAAGCGCCACCACTTTCCTTGGCACCCCTGCACACTCTCTTCCCCTGCTTCAAAACCTTTTTCCCTTTCATTCTTTCTCAGTATCTTTCCTCACTTTATTGCCGCCCAGTTTACTTCACCCAAAGCACACCACGAAGGATCCTCCTTATTACCTTTAAGCCTGTGTCCTCTCCTTCCTTCTCCAGAGGGGATGGTTCCACCTTCACCACGGCTGGGACTTGCTGCCCTAGGATTGCTTTACAGGGCTCACATCTCTTCCTGTCCATTATCCTAGCTGGCAGCCAGGAGCCATTCCTGCTCCAGGCAGACTTGCAAGGGGAAGAGATACGAAGGGAAAGAGCAGACGAGCCCAGCAGTCAGGGGACTCGTGCCTTTGCCACGTGTTACTGAAGGTCTTCATAAGAGGACAAGCTCCCAAGGTGACAGCGTTTTGCCCTGCTTTCGGTTTCAAGCCCGCTGGGCAGGAGGAAGGGGCTTTTCCTTGTAAACCATTGTCACACTTGGGCTGGCTTCCAGTCCTGCTCTAGCCCCTTTCCTTTGTTCATCTGCAGCACTCAAATAGCTGCAGAACAATGGCCGAGCGGCAGCGTGTACACACAGCTCTTCCTGCCCAGCCTGCCCCAGCCCCAGCGCGCACGTACTCCGTTTTAAGCAAGCCACAGTTGTACAAGCACGTTTCATGGAGTGACGACAAGAGCTTGGAGATGTTTTAAAAAGAAAAGCACAGGCACCTTCTCATGTTTGCTCCACGAGAGCGGCCTTAAAAAACCAAGAAAGTCCTTGGTGCGTGTAGGAACACCTACCAAGAGCTGCACATGGCTGAATCTACAGCAAAAACCACGATGTGTATGTGGCAGATGAAGCTGGGTTCAGTTTTTTTAAAATGAAGAAAAGGAAGAGCTTTTACCCCCTTTTTTTACTGTACTTGGACTGAGCTTTTCTAAGCCCACCAGAAAGGCCTTTCCGATAGAGACCACAGTAGTAAATGAAATTTTCCCACACTCGGACACTTCCCGTCACCCCAGTGTTCTCAAAGGCCTCAGTCTAGCAGAAGGTGAATAGATGTGCCACTGCTTCATGTGGACTTGCAGTGCATGGAAATGGTCACTAGTATGGGAGCAGGAAAGGGTCACAGGAAGATGCTGTCAAGGGTTAGGGTCATGCTTAGTTATCTGTCAGGACCAAAAGGAAGAGAAAGCAAAGCCATGGCATGATGCTGAAACTTACCCCCCTTCTGAAGTATGAAAAGTGGACAAACCCTGAAGGTCATGGTGATAACCAGGACCAGCTTGCCTCCCTTGGCTCCCATGGCTGCTCTCAGTGCTGCTCGAGTTGGTTTTCACCAGAGGTTTCTTGCTGTAAGCCCCAGCTCTCGATTCTGCCTCAAACCCATTCAGCGTTCTCTGAGCAGATCTGTTCCCCGCGATTTCATGCCGGTATCCATCATACCTGTTCTCATATGAAACAGGGGGATTTTTTGACAATTTGTATCCATGAGAAATCAGGAGGTCCTCAACACTGAACATGTTGTGCTGGTTTCACTCACAGCTGTGCCATCAGAAAGCTCTTTCCAGGAGGACCCATCACTGGAAAACAAAACCAAAAACAAGCAGAAGGCCTCTTAAACAAGGAAAGATATCTTTGATCAGCTGGTAGGCTGCTGAAGATAAAGTCTCATCCCCTGGCCTCAGTCTCCTACCCTTATAATAAAACAGATGAAGCAACATGCATGCAGATGCTGATGAATCACGTGCTGACCTTCCCCAGACAATACACCTCCATGCACTCAGCCAAGCAGCAGATGCTGCGCTGCTGCTGACTCAGTCCGTTTCACTGAAGAATTCACTGGTGATTGCAGCTTTCAGATTTCACTAAGTGATCTCAAAAAAATCTTTGCACCAGAGGTAAGCCCACAATTTGAGTCAGGCATTTCCTTAAAAAACAGTTTTTCTCCAGTCATGGAGAGGTGTGCTCTGTATTACATTTTAAGTTGCTGCAGGAGGAGGGGGTAGATTACAGGGCAATATGCCTCTCCCTACATCTCTGCATATTCCAATTAAGAAAAAATGTTCACATGAACAAGGACAAAATATGCATGAGAACAAAATGAATTATGCAACCACATGACAAACCCAGGTAATATCATGCAATACCTCAGCTAAACAGTCCTTTTTACAGCCTATTTTCTTTTTGGCCTGCGTTGGCCTGCTGGAAATCAGTAATCCTCAATGAGGATAATACAAAACCTAAGATTTGAAGTACGCTTTATTTTTACAGTATACTTCCACCATGTAAAATGACTGGAAACAACCCGAGATGCCCGTGTCTATTGTGTCTCAGTGATTTCCAAGATACAGGACAGTCAAGATTTTTCTTCCCAGTGACAGCCCTCAATTCTGCACTGACTAGAGCAAAGATCCAGCAACCTGAATTAGTTGGCTGGAAACAATCTCTATTGTCTATACCACTCTCACAGCTTATTATGGCAATTATAGAATACCCATTCTTCCAGAGTTTTAAAATGAGTGGAAGGTAATGGTCTATTCTGTACGTTGTGCACAACAACGGACCCATTCTGATACATTCCTCCTTGCTTGAACTGTGTTACCAGAAGAAAGAAATAAAAAAAAAGCTGGATAAAGAAGTGAAACACACAGAAATAGATTCGTTATGTAAAACATAAAACACTCAAGACCATTTTCCCTGCATGAAGAGTTCATTTAACATGCCTGGTGAGTACTGTGTCCCCTTAGTAGTAGCAGGTCTACCTGAGGGACAGGAGCCCAGCATTGGCAGCTACTCAAAAGGAGATTGTCTCTGCAAATACCATGACAAGCAAGTGCATTTTATACACTGGTTTCTAATGCTCTTCTTGGGCAAGAAGAAAGGGAGAACTCTCTTCACTGCTGCGTACAATAATTTACTTAAGATGGAGCAACCACTGAGATGGCTGCTGTGAGTTTATTAGTACCAAATCTCTCAGGCTAGGTATACACAGAAGTTGATGGGTTGGCTTAGAATATAAACTACTTTCTGTGGTGCAGCTCTCCATTTATTAAGGCCACTTTTTGCCCACCCAGCACCCCATCCATTTTCTGCTCCCGCCCTGTCTCCTGGATGCTCTGCAGACTGTGGAGCCGGTCTGGCCGGCCGCTCCGGGCCAGCCTGGTCTGCGGCTCCCGGGCACGCAGGGACCCTCCAGCCGCCTCTGCCCTGCACTGCCCACAGCAGCCACGGCGCTCCCCCGAGGACAGCCCACAGTGTGGAAAAACATGCACAATTTTTATGCAGAGCCACAGTTTAACTGGTAACCTGGAATGCTGCAGAAGTGGCTTTTCAGCCTGAGAGCCTGCTGAGCGCTTAAACCGGTTTGTCTCTAGAGCTTAATGAATCTCTTCCCTTTTCACACATGTAAGGCTACACACCCTTTAAAAACAGCGAAATAAAGCTCTGTGCTGAAGATATTTTAGGAGTATCCCTTGCTAGAACAGGACTCCAAATTCCCAGTAAGTACTCTGAGTAAACGAGCCAGCAGTAAGTACAAGCAGGCAGAAAGCAGGGAGGGGGACCCTTTCCTCTTGGAAGGAAGGGAAGGCTTTGTGGGTTATTTTTGAATGCTGACCTAAAAGGCTGATTTTCCATCCACCTGCTGCCCTGGACTGTGCAAGGAGCCAGGTAGGAGCAGAGCAAGGCAAACAGCTGGCTGCTAGAGCTGTTCAGCTTCTAACAAAAGAAAGATCCAATGTGACTACCATAAACAGCAGAAAGCCCATCGGAGCGCTCACAGGTGCAAGGAAGAAGTGTGCTTTTCCTCCTATTATTGTCAGGCTGGCTTGGAGCACAGCTTAACTCCCTCTCTGCCGCCCACGGCAGCCACGGTGCCATCAGAAAGGCAAAGGCAAGTGGGCAAGAAACCTCAAGCCCGTGGGGTTTACTCTGATCCTCCTTTTGGCACCAGTGGGGAGGAGCAATGGGTTGGAACTGCACCGTGAGGAACTGGTGCAACCGTCTCCTCCTGCTCTGCAAACCTACCACGTGTGGAAGGGAAAAACCCTGTGGTGCTACGGGTGGTGGGAAGGCCCAGCTAGGAGCGGGATGCTATCGCTGTGCTCATCACAGCTCTGCAACGGGAACAAACAAGATAGAGGAGCCTGCACCCCTCTGCCTGCCGTGGTGCCCTTGGCACCAACCCCCCCGACGAGCTCTCCGCAGACCCACCACATGGAGAAATGCTCCATGCCCTTGGCACAAGCTCCCAGGAGCCGGCAGCAGTGGTGGTGGGTGGCCGCTAGCCTGGACACTGTCAGGACACGTGCCTCGAAGGGCTGCGTAGAAGTCATGGGGAGATGCCGTCCCCCAGCATCGGACCTGGCCAGAGGCGGGGAGCTGGAGGTCCTGCCCCAGGAAAGCCCACAGGACATCAACCGTGTCAGCACCCAATGTCTGCAAGGATGCTGGCCAGCTTTCCAAACCTAGCTGCGGTGCTGGGATGCTCTTCCCACCCTCCCTTAGATAAATAAATCCAAAAAATAAAATCAAAGGAATTGGATTGGAAGGAGTAACAAAACCATTGCTGCAGCGCTGTCTTGTAAATAATCTGTCAGACTGGGCCAAAGAGTAAAGGCTGTGCAGAGCTTCTAATTTGAGGGAAGATCAGCAACATTGGAAAACAGTTTGTTTTTCCAGTGCTCATTTGTTTTGTTTGCCAATGACATCAGTGCTCTCTGATAGGCTTTGCTTCCTGAGGATGCCTGCTATCTTGCCAGTGTTTCCGACTTGTCCCTGTCAGCCGGTACAACTCTGCATTACACTGGAAACAGGGGCCAAGCTTTTCTCTGGAAACTTCTCAGCAGCATTCTCAGATGCAAAGAAACAGGCGCTGGCTAAGTGGTGGAAATTGGCATCAGCCCCCGTGTACATGGACACAATGGGGACCCGCAGCCTCGGCGAGGGGACACAATGGGACCACCAGATGGAAATGTCATCAGAGCACCTCGTCTCGGGGTGCTCTGTCCAAGAGTGGGGATCTCATCGCTGGGCCTGAGAAAAGCCCACAGCACTCCTGAAAGACGCCCTGAAGAAATCTGGTGCTAGAGTTTCCTCTGAGCTACTTCTGGAGCCCATTCTTGGTGGCGGAAATGCACTGGTTTCTGTTGATGGTCTGCCTTTTTTTTCTGCAGGTTTTTTCAGTGGCAGGGGTTCCCAAGCCTTATTATTTTGAGGGGGGTACCACCACCACCTGTATGATGACCAGTACCGGCAATAATGAATGCTAATGGTTGCAGCAGTGGCAGAAGCAGCTCTTACCTCCATGCTCTGAAATGGCTTGCATGCCGTTGAATCCTCCCTGCACGGTGTTTCGAGCAGCCCATCAGCATGCTTCTTCCTTTAGCCCTGGTTCCAGAGAGCACCCTGGCACAGGACCCACATATTGGGTGGGAGACCAGAAGTGACAGAGAATTTGGCCCTGGCTGCCCCCTGTTACGTCTCTGCCGCCCTCTGCTACTTGAAAAAAAGTGGAAGGTGGCAACCCTTTAACTGTTTGAATACGACCACTGAAGTCCTTCTTGTGCATGATTCACCCTTCCCACCTCTGCAGAACCATTTATAACATTTTTGTAAGCAATTCTGTACGACTTTACAGAAAAGAAAACATTGAAGGAACATGATTCATATTGCAAAATGAAGCATATAAACATCATGAATTGCCAAAATCAAGGCACCCTGCATGGACGCATGAGTTATTGCAGCCTGTAATTACATGACTTCAGGCTACTGAATTCTGCAGGACTCCTGCCTCGGTTGATGTGCAGGCTAGATGATGCTAATCTTCCTGGGCTTTATCTACAGCAGCTATCCAAATACTGTTCTGAAGACAGAGTACTAACAGGCATCTGAATTACAAAGCGTATTATCTAGATGGGTCACACATTAAACTAGCTTATCTTCACTCACATCTGGGTGACATTATTCCCATTTCATATCAGACGTATGCCAGACAGAAGTGTTTATGCAGACAGACTAAAGTGAAAACTACCCTCTCCATTCCAGGCGCCCAGTCTGAAGCACCTACAGCCTGATTTTTTAAAGCACGTAGCCTTAAAAGTGAACTAGGTACGTTCAAAGCAACTGCTGCAAGAACCTGGTGCCTCTGCATATCAACTCAAATGTGGCAAGTCAGCTGTCCACACAATGAAGACATGGGCTGAGCCAAAAAATTGGTTGCCGTAATTTGACTATCATGCTCTCCTCCATCCCTCTGCCCATCTAATCCAGCACCAACACTTTTGCCCAGGCAGCCCCATATCCCTCCCACCTCACCACATGTACCCACTTCCCACACCCACCTGTCCTTCTTGCCACCCCCCAGCATCCCTTCCCTGCCTTCCCATCTCCTGGTCCCACCAGTCCGGCCACTCTTCCCACACAGCCCACCACCATGCTAGCCAGCCCACCCTGTCCTCCTGCACCCCTTACAGCTTCTCCTGACCAGTCCTCAGATCGTGTCCATCACCACAACCCCCTCCTTCCCCTCCTGATGACCAGCTTCTGTCCTATCTCCGTTTCCAGCAAAAGCACCTCTGTGCCTGCTCTCCGCTCCCATGTCCGAGACCCCGTCTCACCTGGACCTAGAAAAAGCAGGAGCCGTCATTACGGGGACAATCCAGCTCCACCGCTGCAGCCCTGGGCAGGGGCACCGCACCGGGGCTACGCAGGCACGCTCTGCTCGCACACCCGTTGGAGCGGTTCGGGCACGAGCGCAGGGCTGGGGCACGAGTGGGCTGCTCAGCACCAGAGGCTGGGGGGTGCTGATGGATGGGAGGGAAAGATCTTCAGAAAGTGGAGCAGCTAGAAACGGAGGCAAATCTGCTGAGAACATGCGCAGACGTCTCCAAGCCTTGTCACCATAGATCCTGTTCCTGAACATGATGGCACCGCAGCTCTCAAATCAAACAGCTGGAGGATTTCTTTTCTTTCCCCTTTTTAATGTGGGCAAAACAACATTCCTTCTCTCCTCCGTATTCCCCCCTAGTTTTTCTTGGAAATGGTTGAATTGGTTTAGCTGACAATATTAAAATAAATTTAGCCTGAGAGAGAGACACTACCTGAAAGTCTCAGATCAAGTGATAAAAGCCTGACAGACTACAGCAATGGAAAACAGGTTCTTGTAGTAGAAGTTTTAATACTAGATGGTACCACTTGCTCAGTCTAAATATAACCCTGAGCTACATCCCAGGAGAATATCTAAGTCTTTGGCCATTGTAATTGCTCCTGTTTTCTCACTCTGATTTTGCATCTGTGCATATGAGACAGCTTATCAAAAATAAACACATTAAATGCGGCTTTTACCTTGATCATTTCATCTTTTTTGGGACAATGAAGTCAGATGGGACTGTAAATGGCGGGCTGCTGTGCGTGCAGCCGCGCTGGCATGCTGTGCCCCTGCCCTCTGCTGCAGAAACAACCACCGCCACATTCACTGGCTTGCAGACACACGCTCCATCAGGAAAGATAAAATTCATGTGCTTGAAGAGCCTTCAACAATAATGTTCACTATGATCAAATATTAGATATTTAACGCAAAGATAGTCTAGAACACAAGAAAAAGAGATTAGAGAATATTAATGTAAGTTGGATGTATTCAACTCAGCAGGGCTTAATTAAGCATAGGCTAGGAGTAAGGAAGGAGTAGGGAACTAGCTAGGGCAGCCTCCAAGCCATGAGTAAATACCTCCTAGAAATTCTCAAAGGATGGGCAAAGGGCAAACACATTATCTAACTTCAAACAAAAGGGGGAAGGAGACAGACCTGAGGTATCATAGACCAAACAGCCTGGCTTTGATATCAACTCAGACAAATTATTATTCAACCCACTTGTAAATACTTATAACAGGTGTTGATTTATCGCGGAGCGGGAGGGAGCGAGCATGTGATCCAGGAGGAGCAGAGGCATTTCCAGCTCCCTGCTTCCCACCCGCACTGCAGCTGCATCCACTCCCACATGATAAAGTCATGAGAAAACAGAAAACACAGACTTGTCAAGGACAAATTAAGTCTAATCAATTTAATTTTCTTCTTTGACGGAGTTGGGAGCATAGTGACTAGGGAGGAGAAAACAGTAGAAGTCGCACATTGGAACGAGGAAAGCTTTTGATGGATGCATGTGATAGCCTTATATGCAAACCAGATGAATACAATTTAGGTATAATTTACTCTAGGTGGGTATACAAATGTTTCAAATCTGTACTCAAGGAATAGTTAGTAAATTCAATGTCAACCTGAAGGAGACACATAAAGGCTGTGCCTGGGGTCTTGCTCTATTCGGTATTTCCATTAATGACTTGTAAATTAGAATAAAGATTACAATTACAAATCTGTAGGGAGTGCTGCGAGCATTTTCAGGGACTACAATTAGAATAAAATCTTAATAAATTAGAGACACAGTCTGAAATGAATGACTGAGATTCAATACAGGCAGGTGTAAAGTACCCTGTTGAAGAAGAAGGTTGCAATGCAAAATTGCAAAATGAAGCGGTATGGCAAAGGAGTCTCTGGGGCTAGAGCCACAAAGAGAGAAGACATCAAGAGTAGTGCAGGGCTTGATACACACAGGCAAATATGCTTGGAGATATACTAAGGGGAGCATCACACGTCAGGCTCTTTACTCCTCTCAGCCTTACATCCAGTTTTGAGCCCTACCTCAAGCAAGATGCTGCTCCCTGCCACTTGCTCATAAGAATGATAAAAAGTTTAGGAAGTGTGACCCCTGGAGAAGACTATACAAGAAGTGGGCGTGTTTAGTTGAAAGAAAAGGGAGGAGGAATGAAGGTGAGAGAATGAGAGATGGTAACAACTTTTAAATACGTCAGACTGCTAAAAGGCAGTGATAATCTTGGCCTGCTCCCTGTGAATGTGGAAAACAGAAGGGACTGGGTTAGCATGCAGCAAGGGAGATTTAGGGTAGGTATCAGGAGGAGCTGTCTAGCCGTGATGATAGTTAACCACTGGTTATGCTGGGAAGCTGTGAATCTCCATCGATACCGGTTTTCAGGAGTAGGCTAAATGAAGATCTATGAGGAAGCAGATGAAGCAGATCCTGCCTCAGAACAAAGGGATTTGGGATGGCAACTAAATATTTTGACATTCTTCCCCCAAAAAGGTACTGTTTTGTTGGCATGCCCCACACATTACCAAGAAAATCAAAAGTCATCTGTACAAGACTCCCAGTCTTATAAATAGCCACCTCACCTGAATTACAATGTGACTTTCCCGCCTGCTACAACTGTCCAAAAAGTAGAACGGCCACTTTATCACAAAATGCCACCAATGACCTACCTTGCACCGCCCTTTCCTGACATCCAGGAGGCAGGCAGGCCTGGCAAGGTTGCAACACCACTTAGTAGGAACAGAAACTTTGCCTCTCCTCCAGGGATGGGAGAGAGAGGGAGACTGAGACACAAGAGACGCACTACATGTTGAAGGATCCTGAGCAGAGAAGAGGCAGTAGAGGAGCTGAGTGGAGGCACAAGAATGGGGTCCTGACCAAAGGATTCATATCAGATCACGGACATGCACCGGGCAAAGCTTCAAGAAAGTTGCCATTGCAGCCAACACCATACTGAGGGCTTCAAAGCCGCTAGTGCTAAATGCATAATCATCTCTGCTGACTACATGGGAAGAAGACGTGCCAGAGTCATTGCTGGAAGATAAGCCAACTTTATGTTGGCTCTGCATGTCTTCCCAGGCAAGTCTCTCCCAGTCATCTCACAGAAATTTAAAAGAAATCTGTGAATTTTTGTGCTTAACCCTCATTACCTGTGGGCAGGAGAGTTCACATTTTTTCTCTAACAGAGATTCACAGACAGTGAAAATTACAGCTCACATCCTCTTTGCATTCTTTCAGCAAAAAGTCCTCACTGAAATCACTGAGGAACTGTGCCAGAGCATAAATTAATGATACGACGTGTCTCCAATAAAATTAGGAAGTGGGGAGGAGAAGAGGAGCGAGTCTTAAAGAGTTTCTTTAACTCTCAGAAGGTAGTTATTCCTGTCTTGTGTCTCACCGGTGCAGATGCATCAGCAAACCCACTGTGGCATGAGAGAGAGCACAGAGCGTCTCCTGGGGGAGACCTTGATGAGTGACAGCTGCTCTCCAGGGGTTGCCAGCCCCATTTGTTAGGAGGTTTCAGGTCATATTTCAAAGTTTGCCTTTTCAGATTTGCCAATAAAAAATGGTAGAGAGCTAGATTTTTTTTTTTAAGTAATGTGGGTGTTTGAGTACTGGGTTCACACAATGCTGAAGTACATGTCTGATGGTGCATGGATGGGAGTTTGTATGCGAAATAAGGTTGTTTTTTAAATTTGCCATGGACCAATCCAGCCCCAGCTGAGCACTGATTCGCTGAGGCTTGTAAGCATCCAAATAGAAGTAAATGCATAAAAGGGAGAGAGGAAACGTCCAAGCATGCACAGATACCGCTGTTCATATTAGCTGGTTTTCAAAATGTCAACAGCTTGCTTCCACCGATGACAGAGCAGCACATTAGTCCACTGAAACCAGTCCAGATTTTTTTCAGAGAAGGAGCAATTGTTAAAGAGCACTCACTGCTACTCTGTGCTCCAGATATAACCAGTCCTTAGACCAACTGGCAGCATATGGTGTATTTCCTCAAATGACAGCTTTTGTTTGTCACAACAGAAGAACAAAATAGTATAGTTATTAAACAAAGTGTAATTAAGCAACTCTTTCCCTCCCAAAAAGGAACTGCAGAAGAGGATATTTTTTAGGATTCAGATGAATGTTTCCATGCTGTTTATGATACTTTTGTACAGAGCAGTCCACTCTGGTGGAACAAATCACATGGAATCACGTTTGTTGCTCACATCTTAAAATCAAGATGTTAAGGGCTAATCACCCCACTTAAAATACCTATGGGCAAAGTGCTAATAAGCTACTCCCACACTAGGACTACATGGGTCATTATTGTTGTTTGTATTTTTTTTAGCAGAAAAGCTGTCCATCTGTACAAACCAAAAAAAAAAAGGGGGGGGGGGAATCTCAAAAACTGTGTTAAAACTTTCAAAGTACAAATTTTTAATAAGGGATCTATCACATAGTTGAACTTCTTTGAGGTGACAGTGACATGACTTATAGACCCTGGGCTCTGTGATCAAAAGGATTACACACATTAGCATCCTACTAATCACAGCAGGACAGGCCGGCCCATCAGGCCAGGACTCATGGAGGAGAGATCCGTAAACAAACATTTTCTCCCGCTCACAAACGTGGCTGGGAGCGGAGGTGTTCCAAGGTTGGTGTGGTCTTCTCCTCTTTCAAAGAGATAAGGATTGTGTCTGCTGGAGTAAATAAATTCTCAGCATAGTCTTACACATCTGTTTGTTTACTCATTTTTAGACATTACCATCCTCTCCTGTGTTGTTATCCCTTTTATATTGCCCTTGTATGTATAATCAAATGCCCTTTCTTCTGGATTGACCCTCTGCTTCTTCCTGTATTATAGACGCCTTTGATCTTTCTTTTTTGCATCTGCGTGTCCTGCCTTGTAGTCTCAGCAGGATTTCCCCCCGACCCCTTGCTCTACCAGCAAATAAATGCCAAAGTAGCATTTGTATGCATTAGCGTAGAAAAAAATAAGACAGGCGCTAGAGAAGCCTATACGCAAGTGCCGCCGTGCTGCTGAGGCACTGTGTGTGCTGGGCAGGGCTGCCTACTGGTAAGGTAAACCCAGGCTGGTGAAGGGTGGCCCGACTCCTGAGCACAGATGAGCCCCCTGGACCTACAAGGTGAGCATCCAATGTCACAAGGGGGGAAGAGGGACCATCCTAAAATTTCATAAATAGCTGTTTTTCCCCCTTCGTCACGCACTTGATGACTTGCAGGGTGACCTCTGCACTTCCAAAAAGCAGAACTCAGCCTTTAACTTTTTTTTTTTTGACTAGCTCAGATTTCAAAACCCCTTCCCTTGCCCCACCATTTGAAATGGTCCAAGTTATGGCTGACAAATTCTATTAATATCCTAACTGTAATACACTTGGGCGATGAAGAGGCTGCTGCTGCTTTTTGTTCTCTGTGGGCACTGCCAGTACCAGAAGAACTGAGGGTTATCTCTAGGTAGATGTGAAAAGATGCCATCAGTTCACATGGAGACCTTAACATAGCATCATTCAGACTGCTGAAAGGCTGACCAACCCCTTCCTTCATAGCTGGAACTGGTGAGTAAGCTTCCCCAGCAAGCCCAAATCCACCGGCTCTTGAAACAAAGCACAATAACAAGGTTGCAGAAAGCGAGATAACCCTTTCCACTCAAGAAGTGGAAAACAACATCTGTTAAAAAACAAATAAACCGGTGTAATGGCTTCAGCAAGAGACCCAGAGGATTTTAGAGATGCAGCTCGTGGCTTGGTCAACACATTGTGAACAGCAAATTACAAGAGAACAATTGTTTCATACCAAGCTCTCCCACCCCTGAACTCCCTCAAGGTTAATTAGGATGGCCTCCGGCCAAATTAATTAGAAGAGAAGATTTAGGCAGGACTTTGCTATGCACTCGGAACTAGTTCCAAGGTGGCCGAGAAGTTCCGAAATGCCTCACCTTCCAAATAAAGCTTGCTTGGCAAAAAACAAGCTCACATGTGCCATGTCATTTCTCTGACAATCAGGAGAAACACTTAAAAGTAATCTTTCCCTAACTAACGGCTAAGGCAGAAGAATTTTCTGCATCCTTCCCGCCGAACAATATGCCCTTGTTTATTTTCTGTGTGCTTTTTAGGTCATAAGAGGCCAGTGAAATTATGCATCTAAAGAACAATATACTACTGTAATATGCCACTTGACACACACAGCCAGGCACTCTGAAAGATCCGCTTCTTCCAAGGGCTGGCAAATACATGTTGCAGCATGGAGAAATCCTGAACATCACCATAGGAAGGGAGGGCCCAGCCTTCAAAACAACAGACTAAACTGGTATTTTAGTTGGTACTATAACACGCCCCGGTGGCACAGCTTAGGAGAGCATCCCGCCTCGAGGGGGACAGCCCTGCCCAGCTTCTCTACCCTACGGCAGCAACCTGCCTCGACTTCCTCCGGACTCCTGCTGCCCTCAGCATCCTTGGCAAAGGGAATAGCTGGCAGGACCACACATTCTTCCTCCAAGTGGTACCATGGCGAGCGGTAGAACTGCAAGAACTTAGTAGGGTAGGGCAGATCTAGCCTCTGTGATTACAAACTAAGCGCTGGCACAAATTGAGGCTCTCGCAGTGGCTGCATCTCTGAACTGCAGAGCCCTTCTCTGTCATTAACCTGATATTCTTTAGTTTGAAGCTGGAAGGTTGCTATTTTCCACGTGTCTGTTACCCACAGACAGCAACGGCGTTTCTGGGCAGAATTGGAACTTCTAAAGTAACAAAGAGCAAACGCTTCAGCTCATGCAAAGCAGCATAGCTGAATACTTTTCGGCAGGACACAATTCTCATTGTCACTAGCCAAGATTTAATGTCTTGACTGTGTGGATCAGACTGACTACTCAAAACAGTTACATCGTATTTTCACTTGAAGACATGGGCTGGACTAACTTAACATGTAGGGTCCATGCCACAAAAAAGCCATTATTCTCAACTCTTGCCCAAAAAAAAAAAAAAAAGCCATAATAGATGCAAGAGTCCTTTGGCACAGATCCAGCGGCAGACTAAGGCCATAATTTGTAATTCTGAGGCAATTATGAAATGACATAACAGCACAGATCTCCTTCTGACATAACCGCTTTTTTTTTGTCTCCTTCGCAACAGCCCACGGTTTAAAACGACCACCAGAAGGGAAGTGACCCAAAAGAACCATTTGACCGCCGCGTAAATATCGGAATAAGGATAAACACGAAGAGGGGCGGCAGCTGATGTTTCAGACCCTGATGCCACGTCCTGGCCGGTGTCAACGGGAGCCGGCACCGAGTCCCGGCCGGTGCCCAGGTCCCGGGCGCAGGGGACCGCAGCGACAGGCGCTAAATAAAGGTGAGCGGCTCCAGCCAGCGGCACCGGCTAACTTCCCGGGGGGAGCCGGGCCCCAGGCAGGGCTGGGGATGTCGGCGGAGACCCCCCTGGAGAGACGGGGGGCGATGGCGGCGGCGGGGGGAAGAGAAGAACGAGCAGGTGCAAAGCGGCCGGAGCAGGGATGGGGCGAACCGGGGGATGCGCCCCCCGGCGCCGCGCATCGCCTGCCGCCCTGGGACACCTCCGAACTCCCCCCACCACCCCGGCCCGGTCCTTCGCCCTCCCCGCTCCCCCCGTCTCCACGACCTGTCGGGACTCACCTCTCCGGCAGACCGCCGCAACACCCCGGGTTGGCGGCTGGGGCCGCCGCCTTCAGCGGCCGCGGCAGCCGGGAGGCGCCGAGCCCGGGGCGGGGGGGGGCGGGACGGGGCGGGGGGGGCGGGCGGGGCGGTACCGCCCCGCCCGCCCCCCCCCGCCCCGTCCCGCCCCCCCCCCTCAATCCGCAGAGCCGCGTTTACGGCCCGGGGGAACATCGCTTTGCCCGTAGCGAGCAGCAGGCACCGGCCCTTGCGAGCGTTACCCGCCGGTTTTCCAGCTGGGGATCCAGCGATCCTCCCTTTAATCCGTCCTCGTCCTGCACCGGTGGTGAAACGCGTGTGAGGCGCTTGCAAGCTAAAAAAAAAAAAAAAGAAAAAAAAAAAGAAAAAAAGAAAAAAAAAGAAAAAAAGAAAAAAAAGAAAAAAGAAAAAAAGCAAAGAAAAAAAGCAAAAAAAAAAAAAAGCAAAAAAAAAAAAAAGCCGAGCCCTGGAAGGTCTGGTTAGCTTCAGGCACCAAAGCCTGTCTCCATCACAGGCCTCCTCCGTGGGTGCTTAGCTGTGAAGCCGGGTCGGGGACATGTCCAACAGCGGTGCGTCCTTCCAGAGAGAAAACCTGACCCAGGAGCCTGCCCCAGCAGCGGCAGCCCTGCCGGGAACACGCTTTTACATGGGGCAGGTTGTTTTCTCTGAAAAGTTGAACAGGCACCTCCTGCTCCCTCCGCTGCTGAGCTCGGCCCATGGCTCAGCTGAGAAGAAAGACATCAACTTTCTCAGCTCAAGGAAAATCTGCAGAAGGGAAAACCGGGTCTGTCAAGGATGGAGAGGGACCAGAGGAGACCCCTTTCAGAGCTCGCTGTGCCTGCCGGCAGCCGGCTGCGCACCCAAAGGGCTTGTCCTCGCCACGATTTTCACTGTGACATCCGCAAGCGTTTTTGAAGCATTGCTGGTCGCCTGCTTCCCCACCTCTCCCCTCCCCATCATTTATTCAACCTCTAGAAACAGGTGAATAATTTGCAAATCTGTTTTGGTTTAATGACACTCTTGAAAGGCTTTGTTTGTGAATCATTTACTCAGCAATTGCTTGGGCCCATCAACTGCTTGCCATGTCTTAATTGACTTTTACCCTAGGCTGTCGAAGTGCTTTACGCATGTTCATAAATTGAGTCCTATTCAATACGTGCTCTAGTTAATAGCGAGAAAACAAGGGCAGTGAAGTTACACGGTGAGTCCAAGGTCAGGGGAGAACTCTGCAGGAGAGCCCAGAACCGCGTACAGGTTTCCTGGCGCCCTGGTTTCGTAGGGCGCTTGGAGTAATTGTCATTGACCTGCTTTTCTGCAGACATCTCCTTTTGTCTTCCAGCAGTGAGGCTCTGAGCCTGCAGCCCCTGACACATGAAGCATCCACCAAGGGTGATGCCACCAGTGGCAGGGGGACCTCCGGCAGGACCCTGCGCAGGCACCTTACATCCCGTGCCTGCAGGGTACCTGTGGAGTTCTCTGTGGCTTTGCTGGTTGGGAACCCCCTGTATTTTCCCATGGTAAAGCCTTGTAGCTGACACAGTCAATCAGTGGAACGTTTAGGTTTCGTCACGGAGCAGCTTCTTGTGGGTGTGACAATAGCATGGGTTTCCATCAAGGGAGCCGTGCTGGCACAAGTTACGGTTTATTATTTAAATATCTTGACTCTGACAGGCAAATTGGGAGTTGTGGGTTTTTTTAAATACCCGTCTCTACTGTCTTGTATGAAAAAAATTCTGGGATGATTTGCTCATCTGCATGGCTGCAGCTCTGAGCTGTTTGCTCTCCTTGGCTGTAGGAGACAGTCCTGTTTACATCCCTTTTCCCAAGCCAAAAAGCTTTTGCTCCCTGTTGGGTAGTTACAATGCACTGCACAGAGCAGGTCCTCGCTGCCGGAGCTCTCGGCTCTCCATTGGGAAAGCTGCTGCAGCACTGGCTTTAGGGGGTGGGAAGGAGGGGGGCACAGGCTGGAGCTGCCACTCCAGCAAAGGAAATCTGGATCGTTCACTGAACAATGTCAAGGTGAAGAGAAGGGACATCTTTTCATCTTCAGGAGGTCACAGCCTGCAGAGGGTACGGTAACAGCGCAGAGGACAGCACACCTCAGAGCTGCCTCTCTGCACCTGGGGGTATTTTTTGTTACACCTCTTCTGAGAACACTTTGTGGGCTGCAAAGGGAGGCACAGCCCTTGGAAGGAGGCACTTCTGCAGGTTTGTTTGGAGTCCTGCAGTCACTGAAGATTTCCCCTGAGTGAAGTCAAAGGGCCTCGAGCTGAGAAACAGAGCTTTCCTCCTAAAAAAAGAAAACAGCCGCCCATGCTTCTAGCTCTCCTGTTACAGAGAAAAGCCTGAAAACCTGAGCTGAACATAGCTCCACGGTCAGACACCAGAAAGCAAACTGCATGATTTTTGAGACAATCTGAGGTATCTCTCAGGCTAGATTCACAACAAACAATCGATGATGGCTGGCAGCCCCAAGTCGTGTCCAAGCGGGATTGCCCAGAGTGCTGGTGTAACACATGAAGCCATTAATTATTCTGTGGTTTGGGAAGTCTGAGTGCTGTGCTCCTCGGTAGCAGCACAGCTTTCAGGGACTCCCTTTGCTCCTGCTGCATCTTGCCCTCTGCCTGTTAGAGAGCAAACTCTTAGGGCAGATGTTGCTTCTGGCTTTGCCTTAGCTCAGTGCCCCGATCGATGGGGTTGTGGTCTCAGGTGGCTGCTGCAATGCAGACTGTGACTGCCAGGAGAAGGGCAAAGATGAAGAAAAGCAGAGGAGACAGGAAAGCGATTCTGCTTTTTGATGGTCAGAGTAAATGTGCACAACTGATGGAGCATTGCTCCCCTGCAAAGCTCACGGTCCTGTGGCCACCTGGGGAGATGTCCCTCTCCTGGCTTTTTCCGGAGAAGGGGACCGACTGGACATTCTTCAGTTTAGAGCTTCAGCCTCAAAAAGACTGGAAGAACTAAATATGCCTGCGAGAGAAGCGTACAAATGGGGTTTGCAGAAGAGAAAAGAGGGCTAAAGTGTCTGCCCTGCTACGGAGGACTCCTGAAACGGGTGGAAATCAGTGTGATGAGGCAGGGTGACACAGTGTGTCAATAGAGAAGAGAGCTGTTATTGCCCCTCTGCTTTGCATGACTTGCAGGGGGAAAGGAGAAGGGCAAAGCAACCACGAATCAGAAGCTGAAGGTGGCTGTGTGCAGCAAGGGCAGGCATCTGGAACATGGGGGGGCTGCACGAACCCAGCAAGTGGTAAAGCCGTCCCCTGTGTCGCAGCGGTCAGGTTCAGATCAGCATCCCGCGGGACACAGTAGAGCAGGTCCGCGTGCCTGGGCAAGCAGGGAACGCCAGGGCTTGGCTTCTCGTGAGACGAAGAGCAGCGCCTGCAAGTCTGAGTGAGTGGCCATTATGGACAGAAATCGTGGAAAACAGAAACACACAAACATGAGAGAGACAGGCCAGATGGGGGAAATACAGATGAATTAATGCACAGCGAAGGGAAAAGGAAAAACACACAGGCATGCTGCACATCAGCCAGCTCTTCAGCAACAGCACTGCTGCGTGCCATTGCTGTGATGAGTGAATGGGAAGTCCTGCTCTGCTCGGTGCAAGTTATTGCTGCTTTATGCCTTTATAATTCTCTCTGGCCTCAAAACCTCCCTGATCGGGAGTCCTCTGTTTATGTTTTATGTCCCATCATCAGCATTGCTGCTCAGGGCCAGAGCTTTCCTGCCCTTCCTACCGAGCTTGTTGCAGGCTCGGACCCTCATTTCTGGAGGTGATCCTGCATTAGTGGTTTTTACATTGAAATCAAGCAGATTTCTTTATAATTTGGTGTGGTTTGAAGTGACTAGGTGCATTAATTATTCCCTGAAAGACTGTTACAGTTTTTGTCTTAGATCCAGTTGCCGGGAATGTATTTAGGAACATACGCTGAAATCACCACATACCTGAAGTTTACCATAACTAACTAGCCACAGATGTGCTATTAAACCCGTGCTTATTTTTTCCTCTTGTCTGTCCTATATGGCATGTTACAGCCATGATATATTAAACTTTTTGAGAACAGATGCTAGCCATAAACAAAACAGCTATTACCCTTTTGCAAGAAAACATGTCACATTACCCATCCCGCCAGTAATCACCTGTTTATAGAATTGGCACCTCTTTTCAGTTTGGAACAGAAGAGCTTCAGATATTTTATTGCTACATCAAGGGAAACACTAAGCATTGCCATGCAGAGGGGATGTTTTCATTTGCCAGTTCTTTGGTGCTTCTTTAGCTGTATTTTGACCTGGTATTTGGGGATTCAGTTCTTGAGCTACTTTATCACTTCCTAAGCATCCCAAAGAAGCAGGTGGGATGGGTGTGTGTTGAATAGAGTGAAATAGTTCGCGATGCTGGGTGATGACCATTCTGCAAGGATGATTTAATACACAGCAGTCGGTGTCTGTGCAAGGTGTTGGGCCATGGGCTGGGGAGGAGTAATAGTGCACTGATGGAGAATATTTTCCTTTAGATGTAAGGACTCAGCTATCATGTCTGTTAGATATACCTCAGAGTCCTAAAGTATGACACAGGAATGTGTGCTGGAGGGAGGAAAAAAGGGGGGGAAAAAAGCTAAAAAATAAAAGACTAGTTAACACAGAGGAAATGTACACCCTTACTGTGTGTGTTTCTGAACATTGTGAAGACTGCTGAAAAGGCCAAGAGGTGTGGCACACAAATTACCCTTCAGAATTTAGCTGGTTTACATTTGGGAAAATTAGGCAGTGCTTCCAAAACTTTTGAAGTGCTAAATATTGTTAAAATAATCCTTACAGCTCTTTCATTCAAGGACTTGGCTCAGGGTACTCAGCAAATATTAATGAGTTTCTCATCATAACACCCAGGAGAGATGGGAAGTTATCACAGTAATTACCCCCATCGCCCAGTTGAGGAACAGAACAGTTAGGCCTCATTTTTCAGGAGAGTTTCCTGACCAAAATATTTGTACAGTCATTCAGCTGAAAAGCTCTTGAGAAGGGTTAGGAGCTCCAGCTGGCCTCCAGCAAGGTGTCGAGATTGGGGAGGGAGAGGGTGGTCCCCAAAGGCAGGGGAAGATGAAAGGGGAATAGTTATGCAGTAGCAAAGCATATTGGTGTAGGATCTATCCTATTTTTCCCGGTTTAAAATTTGGATGCTTACTACTCTGGAGAAGGCTAATCCGTGCATTCGCTTAATAAAGTAATATAGATTTGATACATTATGTACGAGGGTACACAAACGGTACAATACAGATGTTATCGCAGCTCCATTGATCTCCATGAAGGTACGTGTGGAGGCTGAGCTGTGACTGCTATATCGTCATTCCTGGTAGTGATGTGAGCTTCACTTGTTAAGGAGTGAAGTCTCACGGACACTGGGAAGTGAGGTCATGGCTCAGAGGCGTGCAGCCGGGAAGTGGGTTTTGTCCAAGCACAGGCAAGGTTTTAGCTTGATTTCTCTAATCAACAAGAATATCACTGTGTGTACTAGTGCTGGTAGAAAACACACTTCAAATAAGGTAAAAGGAGAGCAGGCCCTGGTCGGATCTCATGTATTATTACAAGATGTTGATGATGTCCAGGGAAATGCCCATTTTGCCATCACTTGTGAGTGCTCAGCAGATCCCAGCCAACACTCAGCAGCCCATCGGGTAGTGCCTGATATCCAGCGTAGGTCTAGTCAAACAGGAGGATCCACCCTGTCCTCCCACCAAATTCCTAGCTACACCTCAGCACTGTCCAGCTGTGACTCCGGATTTACTGTGGCAAGTTCAGATACTGACCTGTTGGAGTTACAGTGAAGGATGAGAGCAAACTCAGGTTGCCTACAGGCATGAGCTAAAAATTCTTTGCCTTTTTCATGAAACTAATTGCAAATCTACTTTGGAAAAAAAAAAAGCAACTACATCTTCAAAACAGCTGCAAACATCTTCTTAGTAATATAGATAATTTAACTTGCAAACACATAGTGTGTGCTGAGCAGATCTTTATCTGGGAGAATAGTCTGAAATAGCGGGGCACCTGTGGGAGGAGATGCACAAGGGGCAGGGTGATAAAAGCATGTGAAGTAATGTAGAAACAGGAAACGTGGTTTGGGAATGCTTCCTCCCTTTCCTGAACATATATGTATAAACAATTAGCTGGAAGATGGCAAATACAGTACTGATAAAAGGATTCTTATTTATTTCCACTGACATAGCTAGGCTGTGAAAATCACTGCTGTAAGATACAGCTGAAGCCCTGAGGTTTATAAGGAACAACAAAAATATATACCGATGGCTAAACAGCCTATAGCTACAGCAGTAAACATCAAGAAACAAAGTCTGGAGGGGTTACACTCTTGAGAGCTTTGGCCAGACCGGAATTATAGGGAAAATAAAGGAAACCTGCCCTGGAGCACGTTGCCCCCTTCCCCCAGCCCCGGTCATTGCCATTTAGAAAGGCATGGAGGTGCTGAGGGACCGGTGCACAGCCAGGCAGGGGCATGCAGCGGGATGGCGAGTCAGACAGGCAGCTCTAGGCTCTGGGCCAGCTATTGGCATGATAGTCTTCCTGCTTGCCTCTTAAAGGCAGGAGAAAAACACAGCTTCCAAACTGAGCGACCACCCTTCCCACAGCACTTGCTGTGCTTTGAGCAGCGTGGCTTTGGGTACTGCTCGCTCGGAGCCTCTGCAGCAAGACCTTCCCCGGGGAGCGCAGGTTCACACTGAGGAGAGGGGAGCATCGCTGAAATGGCGCACTTTAATACAAAACCACAGCACGCAATAAGAAAAGGCTCTTTTAACAAATGCTCTGTAGCATAGTTCCTATTAGTTCCATGAGGACTTAAGTAATAGCTATTTAACTCACCAATTTCAGCTTTTAGCTGTGGTGACATTAATTTTTAAATCTTACGTTTCAAAAGGCATCACTGTCCTTTCTGAAATACTGCCTCCCTCCTGTAGAGCTACATGAGCTGGTTTTATGAGATCAAGGGGAGAAAACTATCTATAGAAGGTTGTTTGGGTTTTTTTCCTAAGAGAAGTTGAGCACAGTAGCAAGGGCAGAGCATGAAGTAAGGCTTTTCTGTAATGGGGGTACTCGAAAAGTTCAACAAGAGTTTGCAAGACCCCTTCATGCCAGTGCATTCCCACAAAAAGCCTCACCCAAAAAGCTGAAATTACAGTCCTTCTCCATTAAAGACAAAAAATGTGAGAATGGCTTGTAAGTTTCGAACCAGGAAAGCTATGTTTATCTTCCAAAGAACAGCCCCTTGAAGATGTGACTGTCATCCAGGGTTAAAGAGCAGGCAGAAAGCCTGCAGAGGGATGGGCCCTCAGCGGCTCAACACCCAGCACCAGGCATCTGTCTCCTCGGGCGAGGGGATGCTCCTGTTATCTAGCTGATATATACCAGAGTGTCACGGCTTTCCATATCCAAACACATCTTGACACTGGAGATTACACAGATCCCAGAGCTCTGGAGTGAGGCCAGGGACGTGCATCCGCCCGGAGCAGCTCACCGCCACGGGAGCAGGCAGAGGCAGCGTGGAGAATCATTATCAGAGAGCAATGACATGTCACGGCCGTCTCAAACGGGCCAGGGGGTCAAAGGATTATGGCTCAAATCCATTCTTCATAGGAAGATCTTTTCCAAATGCCTGACTTAAAGCTATGAAATCACACAGGGAGTGTGCTGGTATCTGTGGGGGTGGTACAGACCCACCTCTGCTTCAAGCAGGAATCCAAAAAAAGAAAAATATAGCTGTGTGGAGCATCCCCGTTGCACAGAGTCATGCTCGCCAAGCTGCTTTCCTTCCCCCTCACACCCGCTGGTGGACAGGTTTAGAGGAGCGAGTGGGGATGTGTCGTTAGCCCCACAGTAATAAACTTGCCTCGGGCGTGTATATTTTAGTCTTGAATTTAACTCTTATTTGCTCTCATATTATTTTACAGCAGGGTACGCACTTCTGCAGATACTGCTGTCATGTCCATTTCTTACCGGCTTTCCACTGGAATTGCTTTTGGAGCGACTGCAGAGGAGACACTTTTTTGGAAAAGTACTTTTGCCAAGGACTTATCTGAGCAGCATTACGGAAACATGGTTTTGTTCAATAACCTTTTAAGTTACAGCAACTGTGCAAAGGATTGCAGCACCAACACCAGAATGTCAGCCTGCACCATAAAGGTTTGCAGGTCTGTAGGGACTGTATTTGGGCTTGAAAGTCATTGAAATCTATTAATTATCTTGTACAAGTTCATGCTGATATTGCAAAGGAATCTTGCTTGGAAGGTAGAGAAATCCAAGCTCTCATACCAAAATGCTTTTCTTGTCAAGCTGAATTCTTCCATTTCCCTCCTTCTATCCAGGACCAGAGGGAAAATGGAACCAAGCACCAAAATAACAGAAGACTTTTATTAGGCAAAGCCTCATTCAGATTAATCAGAAGGCATCCATGTGCATTTTACTAAGTTATTTTTTTCTGAGGCCACCTTCTGAACAATTTATGCAGCCTCCAATTCACTAGAGGGCTTCCAGACTCATCAGTGGAAATCACACCTCTACCTCACCATATTTTCTGTGCTTCGGATCAGAAACAGCCACCATGGAAGCCTTAATTTATCACATCCTTTCTTTCACTGGCTCAAGCTTCACCCCTGATATTTGGGCTTATTGCAGCCCTGTGATACAGAAGTGTCATGCAGGCTGTCCTTAGGAGGCAGGCTGTTTAAAGACCGGGGTGCTACGGAACATTTATACCACGCACACTCTTAAATCACATCACCACCCTGCCCAAATCCAGTCATCCCCACAGGCAAGTCCCTACTCTGGGGGTCCCACATCCCCCTGCCCAGATGGGGTGGGACCTCACAAGACCTCCCTTCACCTCACAGACTTGAACCTAGAAGGGGATCCTTCCTTCAAGCTGTTTTGGAGTGCTTTGTCTGTCCTCAGGAAGGCTCTGTGAGAAAAGCAGCCAGCCAGCCTCCGAATGAACTGCTGTTTGAAAGGAGATTAAACCCTGCCCTGCATGTGCAACTTATCGTCAGGCAGGCAACATCAGAGAAGCCAAGCTGCATCGACTCCAAGGAGAAAGTTAAAATAGAAATGAGTCTTCTTACTTCAGCTCTGCCTTTTGTTGTGCCCTGCAGGCAGTGTGCACCTGCGACCGTGTATCCTCCAAAGTCAGAGAACACTTGCCTAAAATGAAAAATGGCATATGCAGCCTTACCTTTTAATTCCCATCGTTTCTAGAAGAGCCTCTGTTCTCCTTCTGTTCAACATGAACCTCGTGGTCGTGAGCAGCACCACAAACCATGTAGGTACTTGACACATCTCAGAAGGGAAGCTGAAGAGCGAGTTGCGAAACTCAGTGCATAGCTCAGGTCCTTACAAGTGGCCGCTCCATATTTAAGGGAAGAGGCAAACAATCACTACAGAAATAACAATGCTACTTTAAGATGCTGTCCTCTGCTACCTGCCAGGAGCCACCTTCCTCTCTAACAGTGTCAGATGCATGGACAGTGGGAGCTGCAAATCCATTTCAGCGCCAAGTCAGCGGTAGTAGCCTGGCTAAGTTTCTGGCGTGCACTAGGCTGATGGTTTTGCAGCAAAGCCAGTGAGGAAAGCTCTGCTGAGGGGTGTTTCCTTGTAGAAGTGATGAAGGAAACAGCCTGGGGCAATGACACCATAACCCAGTACAGCTGTCTCTGCAGTGATCATTTGTTCACATCCTAGGATGCATTAAAAGAGCAGCTTGGAGCATTTCTGTTGCTGCTTATCCTCTGACTGGGCTGTTGTTAATGCAACACTCATTCAATGAAGTGTTTGGGATGAGGTCCAGAAAAGCACTTAGGTGCCTAAATCCAAGACAACCATTCACAGCTGCCTAAGGGCTTAGGTTCCCCCTTTTGTATGCCCCTTCCCAGAACCTCTTTAAAAACCTGGACTTCTGCCATGGGGTGTCTCTAGGTGCTGCCATCTTAGCTGGGCTTGGCCACTGGAGGCTGCCTCCTGCCTCTCTGCCATCCAGCCCTGCAGACGAGGTGGCCGTGTTTGGGTCGCTCAGATGCTCTGCGGCTGTGCCCTGAGCTCTGAATTCAGCAACCACAGCTGCTCTTGCTCAAACTGTGGCCAGTGCTGCTCTTCCCCATTGGTATAGCCACCATGGCGGGGTGGTGGTGGTGGTGGTGGTGCTGGCTGGCTCTTTGCAGCCAGACAGTCATGATGAGCATGGCACAAGAGTGACTTTATGCTGATGAGGAAAGAGGCTGCCACTGGCCTGGCTTGAGTGCATTTTCCCCCATGTAGCTTTCCCTTTCTCCCACTCCCTAAGAGGGGTCCAGGATAGAAGTGATGAGCATACCCATCATAGAAAACAGATGTTCCCTCTTCCGCTGCCCTTGCTACTGATGGACTGACAGGGAACCGTGGAGCCAGGTTGACTCTGCAGTCTGGCAGCTGCTGCAGGGGTGGAAGCTGGATGGGTCATGGGACACCAGGCTCAAAGCCACTCGTACTGCCACCTGTCAATAAAGCTGTACAAGAACAGCTTAAAGTCATTCCTACCATAGTATAAAATACCTCCATTAACCAACTCTTCTACGACATTGCAGAATATTTCTGTCCATGTGCCTCTTTCCTCAAGATAGAGCTCAAAATAGTTACAGAAATCTGGTTATTGAACTCTAGTGACTTACAGGGAACAAGAGAGAGCATAGTTGCTCTTCAATTACAGCTTATTCACCCTGCTCCTGAAAAAGCCAATTGCCTCCCAGGAAGCTCCTGGGGTAGATGACGAGCTGAGGCGTGCATGCTGGGAACTCGTTAGCTGGGTTGGCAGCACTTCTTCCCACAGCCTGAGCATCTGTTTGGGTGATCTGACAGCCATCTTCCACGTGTCTCGCCATGAGATCATTAAGCTTTGCCAGGTTTCTCCTCTTGCCTGATAAAGCAGTTAGGGGTCCGTGTAACAGACACTTGCACTTTTCAAATATATGTCTCAGGTAGGGCTCTACATGCACAAGCTGTTTTTCTCATTAAGCCCTTCAGTTACTGCAGTTTACCTAAATCCATGCTGGACTGTAAAAGGCTTAATTGATGTAACACATTCACTCCTGGTGATGTCAGGGAGCAGCTATACCAATCTAACAGATGAGCTGATCTGATAGCCAGTAAATTTGGGATGACAAGCAAGGTTTATCATGTTAAACCAGATGCCATCAGCACCCTTCAGTCCTGCAAAAATGCTCTAATTCTTCATAAAGATATTACTGAGACATGTAAGGAAAACATGAAATCTGAGCTCCTTCCTGCTCCAGCCTTCTGCCACTGGCTCCTCTTCCTACAATCAGGACCAGAGCCCAATGTGGAGGCATGTTTCTGAAAGGATTTCAAGGTGAGTTTTGGTGGCTTCTCTGCCTACATGTGTCCTCAGCAGAAAAACTGCAGCGCAGCAGAAGAGGGAGGATGAAGGCTACCGTGGGACAAAAAATGAATCTTTTGTAGATCTGTCCATGCATGTGTATCTGGCTGGGACCCGTTCTCCAGCCATGCTGCGATCTGTATTTCAAAGGGACCATGATTCCTTCTCAAATTACTGGTGCTGGCAGAGCAGCAGAGCTGGCAAGTGAGCATTCAGGAATGTCTTTATCCTTCACAATCCATATGAAATAGGTCCAAGTAGTAATATTCTTGGAGAGCCAGATACAGAAATTTTGAAAAGTTTGGGAGCAGCAAAGCACACTATTAATAAAACAGTCACAGTGCTCTTGGTTTTGTTCTGATTGTGATAATTATAAGCAGAAGTGTTTTTCTGTCTAGGTCAAAGTCTCTGTTGCTTCAAGTTTAGAACTGTCAGAGGCAGCTGAGCTAGACAGCTTCATTCAATGGACAGCAGTATCTGATCCAGTTCAGTGGAAGAGTGAAGAGGAGAGCTGGCCTGAGGACCCACTGTCCCATCCACTGTTAACACTATTGCATCCACTGTTAACACTATTGCAGTTCAGAGTAGCTCACCAGAGGTGTCTTGACTTAGAGAAAAAAAAGGATTTTTTTTGATGTATACCAGCATATCCATGACAGTATACAAAGGTAAAAGCTAGTATTACATCAATTGTCATATTTGTTATTCTAATAATGCTGGCTTATTTTAACGGGGTATCTTCAACTTGGAGAAATAAAGGACATATTCTCAAAATACTGGGAACCAGAGACAAAAAAGCAGCTGCTCATAAGTATCTTTTTTATGCTCAGCTAAACATTGTGAAACAAAGTTGGTGCCTTCTGGCAGTATGAGCCTGCTTAGGAGGGGAGATTTTGTTCTGATAGTCAATACGTTTTCCCTACACGTTTTCAATAGGTAAGTCTCAACAGCTACTATTAAGAATCAAAGTCTTCGTGCTCCAGAGGCCAAAGCACCCACCATTTCACCTCATTTGCAATTTAACAGGTTTATCATTTACACTATGGTGTCTCTTTTAAAGGAAATCCCGGTGGAATTAACCAATATTAGATTTCAGGTGCAGCAGGAAAATGTGCAACGGAGCATATTTATGCTAGAGACAGACTTTTGTGCCTAGGTATGCTGCAGTGGATATTGCTAGAAAGGGCAGCTTTTCTGCAAAGTTCTGTTAGATCCCCTCAGCAGGAAACAATTATCTGTAATACCAATTTCCCGCAGAATTTCACAAATCCTTCCCTACAGGGATTTCACCTTTCATTGTTTCCCCTGCACAGGACACAAAATCTAACTGCAGTGGTACAAAAGCAGATCTGAATCATATTTTTTTCAGCCGCTGGCAGCTGAAGGGTATAATCTCATCTTTGACCAGAAGTAGATGGGCAAACAGGGTAAGGGCTGGTGACCTGAGTCCCAAGCTAACCTCTGGAGATCCCTTCCCACTGCACCTGTTTCATGGTGTGATGCCCAAAAGAAGAGGGGTGGAGGGTGCAGTGGTGGGGTCCCTGCTTTGGGGGCACTCCTGCCTTGGCAGCAGAAGGGATCCAAATACAGGCACGTCGGGGCCCCAGAACATCTGTGGGAAGGAGCACTGCCATAACTGGTACCTGCCAGGAGGAGCACCTCACAACACCTGCGGTCCCCCCATGTCCTCTGAAGGCCACGGCACCCCCATGGCAGAGACCCCGGCTGCCTTGAACCACCCTCTCTTTTTCTTTCTCCTGCGGCGGTGCAGGGTTACGAGGAGGATTACAGCCATGGCAACCGGGAGTCACATTTTCAGTGCGTTTTCTGCATTTTTCACCTTTGTCCCTGTTCCCTCTTCCAAAGTGAGGTATCTCACCGTGTCGCTGCCTGACAGCATGGGCACAGCCCTGCCTGGGCAGGCAGTCCCACAACCAACCCACGGTGCGTGTAGGGGTCTGCCGCCTTCTCCCACGTTGGAAGGAAACTCAGCTCAGCGTCGGGATGCTCAGACCCTGTACTGGGCAGCACATGCCCAGGGAAAGAGGATGTGTGGGATTCTCTGGGGAGGTGGGCATACAGCCCGAGTGGGGAATTCTGTCTTTGAGCAGTTCGGCATATTCAGAGCTACCATATACCAAGGTTTCCTTGCAGAATCCACCTTTTTCCACCTCTACATACATTTTGGCAGTGGGGGAACAAGGGCTTTGGCTATGTGGTTAGGGATGCAGGTAGGATGACCCTGGGAACACAAGACGGTCTGTTCTGCTGTCCCCAGTACCTGGCAGCCCAGCAGCAGCAGGACCTGGCCTGCTGGGTGACAGGTACAAATGACTGGTTAGATGTTTTTTCTGCATTTCCCACCAAGAGGAGGCCCGTGAGGTTGTGCTGTCTGTCCATCTGCTCCTGGCAGTTGGCTCTGCCAACCACCTTCACCCAGTCCTGATGGGGGAGGCGTTTCAAGGCCATGAGGTCCCCATGGATTTGTGACGTGCAATGAGCTGGGTCTGTCCCCAGCACCAGCTGCCCTCTGCCCAGGCAAGCGCTGGCCACTGAGGAGGGCAGTGGGAGGGTAAGGCAGCGGCCGAGGCAGCGTGGAGAGCCAGACCCTGCAGGAAACCAACCTCAGAGGCTCCTACAAGCAACTCCATCACTGTTTGTGCTTGTACATCCTGAGCTGTTTATTAACTCCAGCCCAGATGACCTACATTTGGGTAAACCGAATCAGATTTTCCAGCTGAAGGAGCCCTCAGATCTTTACTGTTTCCAACCAGATTTCATTGTGGAAAGCACATTGCCCTCTGAGGTCTGAACTTCAATGCCAGCAGCAGAAAGCACCGAGAATGCCCAGCTGCTGGCTAAAGGAAACTCAGACCTTTGCTAAGCCCTGGCTGCAAAACAGGGAGGAGAAGGAGCGCAGGAGCAGCTCCTGGACACAGCACCCGACCCGGGGTCTGACCTGGGGTGTCCCATCAGTGCCTGTGGGTGACCCAGGGTGCAGCTCCTCTGCAGCACGGCTCGCACAGGGGAGATGCTCACCCCTCTCCAAAATGCAGGCTGTGCCAGAGGGGCATTGGTGGTGAGGTCCTGGTGTCACTCAGGTGAACAGATTTGGCAAGGAATGTGGGAAAGGCAGGAGGCACCTGGGCAGCTGCAGAGGCTTTGGGGGTAAAAGAAAGAGGGACAAACAAGGGGAAAAAAACAGATAGAAAGAACTATCTTTAATACTTTTCAAGTTGTTAGGTACCTGGTACCAGAGATGGACAAATGAAATGCAAATTTCTCAAGGCTTTTTTTTTCTTTTTTTTTTCAAAAATTGGAAACTTAAATTTTTAAATCCACTGGAAAAAACTTGTTCAAAAGCAACATTTTCCTGCAGCAAGTGACTTAAAAAAACAATGACAGAACCCCTTATTTTGGGAAGAACATTTTAAAGTCACAAAAGTCTGAGTAGCTCTGCTTCCCACTGTGGATGCTGTCAGACATGCCCAAAGCATGTGCAGTTGTATATAGAGCTGTGATTTGCTCTTCTTTGGGATGCATTCGCTGTTGGCCTTTAAGCTGCAGGAGAGCTGCCTTGTTTCCCCCTCAGCAGAAGGAGATACAAAGTATAATGCTACCACCAAGAAGTGCTAGTACAACTGTGGAGGCACAGCGACCCGCAACACTGAAATTTAAAGCTATGGAGCAATTCTGCAGGGCTGTTAATATTGTTTGATGTTCATCCCCAATCATCCATTTGTATTCATGGTCTTTTTACTTGCTAGAATTCTCTAGCCGTCTTTAATCAAAAAAAAAAATTCATTTCCCGCTTGAGATCTCAGAGGAACGGGGTAAAAATGTAATTTGCATGATAATCAAGGTCTCCTTCAAGGAAAGTGTAGGATCTGGATAAATTAGCCACAACCCAGCAAGAGTGGGAAGATCCATCAAAAGTTTGTCTGCTTAATTCCAGAGCCCAGGTGATCACAAAACGTTTGTTTTGTAGAAGCCAGGAGAGCAACAGCCAAAGGGAAAAGATGTGTTATGGTGAGATCTGTACACTGGAAAGCCCTGCTCAAGTGGTCACAGGGGGAAATTGAGAATAATCACAGGCTGCCCTCCCTGCCCGTGGCAGGCAGGAGGTGAAGCACAGCAATAAGGCAGTCAAGGGAGGTTGTGGGGGATTGCCAACAGGTTTGACAAGCACCTGGGGTTGGGGTGGGGGGGCATGTGGAGCTGAGCCTCCCTGGGAGAGGGGGAGAAGCTGGAGAGCCTCCCCGGGAGCTGGTGAGCCTCCCCAGGCTGCTGCTCTCCAAGGGGAGATGTTCCACCCTGCCCTTGCCTTCACCCCGCCGAAGGCTGGGAAGGGGGTTTGCAGCACCAGGTCTCAGTACCTTTATAGAGGATTTCTATTTTTCAGTCTCACTGTTTAGTTCTTATAATAAGTTGGACATTTTTGATTCAGTTGCAGCGTAGCCATGATGTCCCATGACATGCCACAACATTTACAAAAAGCAAAACCAGTCCAAGTCCTTTGTTGACTAGGAGCACTCCTGGTTATTTCCAAGTGCAATGGGAGAAGCAGGGATCCTGGCCTTCCTCCGCAATACATCCTCGAGGAGGATGTAATTACTGAATTGAGTTTTGTAGTCTTTCTGCTGGGCGCGCTCTGACTGACAGCCCGGGCCAACCCGCGCTTCCCTCCTTCATAATAGTGGAAGCTTATTTGCCTGCAGTGCCAATAAAAATAAATCATCTGGTTGCCTTATGCTCTGTGCAGATGAAAACAGAGTCATCAGTGGTCTGTGTACTTCTGTGCTAACTTTACGCCCACAGCATTCTTTTTTTTTTAAATCAAATTGCAGAATTTTGAAGAGGCTACTATGCACTGGAGAAGAACGGAGGGCTGAGGCTCAGTGTGTGCGAATGATGAGGTTACAATACGTTCATTGTTCAGTTTAAATAATGGTTTTTCAAATTAGGTTTGCATGTATGAATGTAATGTTCTCGTTGACTAGAGCAATGCACAATAGACCACCCACAATTTGGGAGAGTGCTATGGGTTTGTCCTTCTGTGGGCAGGCATCACTTAGTTTTCCATCCCCATTCTGTCAATATGTCTTCAGCCTGGCCTTAATCATTCCTTCTAGATGAGTATATCTGGATCATATAATTTTCCGTGGTGGCCTCATATGCAGTTAAAAGATGATTTCAAGTTGAGAGTCCTCAAAGCCTGGAGAGTCGAGACCTGTACCACTGATCCAAAATCCAGCTTCAGCATTTTCCACTCATTCAGTGTGGGAGTAAATCAGGATTTATTCTTCTGAAGTCAGAGATTTACATCACTTTAAAGCAGGAATAAACAAACATACCTCATCTGTCAAGGGGGGCCAGGTAGCAGGTTGATGTTTTTTACGATATACTGGGTGTCTCAGCTGCTTTGCAGTAGTTTTGTTGTTATTTCTATTATTACCAGCCCCCCCTACTTTCATTAAAAAGTAAGTGTGTAAGCAGCCAAATACAATGGAGTGTGTGGAGGAATCACTCCCACTCAGGTCGCATTGAGATAAAATTATATAACTCAAAGCCCCAGTTGTATTTCCATCTGGAACATATGGCCTTCCCCCTTCCCCCAGCACTTGTAGGGGAGATGCTTGGACAGGTTGTTATTTATGTCTGTGCAAACTGGTGGTACCAGGCATGTCTCCGCGGTAGTGAAGGCAAGTATTAGCGCCGGCATCATAGCGCACCATATGTATGTGATGAGATAATAGACATCTGGCACTGAGCGGCTACTGGGGCTCCGTAAATCCCTTGTTTTGTAGTTTTGTGCAGAAAAGCTACCTCCAGCACAGTATATGACTGTATAGTCTGGAGTAATAAGCTTGGTCCTTACAAAGCAGTGAGCTCTGTAACGCTGCTTTTGGGTTCCCAGCTTAGCACTTGTGCCCAGATGCCCCCAAGGACATTGGTGCCTGAAGAGGGACTCAGGGAGCTCTCAGGTGTCTGTGGGCTTCCTTGTAAATCCCTAAGGTTTGCTTTGCTTCCTCACATCCCAGCATTTTGGCCAGGCCAAGCAGCTCAGCATCTGCCCTCAGGCTGGATGTCTCCCACCTGAGAACCCGCAAATGATGCATGCTGCCTGGCTGAGTCTTACCAGACAAGCACCCACAATCACAGCCCAGGCACCCCACATCACTTCCCTGTCCCACGTGGCTGCTGTCCAGGATGCAGGCAGCTCGCTGTCCAGGATGTGGGATGCGCTCACCGTTTTCTGGGACCGAACAGACGTGAATGCCACGTCTCCCACTTCTGGGACAGGAGAGGTGAGTGTTCAGGTCCCTGCTCCAGGTGCAGGTTGTGCACTGCATCCAGCTGTTGTTTAGGATACACACCCTAAAAACCTGTGTTATTAACTCAAGGTTAACATATAGTTAATCTTTTTCCAAATCGAGGAGGTTACAAATGCCATTAATACTCACCACTGTTGAGAAGCATGAGAGTAAACAACTCATTAGAGAGCACTGTGACCATGGTGAACCCGCCGCAGAACATACAGCACGTTCAATTCTGTGGTGGGGCATTGCCAGCTCAAAATCCCTCGGGATGGGTATGGGACCAAATTCAACTCTCTTGCACTGCCCTGCAGCTACACTGACTTCAGTTTGCATCCCTGTGGCTTTATGTGGTAAACTGGTGGGATATTTGATCTCCAGTACCAAGAATAGGAACGAAGTATCTGATTCCAGTGCATGATATTCTGCAAATATCTATTTGAGTAGCCAGGTCTGAGTAAAAAAAAGAAATCAAATAGAGGGATGTGGAAAAATCTCTTTATGCCTATAAAAGGATCACTTCAAAACCACAGGATTTTGTATAGGAACCTTTTTCCTTAAATAGTAGAAACAGTCACCGGGTACATTCCATCAGTGTAAAAAATGGGTGTTAGAGGAGAGCTGCTGTGTCCGGCGGCAGTTTCCTCTCCTTCCATCTCTCCCTTTCCTCCCCCCACCACATGTGTACATTGTCTTAGCCCCAGAAACTGTGCTTGTAGGAAGCATGAAAACAGTATAATTGCAATATATATATTTACACACACAGATATAAGCAAACCCATATATATATATATATATATACACACACACATATATACACTGTGCAGTTAAAGAGGAACTGCATGGTGGGATTTTTCTGCATTCTTCAGGAAACACCTTTCTGTTCCATTTTCCCACCAAGATAAACAAAACTTGGCAGTGAATTCTGCTGGGTGGCTAAAACCCCAGTGCAGGCTCCTCCTGCAGTCTCACACCTGCAGCCTCCTCCTGCCTGCCACCGGCCAGAAGGGAGAGGAATAAGACCCAAAGCTCTTTGGCAGTGCCCGTACAAAGGCAGTGGGCCAAATCCTGCCACGCAAAACCCTGCTGACATCACGGGGATTAGATGGGCTGCTAATCAGGACAGTGGGATTTGCGTCAATCTTTTAGTTAGGATGCGCTGCTGAGTCCTCCTGTGGTCAGTGTGGGGTGGCTGGGGCTGCGAAGGGACCGGGTCTCCCCGGGGACGAGCAGCTGTGGGGGGTGGTGCTGGGCTTTGGGGTGCCCTGCATCTGCTCCAGGGTGCCCTGTGCCTGCTGCCGTGGGGAGGAGCAGGAATGTGGGACCGGCTCTCCCAGGGCACAGGACCTCAGTGCCTCTCGAGGCAAGGGTCCTGCCGCTGCCCTTTCCAGCTTGGGGCTCCCAGGACAGCAGAGGACAGGAGCGGGGAGAAGATTTCTGTGACTTTGGGGTTCGGTGGCCCCTTTGCCGCAGGTTTGTCTGAGGGTGGGATGGGGAAAGGAGTCTAAAGGTTTCCATCTTCAAATGGAAAATGGGCTCAGTCGAGACTGAAACCTTTTCTGGGGGTTGTTTAAAAAACAGGGTGATTTTTTTAGTACTTTATAAGAAGAGTCTCATGAGTTCACATTAATATGTTGAAAATGTCATGCAGAAGTGTCTTCAGGGAATCAGGCTGGCTCTAGTCCATCCCTTTACCCCATGCCTAGGTCATTCCTTACAGATGTCTGGATAACCTGTTCTTAAAAATGTCTAATAACAGAACCTCCACAGTCTCCTGAGACAAAGTATTTCAGTGTTTTACTACGCTTACTATTAGGATCATCTCTTAAATCTGTCTTAAACCTTTCTTAACTCACTCCCAGCCAGACCCAGCACACACCCTCATTGAAATTTTAGCATGTGGCAGGGACAGAGAACAGTTTATTTAATTTCTTTTTGCTCAGCCCCTCATGTGCCTGAAAGCCATTATTTCTCCCTTCAGATATCTGCTCTTTAGTCAAACCCAGTTTCTATAGCCTACCTTCCTGCACATACCTGTATACACCTTTCTTGAGGAACAGCATCCCAATCCATACAAAAATCTCTAGGTGAAGTCTCACACTAACAGGGGGAGCTGAACAGAGGGAGGGGAGATGTCTTGCATGCTGTGTTTCTATTTATGTACTTCACAATGGAGTTTGGGGGTTTTTTTGCAACGGTATGACATTATAGGTACTCAGTCAGCCTGTGACCCTTCACAAACTGCAAGTCCTCGGAGTCGACCAGCAGCCCAGGCAGTCAGCCCCAGCCTGGCTCAGGGACACTGGGGAGAGGTGTGCATTCAATCCCTCTCTCCAGTTTGTCATTCTTGCAACCTACAGCCAGTGCAACACCTGCCATAGCTGCAACAAGCACATTGCTCTATTTTTCCATTGCCCAAGCTGTCAGTGAAAGTGTTGGTCAATTCTGGGACAAAGAGAGACCGCCAGGGTCCCATTCAAGGCACTCCCCTGGTCAACAGGGAAGTATTGACACCTTCCACATGCAGCTTTGTAACAGCTTCACCCTTCCCACAACAGTTTCACTCCAACCCCATTTCTGCTGCTTGCTCATAAAAGGGATGACACTGTCAGGGTTGGCAGATACCAGGAGGAAAGGGTGCTGGGGTGAGGATGCACCCACCTACACTGCAGGCAGAGCCTGGGGTGGCACAGCAGGTAGCACCCGCAGGGTGGGGGCTGTGGGAGCTGCAGGCTGCGCTGCACCGCACCACATCGAGCAGAGACGGGGGGAGAAGCCACTTGGAGCATGGGCCCTGCTGTGGGAAAGCTTTGTAGACCCCAATCTTGAGGTCCCACAAGGCCACGCACGGGCTGGCACAGACAGGCTGTCAAACGGGGCAGGGGCTCTGCGGCAGCAGGGCAAAACGTGTGAGAGGCTGGGAAGCACAGGTCAGGAGCAAGGTGCTGCCCTTTTGGTGCATGCAACTCAGTTCTGCTACTGTAATAAATATTTGTAACCTCACAGTGGTAAGAGCTGTGCATATGGGTGGCCACCTCCAGAATGGCTGTTTCTACTTCGCGGACCCTTGCACCTTTCGCCAAGTCCTACCCTCCGCAGAGGGCACAGGCCTTGTGCTGCACATGCACAAGTTTCTAGTAAAGTTGTTTTAGCATAATTAGAAAAGGATAAAAAGTACCTCTGATGCAATTGCTCAATCTCCTTTTCAAAGAGCAACACATCATACAGCTGGAGACACGCTGCTGGAGAAAGCACGCCTCATGTACTGGTCTAGCAAACACCTCCTGAACTTTTTTTAATGTGACCTGGCAGCAGACCAGGGTAAATGGCATGTTCTTTTTCCAGTGCTTTGGCCCAAAGTGTGCATTTCAGAGGCTTAAAAGAACAGTCAGTCAATTAAATGTGATAAACGAGGCCATTTGTCACCAGCATTTTAGCTTTTCTTTTAAAGTATAAAACAAGATAATGAGCAGGGCTTGAAGAAATCCTTTGTGGTGTTGGGAGCCAAGGGCACATGATATAGAGAACGGATTTTCTGCCTCTCCCATCATGAGAATGCGATCTGACAATACTCCCCCTCACAACACAGAAATCAGAGACAATGTTAAGACGGGGAAAAAAATCACTAATGGATGAAAAATCAGTAACATGTTGCAATGAAGATAAGAAAAGAAATGCACTTAGTTAAGGGCAAATCTACCCCCGCTGGAAACTTCCCATTGTAGGTGCTAGTCAATAGGAACACTAACACAGAGATGGCTGCAGAGAACCTTTAGCTTACAAAAAAGCCTCAAGTAGAGTAGTTACCGACACATCACCTACTCAGAAAGAAGCCAGCAGGGTATGCATGCAGGGGCAGGCAGTGGTTGATGGAAAAGATAGAACAACCCTTCCCCCAGCATGGGAGAGGGGACATGACTGTGATGGGCTATGTGAGCTGCAGGGTCCTGCACAGTATGGGAGTCCCGGGGGTTTGGGGCACACTGGGACACCCCATTCACTGACAGTCACATAGGCAATGCAGTACAGGTATGTAGCCCATAAAAGTGGTGGCGCTTAGGTAGTGCCCGCATTCATGTGGGTTAGTATCCGTGGCTGGAGGCTAGAGCTGGATCTGGATCCAGAACTGGAGTCCTTCCAAGCTCTCTTAAAAAATAGCACCCTTCTTTCTGGCAGGTTCCCTGAATATGTTTCCTTCTGTGTGCTGTGCTTGTCTATCTTATGTGTCTAGGAATTAGGAAACATTTACTCCAATGTGTGAAACCTCTCTGCACCTGTGGGACATGAACTTATTGACTGTATTGACTGCATTTCACATTGGCGTGTGCATCACTGGGTCAATGTTACTTCTGCACCCTTTTTCCATCTCCCCCCTGCATCTACCCACTTGTGCGACCACAGTAAGAAATTACTCTTTTTTTAAAAAAAAACTTGTTTTCTTAATCAATCATCAGTTTATACTGAATACATTGAGGCAGGAGTGCCAGTAAGTACGGTTGTGCACAAACACAAACATATTTAAGGAGATGAGAACCACTGACAGTTTGCCTCTACAGCCTATGTTTTATTTATGTCTGTGCTGTGCTGTCTTGGCAGCATTTGATTTAGTCCTGGGATGAAAACCCTGCCTTCTTGCAAACATGGACAGCCTCACACATGCCTCTGACATTAAATAAGTAATATACACCATGCATGGAAACATATATTTTAAGAAAACAACCCAGATGCACCAGCAACAGGAAGCATCAAAGTAACTCAAAAGACAAAGAATTAAATTGTATTAAAGGAATTGCATTAGAGGAGGTCCCAGTCAAGTACCAAATGTGTAAATGCCAAACATGCAGTTGAGCCAATGACTCAGCATCAGGTTAGCCTCAAGTCAATGAGTTTTCAGCTGATAACGAACTTTGTGCACAGCCTTCAACGGGGCTCTCCGTGGAGGACCACCCTCCTCAGCACCCCAGCGACCCAATGCCAGCAGCGTGCAGCCAGCTGCACCCACGCAAAGGTTTCCAACACTCATAGCGGCTACCACAGTGGTGAGGTCTGTGCCCGAGGTGATTTTTCAGATGAGGTTTCAAACAACGGGACCAGAGCCCGTGCTGTACAAAACTGCTGGTAAGAGTGGTCTGTCTGTCCCTGCCTCCCCTGGAAGCAGGCTCAGCCCCAGCCCACGGGTTGCCCCAGCTATGGCTTGCTGAAAGGGTGGGATAATCCTGCTGAAGCCCTTGGTGGGCTGCCCATTTCCTCTCCTTCCGACGCGCTTGCTTCCAAAACAAATTCCTGCTGCGAAGGCTCAGGCCCTTTCAACTCTGCATTCCTGCCTGTAACACGATCCCTTTTAAAAAGGAGGTGAACTGGTACAACTCAGTGAACTCAAAAGGAAAAAGTTCCCAAATAATTGTTGGAAATGATTGGAAAGAAATATCTCATAAAACAACATCCTAAACCAAACAGAGTGCTGAATATTTCAGAAGCAGCTAGCTGTGAAATGGTGTGTTTCAAAAGCATGGTGACTTACCACAGGCAGGCAATGGAGGTGTGGGAGTCGATGCCAACACTTTTCCCTTCCTCACATGCAAAGCCCGTGGGACTGCTGCCTGCACTGCGAGGTGGTTGTGTAAAGGTGCTATCACCATCCATTTCTCCAACAGCATGAGACCTACCGCTGCCATCTCTAGCTATGGCCCAAGGAGTGAATGCTCCATCCTTTCTGCAGCAGAGGTTTGCCGGCATCCACCTCATTTGTCCGGGTTAAGTGAGGAGGACATGGAGAAGGAGGGGGAGGCTCTGACTCCCAAAAGCTCAGATTTACAGCTTCAGGAAGATAGTTTCTCTGCAAACACTTTCCATGGTTTTCTCCCTCCTGTTATCTACAGAAAGTTGAGAATTTTTAAAACTGCAGTAGCCTCCCTTAGGGATGCTTGTTTTCAGATCCTGTCTCAACCCAGTTCGGAGCAGGGACATCAAAGGCAAGGAAATCTGGTACCCTGTTAACTTGGATCCATTTGGAGCTGGTCTGGGCAGTTGGAGCTTGCCATGGTGTCCACAGTCCTTTGAAATATTTACTTATCTGACTGACAAGAGAGTTATTTAATAAGTTATGATGTCTGCAGTTTTGTGTAAACAATTTACAGTGCCATGATGTATGCTGAGTGCTGTTTGGAGAGAGGCAAAACTGATTGTATATACTGGGCTTCAGTTTGGAAAGTTCAGCCCCACGACTGGGCAGTATTATTATACCTAATAAATAACAACACTTAATCATTTGGACTCTTGCTGTTTCCGTCCTCATAAAGCCACACAAACATGGGCGAATTAAGGCCATGTTTCAGCAGACCTTGGCCACGCAAACATCAGGGGTCTCTGCAGGGGTGCCCAGTACAGCGGTCTCAGTGCCCGGCTCTGCTCTTGCCTATGCTGTCCACAGTCCTCCAGCACTTACTGGGCAGAAGGAAACAGCTGGTGTTGTGGGTAGGACAGCCATTGCAGATGTGGGGCATCACACTTCAAGTGCCTTCTCCGAATCTAGGAGGGTGGAGGTTGGGAAGTGAGTCTCACCATGTCCAGGAGGCAGCTGCAGCCCCTGCAAGAGTACAGTGAAATGAGTGGGTTTGCTTCTTCTGGTACAGCTTCAGGTCATGGTACATGGATGGGTTTGCTTCTTCTGGCACAGCTTCAGGTCATGGTACATGGGTGGGTTTCCTCAGTCTTGCATTTTTCAGTGCCTTACCTCAGGTCTCCAGGGGCTTCCAGGAGGCGATGGGATTTCTGCTGCAGTGCTTTGGGTCACATCAGCAAAGTCCTTTTTCTGTGTGAATAACTTCCATCACAGGTCTGCAGAATCACAAGAAAAGCCTATTCCTTGGTGGAAGAGGTGTTCCCACCTCCAGTGGCGTGACACAGGAGTGCCATTGCTATGGTTCATGGGTGCATGCAGACCAGCTGGTGAGCTGTAGCTACTGTAGATAAGAACAAGCCCCCATGAGACACCAAAGCAGAAAAGAGAGGGCATGGTCTAATGTCAGACTGAGAGGAAGTCAGAGATTTTGGTTCAGTTCAAACTGGAAACAAGGTGTTTCAGTTCTGAACCGTCAAAATGTTTTGTATCTGGAATTACGTGACCTGGACATGTCTGAAACAACATTTCCAGGATCATGCAGCTCCCTCAAATTTTCTGCAATTTGACTTTCTGACCTGATTGTGCACAAAGACAAGGGTATGTCTCTCAGAAGTTCCCATGAAATGGAAATGCTGGGCCCAGTGCAGCCTTGTGCAATGCAGGAGCTATGCAACAGCTACTGCTGAAAGGAAAAAGCTTGGAAGAAGAGGAAGAAAGAGCCCTTTCTTGCTACCAAGCAGCTGTTCAGATTGACTAGTACAGGCAAGAAATTGAAAAAAAAAAAAAAAATTTAAGAATTTTATTCTGGAAATACTCTTTCAGACACATTCACCGTCAAAGGTCTACGCCAGATGCTGTGAATAAAGAACGGGAGGAAATTAAAAGGAGGGAATTGACCCTAACACTGACACAAGGTGGCTGGGTGGATGTGAGCTAGAGAAAGGCTCCACATACCCATGCAGAGAAAAATGTGCTTCCTCTGAACAAAGCAAAGTAATGAAGTATTGATTTGAAGTTATTGAACTGCGATACTACACCCATGTTGCTGATGATGGTGTTGTCTGATGGAGAGAAAAGAACAAGGAGGTCTTTCCAGTTCAGACTGGAAAAAGGAAAAGGATGTCTGAGGCAGACTTTCCACATATTGCATTCACCATGGGAGGAAAGTAATACTCAATGCCCTCCTGATGTTCAAAACTGTTTCTGCAATCATCCTCAGCCACCAGAAAAGGCTAATTGATCCCCCAGCTTCACCAATAGCATTTGCTCTAGAAAGGATATCTCTTTTCATTTAGTCTGTTGAAGTTTGCACTCAGAACAAGAAGGATCTTGAGCAAAACACAGCCTGCCTCTTCCTCCCAAGGGACCCTCCGGAGATATGCTGCACTTAGCAAAGCAAGTGAAGGTTTCAGGGGGACCTGAGGGACAGCAGGCTGATGGCACCACTCTTGGTCTCCATGGAAATTTGCCTTGATGTAATTAATGATAAAGAACTGGGACAAGAGTAAAAATGATTCAGAGAAGCTCTGGTACTTCTCCCCTGTTTAGCTTCCGTGATTAAACCCACACAGGGCCTAGATCGGGGAGTTGAGTCTCAATTATAGCTAAGGAACAGCATAATGAATTATCTCCTTTGCACTTACTTTAGCTGGTGAGTAATCCAGTTTCTACCCAAACCCATGTTGACTATGGAGATTTTGCCAATTTCTGATTCATCAAGATGCTGGAAGAATGTGGAATTAGAAATGCAGAAGAAGGCCTGCAGCTCTCCACTTATTCTTAAACAGTGATAATTTCGGGTAAACTTTTTAACAGATAACATTAATACAACCAATACTTTGGTGAAAGTCCACCTTTATCTAAAATTAAATACAAACAAATGGCCTGCTAAGTGAACAGTTGGAATCCTCTCTTTTATGTACAATATAAAAATCTTTTTATTTTGGATGATGGGTCCTTCTTAGATTTGCGAACTCCAACTGAATAGTACAGAGTGTGTTTTATGTGTCTTGAAGGTCTTTTGCTCAGAAAATGCCCAGAACTGCAGGTTCTGAGGTTATAATTTAAATACTGTTGAAAGGTATCAGCAGCCTCAGCTTCCCCCCCCCCCCGCTGTCGAGAGCTGCAGAGGGTTGGCATCCTTGTGTTTCCAGCCTCAGCCATTCTGCGTGGGTACCAGTACGAAGAGACGGCTCTCGGAGCAGCTTTCCTGCACCTGAAAGGAGCCTATTCCTGGAAGTTACAGACTTGTTGAGTTCCTGGGACAGAAACAATATGACTGCTGAAACTCTGCCCTGCGACTCTGTGAGCTGCTGGCATGATTTGAGGGCTGGGTTTGTAAGTCCTGTGGAGCAGGCACAAGCTTTCTGAGCTGCGGGTCTGCAACCCTGGCAGAAGGAGGTGCTGGCCCACAGCATGGCGGTGGAGAAGGAAAGCAGTTCAAATAAATTAAAAAAAAAAAGTTTGGGGTCTTTTATGAAAGGCAATCTTGTACAGCAATTTATAAAGAGCTCAAGGGATGTTATTGTTTAAATAAATATTTAAGGGAGATTCCTCTCCATTTAAACACAGTGAGCTGTAGCATGTGGAAAGCAGCAGCGTTTGATTACATATATGCAAGAGGCCAAAGCAAACCATTATGAACAAAGGCAGCAGAGGAGGAGAAAGCAATTTCATTTGAGTCTGTTTCTCTGAGATAGATTATTGACAACACTATTTCTGCCTAGTGCCGAAGTGCAGCAGGGGTACAAATCCTGGCAGTCCCAGCAGTGGATGCGCTGTGCAGGAAAGCCATTCTGCAAGCCCTGTTGGCATTTTGTCCATTGAGGTGGCTAGGGACAGAAGTAAGTGCAGGGTTTAGCTCCGCAGGTGGTGCCCTGCCTGGCGGCTAGCGACCTGACATGCAGCAGCAGGACTGTGTGCCCGAGGACAAGGGGACAAAGGTGGGTATGGCTGATCATGCACGACCCATCACGTGCGTTGGCCGGTCTTTGACAGACACACGGTCACAGCCTTGATACTAGAGGGCTGCACATTGCAACACAGGTTCACTTTAAAACCCTGCTTGATTTGTTTGGGGGTCAGGGATGGCAACTTGACTGAGAGTTTCTTGGGCTCGGTGGCTGCAGAGCTGGAGTGACTTTGTGCAGTGAGCTTGGCACAGCCAAAGCTCAACACCGTGCACAGTCAGAGGCTTGATACAAAGAGGTGTTTTCTGCCCTGCAGGTAGAAAATGCCAAGGGCATAGACATCAACCGGTAGTAGTAGAAAAGAAAAGAAAACAAGAGAAATTCACTGTTAAGGGACAAGACCTCTAAATAAAAGTGAAAATATGCTAAAAGGCTGTAAGCAGTTAAAAAACCCTCAGTGAGTTTGGGGTTATTAGGAACCCGTGTATGTCATAAGTCTCATACGTAGATTTGGACTACGGGATTCACAAGGGTGTTATAAATTAATTGATAGAAAAGGACTTAGGGGAACCCACGACAATTGCCACAGGATGGGAAACCTGAATTTATGTCTGGGTAAGCGTTTCCCAAATTGTCTTTACCAGTGCAAAATGCTGAAATGCTCATCTTCCTCACCTTGTGCTAGTCTCCTTTTGAAAAAGGCAAAGCCTTTGCCTTATCAGAAATTAGTTTTTCTTTTCGGATATAGCTGTGTATTCACTCCCCTTCTGAATTTAAGTCACAAGCCGATAGAGCACCAAATAAATCATTTTTCCAAAGTGTCCCTGAAATTGGAGAATTCTGTAAAGGTCACGCAGCCCAGCTGACACATATTTCACGGATGCATCTAAAGACATGGCAGATCCCCTGTATGAAGTAGGACATGATTTATATAGGAGAACACTCTTTGGATTATCAAGATGGTTGCTACAATAGTACTCAGCTAGGGCTGTATCTTGGTAGCAGACAAAATCTGTGCACCCATTCATGAACAAACGTCTTTGATGTTTCACCCTATCCCATGTCACTGGACAGCAGAATAACATGAAGACAAATTTATGTCTGGGATGCAACTGCAGGAAGGTAGCAGGCTTCTCTCAAGGCTGGGATCAATCTGGTTATCTCCAGCCACGGGTTCTAGGGACCTCAATGTTACTGTACAGCCACTTCAGAAACCCAAGACCCTGCCATGGCTCAGGACAGAAGACCTGGCCCACACAATACGTGGAGACACTGGGGTCTGAAAAGTAGGTCAAAGCAGATCATTTGGAAAAAAAAAGCATTAATATCTGAGACAAAATAGTTCATGATTCATGACTATTTGGAAACAAATGAGAAATAGGAATTACACAAAGGCCCCATTTTGTTCATTGAGGAACCGCAGAATTAATTGCATGTACTTTAGTTTCCAGCAAAGGCTAAGTCCCAAGGCACAGTGTTGTGATTGTTGAACTAGTCATGTCACGCATACTGGTTTAATTCAGACCAAAACTGTAGGAAGAGCATGATGGGATATAGGCAGTAGCTAGCTTGGAATAGAGGTGGGATAGAGGCAGGGTCTGTCTCAAGTAGGTCAAGCAATTCATCAGGCAAGGAAGGTTTTGGATTAGCACCGATGAGGTGACCTCGCTCTTTCCCTGGGCAGTGTGCAGTGAAAGGAGCTGGCTGGACTGGCCAGGGCTGCAGATTAGGAGGTGGCAGCTCTTCCAGAGCTGTGCAAGAAACCTTATGCACAGAACTGTCTGCTTCATTCATGATGTTGCTCCCCACTTGTAATCATCACATCAAAGTTGTAACAGCAACAGCTTCCCAGATTTCTTTCTTTTGCGACAAATTCTCCAGGGACATCCCCAATAAGCATCTCTGGTCCTTTGACTGCTAGTCTCCACTCCACCCATCTGCTCTCATCCAGCATCAAAGTTTAGGGCACTGTTTTCTACAATGTCCCGACAAGCACTTTCTTGTTTTCTTCCATGACACTTGGTTCAGAAGCCCGTAAGCGTCGACCACTCCTTTTCCTTTTCTGTTTCAGTTCTCCTGAAAATACCTCCTTAAAACTCCTTCTTGTGACATCCTTGACAAAGGTGAGGCTGTGTGCAGCAAGCACCACCTGCCATGCTGGCCAACACCGTCTCACAGCTTCTTAGAACTCCTTCATCTCTCAGTGAGAGATGTGTGTAGGCAGCCCTGGTCTTCTCACATTGTCATCTCCTGTTCTTTTGGTCTTTGTTTCTACACCGCCTCACACAGCTGAGTCCTGGTGTGTCCGTGGAACTCCCAGGAGCTGATGAAGATGATGAAACTTCACTGCCTGGCTTTGTGGAATGAGAGGCTGTACAGGATGCTCTGTAACCCATAGCCATAAAAGAAGTGAAGGAAACAACCTCTCCCTGCCACTCCAGCAGGAACGGAAACAAGCAGACTGCAGCTCCCTACTTTTCAATGTGGAAATCACGTCAAGAGGCAAAATGGAAACACTGAGATTTCACCATCTGTCTGCAAATGCTGCATATGTATTGCATAAAAAAATGGGCTATAAGAATACTGTTAAGTCTGAAAAATGCATGAGGCAAGAGATGCCAGATTTAGGCCTCCCTTGTGCTATGTTTTATGATACACTTGTTAATTAGATGATCACCCAGTATTTTGCCAGAGGTCACAGCTTTATCCCATGGTGCAGGATGGACTGTCTTTACCGTAGAAGGTGTTATATAGAATTTTGTTTTTTCCTTAGTGTTCAGTGTAGTCCTAGGCTTTATTTGCTACCCAAGCCCTCCTCTGAATAAAAATTACCGATTTTCCCAAGACTGGGAAAATTTCAGTGGCACACTTCCCTATAGTATCCAGGTGCTTCACAAGTGTCTCTGAATTGTGGTACCTCTGTCAGAGGGTGGTGGTGCATTAGCCACTTGAACAAAATGGAAACTGAGGCAAGAGATGGGCATCCAAGTGACCAGCTTGATGGCATCAGGCACCAGTTCATCAGGGGTCTGGCTTGGTTGCCCATCCCAGCTGCCCCCACCACAGTAGTGGGCCTTCCCTGCAGCAAGACCCATGCCCACATCCACCCTTGCAGGCTTCACGGGTCCCACAGCCCAGTGCTTCAAGGTCATGAGCTGAGACCAAGGGGTGACCAACAGACATACCTGGGGCTGAGGCTGGGGCTGTGCAAGAGCGTTCAGCATCAGGCGGCACTGAAAAGGCTTGAGGCAGAGCTCCCGTCAACTCCCATCCCAGGAGCAGACATTCAGTATCAGGGTCTTACGGCATGACCTCGCAGCTACTGACTGCAGACTGGGGAAAGCCTCAGTGAGACCCGGCACAAAAGACCCTGCAGGGAGAGCAGGACTGAAGCCAGTTCTGCAAGGCAGCACTCACATACCTGAAAAGGGACCACGGATGGGGCAGCTCCGGTTTCACGTCAGGCTCTGGCATGTCCAGACTCTCCCTATGGCTCACGCCTTGACACACACCTCACTGCCCTGCTCCCGAGCCCCCTGAACCCCTGACTCCTCACTTGTACCATGTACTCCCCATCCCCGTCCCATGCCATCCTTCAGCTTCAGCATCCCAGTACCAGACCTTCCCCTAGCCCAGCATCCTCAGGGGCCGTGGTTGCCTCCTGGGTGTGCGGGGAAGGTGTCAGGAGAAGAGTGTTTTTCCCTGCCTGCTTTTCCATTGTCCAACCCCTTTGCCGTGAGCAGCATTACAGAGAGAACCCAACTTCATCCTGCTCCTAGATCTAGGCTGCAGAGAGGGGACATGGGTAGCCTGGTCCGTGCAGAGCTGTGAGGAAGCAGCAGGAACTTGGTAGCACTGACTGGGTGCACAGGAGCATTGGGGTCAGCACTGGGAGCTGCCAGGATGATGGGCTGAGCTTGCTCACATGGGAAGGAATCTCAGCAGATTTTGACTACTCAGCCCTAGCACGTTCCTAATAAGTTGCTATTTTTTCCCTTCAAAGGCTGTCACTAAGCCAAATTGGAGGAGATTTACAAAGTAAAAAAAAAAAAAAAAAAATCACAGTCCTAACACAAAGCTGCCAAATTTCAGATCTCTACTCCAATGCACAGAGGGATAAGAACTGTCCAAGGAAAGGATCACCAGGTTCCCCCCTCCTGTTTCTTCCCTTCGTTTTTTTTCCAGTTGGAAAACAATACTTTTTTCCCTATGCTCATTCTTGGAAATGGCTGGACAGTTTTGGCTGAAATTTTCCAGAAAAGAACTTAGCCCAAGGCAGACAATCAAGTTGGAAGAACTCAGTCTAAACAGTTCAAGTCTGGCAGTTATAAGCAACTGCGAACGCGGTCTTATAGCAGGACACATATGAGTAACCTTAATCATAGGAGCTGCGTGCCATCCCACCTTTGACGCATTTGAAGTTATAATAGCTGATGATGCTGTTCCATTCAGGTGCGTTTTATCACAATTCAGATATGTCACCAGTAAAAAAGCTTTACATCAGTCATCCCACTGAGCCTTCCCACACCCCTTCCTACTCGAACAGCTCTTCCCATCTAAAAACTGGTCGTACAAAAAAACACAGTTCCCTCGCCTCCAGTATTTGCATTTGAGCTTCGGCTTCTTGGATAGAGGCAGCTGATGCTAAAATAGGATTGCTCTCTGAACTAATGTATTCAAAATTAATAAAAGAAATAAAGCAACACACTCCTCTGGCAGGTTCCCATGCATATTTTCCATAAAAGTTCATTTTTCCACAAGAACAAATTGTGAGTATGTGGGGGATTTGCACTGAATCTTGATACGGAGCTTAGAATTCTTGGCACTGCTTGGGACATTAAAATGACATCAGCTCCACTTTCTATATTGAAATTTTATAGTTGCTGCCTGACCGCATTTCTTTGTTCTGCGCATATCCTCTCTCCTCCAAGCTGCCTCTCTGCCACAATGTACTGTACATGAGTATCATGAAAAGCTGTGTGTTTGTGTTCCTTATAGCCCTGCTTGCCTATCCCTGTGCCGGGCACCCAAGTGATGAAGCTGCATTTCTTCCTCCAGGACAAAGCAGCATTGTTGGCTCAAGGGACGAGGACACCTTTGCCAGCCGAGAGGCTTCCCCGCAGCGCAGCGGCTCTGTGCTGCGAGGGAGCTGGTGTGCCAAGCAGGGTCCTCCTCTTTTCTCCGTAGAAGCAGAGGAGTGGAGTGTGTGCTGCTGGGGTGACAGGGCTGTGGGACAGCGGGGACCAGGGGAGGCCAGTTATTGCAAGCAGAACACTGTGAAACTGTCCTGTCTGGCTCAGGGAAGGGAAAGGGGAGTGGAAAGAGGGGGAAGAGGAAAGGGTGCATCTCTGGGTGGGAGACAAGGCTTTCTCCAGCACTGGCAAGGTAGCACCTAGAGCAGCATTTATGCAGTGCTACCTCGATGGAGGGAGAGGATAAGTGCCCCCCAACACGCACACACGCTGCCCCATGCCTCGGTGCAGGGAGGGGCAGCTTTTTTTTAAATTAAGCAATAATCTGAGTAATGGTGTTTCTCTATTATCCAGCAGCGTGACCCACTGTGTTTGAACACCGTGGGGCAGGAGGACAGATTTGGTGCTTGGGATCCCCTGTGAATCACAGCATGGGGAGAAGCAAGAGTGTCGGGGCTGGGAGAGTTAACAGACTCCAGCACTGCAAGTACAGCTCCACGGGCATTAGCACAGACATCACACTCGTTTCCTGGATTTCAAATAAAATAAGGATTCAAGGAAAAGATGATGCTTTCCTACATCCCCTGTGACTTGGAAAGCAATAAGAGCAAATAGAGGCAGTTAATTATCTGGCACGCCACATCCAAACATTTCTGAAAGCACCGCTCTGCCGTTACTGTAAGAGTCACGCTGGAACAGCATTAGCATATACTCTGTAAACAGACTCAGTGCCATCCTCCGGCACAGCCTCAGCCTCCCACATGGGGATTACAGCTGCTGGACAAACCCAGGAGGGACTATACCTGACAGTCAACAAAATGCTAGTTTTGCTTTAGTCTGGCTTGATCGCAGTAATACCTGGGTTTGTTATTTCCTACATTGCCTACATGCTCAGCATCTCTCCCGTGTGATGGAGAATTACTGCTGCTTGCTTCTCCATGCAAGATTATAATTTCATCATTTCGCTGTCATATGGAAATAGCCACAAGACCAGATTAACTGTTAAAGATTGTGAAGCCATTTGCCAAATATTTCTTGCTCTATAAGCAACAACGTTTTTACAATTGCGTTTGCAACAGCATTTTTGCAATCACATTTATACACTCCTTTGCAAGCACATGCAACCATATACAGAATGCAGAAAATCTTTACCTTGCGTGCCCAGAAGAGAGAGTCTGGTGTCCTCTCATGGATCAGAAGTAGGATGAAAAACAAACCCGAGAAAGACCCTTGAACAGACTCATCTGCTGAGAGTTGTCTAAATCCCAAGCCAGCTCCCGCTAGCAGCTCTAAGTTTGTGCTCTGAATAGAGGCTGTGTTATTTTAACCACAGGATTTCTAGTCATGGGGGAGGAGAGATGGATTAGGTACGTTTGCAATCTAATGCTTCACATTCACCTCAACTGAAATGAACTCCTTTAAGCCTGATGTAAATAAGTACTGCTAAGATATAAATTTCAAGAGCCCACTAACCAATTATGCTTAAACTAACATTCTAAATAACTGGAAAATTCCAGAGGAATAAGATAACATACTTTTGTGTTCTTTCCTAAATAAAAGGCATGTGTGGAATTTCATGCTAGATACTACGACAAGTGAGGGGCAGCAGATGAACTGTGCAAACTAACCTATGTAAGGTGCCATACCTCATAAAACAATATTCCTAACACCTGTTAGCATGGATTTCAGCAGGCATCCCAGCAATTTGGGTTTTCATGGCTTGTAAAAAGTACAGATATGAGGGATTTGAATCTAAGATTTCAAAAAAGCAAATAAAGCTCTTTAAGGTAATAAGGCAAGATTTTAAAAGGCAACGAGGTCTGTAGTTCTGCAGGAGCACAGACATTAGCCCGCTAAACAAGTGCCATCTCCAACAGGGATGTAAGCTTGATACCCTCCCTGCAGCTTACGGATCGCTACGGAGATTGTTAAATGCAGGCAAAATATTGTGCCCAGGACACTGGTTTGGGGTTTTTGTTGTTTAATCCAGCTCAGACTCTGCCTTCATTTCCTGGTTTATGACACTTCGGTGCTGCAGCTGCTGTGGTTGCAAAGCATGGCTACAGTCCAGGCTTCCAGGGCCACCTCACAGATGATGGAAAAGAGATCTATTAACTTTCTGAGAAGTATGATTTATAAATAAAACACATTCTTAAACCTTGGGCTGAACTGAGGAGAATGATTCGGATGCAAAACACTAGAGGAAAGGGGACAAATTAAAAATCATCTCTGACAGCACAGGCTTCAGGAACACAAGTTTAATTCCGTTTCGAATAAAACCTGGCTCTATAAATAACATTATCTTACACTTACATAATGCTCTTCATCCCAAAGCATTCGCGAGTGCTTTGCAGATGTAATCATCCTATCCGAAAACCGCGGGCAGACCTCCCGCCTCGGCGTGGAGGATAGCGCTGGCCGGCACTGCTGCGTGCTCTGGGCAGGAGGGAGGCAGCGGAGCATCCAGCGGCAGCCTGGCCGGATCCCGTCTGTCGGCAGGAGCTGGCAGCTGGCCGGGGCACCACAGCCGGTGCCCTGCTCTTGGGGTGCTGGCCGGGAGCACGGGGCATTAGCTCGTTGGGTCACCCGGGTACCGCTGGCTGCAGGAGAGCTCGCTCTGATGTACGCGTCTGGTATCTTTAAGGACCAGCAGTGGTTAAGAGCCTGCCGCCCGGCTCAGCCCGCAGGTTCCCAGAATGGCCTGGGGTATCTCCGGGGATGCCAGCCTGCTTCCTAGAGCTCAGGCTGAGCTCTCTGAGCTCCCCCGGATGCTTGGCTCAGGCTGGCTCACCTGAGCTTGGGTTTTTGCAGGGTAGGCAACTGGGATCCCAAGCATCTGTGCCACACGCAGGGATGTGCGCCTGAGCTAGAAGCAAAATGTCCCCAAACCTCCCATCAGCATGCCTCTGGCCCATCAACCAGCTTCTCCTTTCACCAGTCAGGCAGCTCGCTCCACCCCAGCTGGCTTTCTTTGGCATTACTGTAATTGCCATAAGATCAGCTCCACTGATGTGTCCCAGCTATAGGTTCTACCTCATCCTTGCATGGGACCCCACAAGGAAAGCAGGCATGAGAAAAGCTCTTGGGGCAGGTATTGCTACAGCCCTGCTGGGGGGAGCTCCAGCTGGAAGAGCCCAGGTCTCCCAGTTTGCAGGGATACTTGTATGACAGGCACCAAAGCTGTGCACCAACATTGCAAGCTGCCAGAGAGGACTTTAGGAAGAAAACAACCTGTCTCCTTTTCTTGTGCTCCCTGCTCCACCTGGATGGAGGATCTTTGCATGCACAGAGGAAGTTTGTGTGCTGCAGAGGGGTATATTTTTGCTTAGCTGGCTTGATAGGAAACAGCAGGAGGAAGAGAGGCCAGCAGAAGTTGCTCTGCAGGTTGACCTGAAAAGAGTCCATTTTTTCCAGAGACACTAAAAAAAAAAAGTGGGAGGGGGAAAGCAAAACTAGTTTTGAATTAAGTGAAAGCATTTGATCCTAACACATGGTTTGGTTTTTTCAGTTTATCTCTTAGGTCAGACTGGACTCAATTTACAAAGAAACAGCACTTTAAAAACGTCCTTAAAGGAAATGAGTTTCATTTCTAAAATGTCAAGGCAAGACATTTCAATGTTCCATATTGCTTCTGTTTCTTTGGGATGTGGAGAAAAGTAGTAACAGAGGGATGGGGTTAGTGTTCGTTTCCTTTCTCCCCCAAGACAAGTCAACAAATTGGACCCTAATTCACAAACCAGTTCCTTCAAGTTCATATTTTTTATCCAAAAAAAAGAAAATCATACTGTCTGAAACCTTTGCCAGATTTAGGCTCTGACATAGCAGCCAGCATTTGGAAGTCGAACACCTGCCTATTGATGAAGTTGTTATTTTTCTCTTGTGTCTTGAGGCAGCTCAGACCTGCTCCCTGCCTGACGTGTCCTCCTGCTGCAGTGCAGACCACAAACGTGCCCGCTGCCTCCAAAACAAAGTCGGCTCCACATAGTTTCCTAGAGCTCTTTCCCTTTTCATCCAACCCTAACATTACAGATCTTAGCTGGAATGGCTGTTTCCCAAGTGTAAACAGCAACAAATTATTCCCCGTCTGTGAGAGGAACATTCCCTTTCAGCACCCTCTGTGCGATGCTGGATATTTCTGCACTCTAATCATGCCGGGTTGAGGTCTGTAAGCTGCGGTGCTCACCTGCCTTCCATTAAAGTCTGCAGAGTAAAACACGGCCCATGCTAGAACTATTTTGGGATTCAGTTTTGCATTTCAGTCAGTGCTTAGATGAATCGAGCAACAAATGAAAGGAAACGTGAAGCGCAATGAACTGTTCAATGAAGTAAAATTTTGCAGCAGCAAGAACTCCCACAGTGGCCTCCCCTTCTGAGATAATGGGATGAAGAATTCATAATAGATGTTGTCGATGGGAAATTACACGCTAAAGGAGCCTGAATAGTTGTCCATCTATTTTGCATGTTTTCTCCCTTTTTTATAATGTAAACTGAGAATTAGAGATAAACAGTTCCTATTTCTTTTGATTAGGGAACTGCTTCTAGAAGTGATATTGCCAATCCCCACCATTAAAAGATCTTTTGTTAGGACCCACACAAAACCACGACTGATTTAGAAAACACAAACTTTTGGGGAAAAAAGCCCATTGGGGAGGGTAGCAGACCACGTTTTCACACTTCTGCTCTGCAGTTTTGACATCTGGTACTTACTTCTGTTGTAAAAGAAAGCAAATGTTTTCTTTAATCAAAGTACTCCAGGAACTGAGGCCCTGAACCAGCCCCTCCCACTATCAAGTGCCATAAGACACAAAATTGTAATAGTTGTCAAAAATGAAAAAAATTACAAGAAAAAAAGAGAATTTAAGCTGATGCGTTTTGAGTTATCTTCTTTCTGGATTGCAGTGCTTGTTTCTGTTCTATTTATTTCTAGAATTATGTTGATCGCAACCATCGGTGAACATAAAACACCAAATGACGTGACAAGCTAAAACTGAACGAGCTTACAGTTAATTGCAAGTTAACTCAGGGAATTCCACCAAAGAGTTTCCCCTTAAATGAAGTGTGTGCAGCTCTCAGTTACAAGCCCAAGATAAAACAGGTGGGTGCCCAGTTCGGTGGAACCAGGCCCTGTTGGCTGGCACAGGAGGGGCACTGGCAGCCATTGACCCTACGTGGGCATTGCTTCCCCTCTCCAAACCCAGTAGATCTTGCCCATATCCTGAGGAAGTTCCACCCAACCCAGCGAGAAGCATCTCCCAGTTAATGGCATTTAGGAGACTGACCCTCGTTCAGGGTTATGTGGGACACTGCTCGATGCAGGCAGCCCAGGTACCCAGGGGAGGTGGCAGGTCCAGGGGACAAGGAGGGGGGGTACCCCCCACCCTGGCCCCAGGAGATCCAGGTCTGCTGAGCAAGAGCAGGGACATGCTGGGGTGGGCTGAGCACCATAGCCAGGCCCTGCAGGCTTTGCCATGGCTCTGGCATGATGAACAAATTTAAATCAATCTCCTTCTGGAACGAGTACTGGTTTAAGTTTCACAGCTCACCACTGCCCCAAGTCAACTTCGTTTCACATGGTGGAAAGCTCTGAAGTTGTGTTGAATGTTAGTACATGAGTACTGGCAAAACCTAAAGTATAATATAACTACAACGGTGCAGGCTTTTCTTACCCTGCAGTGGTGGAGCTCGAGGAACTGCAGGTCTCTGCAAAGGATTAAATGACTGAATCACCAGGGACCAGGTGTGAGCCAAGGACCTACTGGGACTTCAGCAGAGGTGACCTGCTGTGCTCAGCATGCATAAGGAAAGCTGTGGTCACCTTCAAGCCTGGGGTATCTCACAGTTGTTCCAGAAAAGGTTCAGTGGCAGTGCCCAGGGCTGCCTCAGGATGAGGCTCACTCTTAATTATTTGAATTGCCAATAACAGAATTGTAAGCCTGGCCTGTATCTGTAATCACTTGGAGTAGGGTGGGAATTTGTGTTGCTTAGCAAGTTCTTTTGGTTAAATTAACAAATTTAGAGAAAAATAAGGATAATTAAGTCTTCTCCATGGACACTTAAGAGTGTATCATGATGGTAGCTAAGCTGGCCTCTCTATTGGGTGTATCCCTAACTCTCCTCCCATTCATACCAAAATGCCTGCATTTGGTGATGCTTCAAATCTGGGCTAACTGGCCCAGTGCAGGTATAGACTTGAGTTCAGGAGTTGCTTTCGCAAAGGAACACCCTGTTTGCAAAGATGATAAAGTCGAAATCATTCAGCTGCTGGTAGTCTTCCCATATCTCCCTGCATGCCTAGAAGGCACTGGGAAGCATGCTGTCCCTAGCGTGCCTAGAAGGATGGTTTTTAAATGACTTACTAGGCAGGTACCATAGAATAGCTCACCTTCTGGCAAGGCGATGGGTTTTGGGGGACCCACACAGGTGAGAGCAGCAGTATGACAGCACAGTAAGGTTAGTACAGTTTCTGGGGTGACTGCTGACATCGAAGCCAGACTGGCCCAGGAGAGCTGCCCTTGATGCAGTGCCCTTAATGCCCATCACTGGCATTAACACTCTGATGAAGACATAACCAAACTGTCAATTGTATTGAGCAGATTTTTGTCCTAATTTTCTGGATAGAAAATGTTATTATATATTTCCCTTATGGTGATTTGCTTCAGAAGGGGCTTCCTTCTGGTGGGAGGATTTCAGTTAATAGATCTGATAGGAAAATTCCTGTCTAGTTAGAAGTATTTTATTATAATGTTAGAAAGAGGTATTACGACTTGATTATGTCTTATTTAAGCTTTCTTACCCTGTCTATTTATCTGTACCTCTTCAACATCCCATCTCCCAGCCTTTTCTATCTTGCTGTGGGTATGAGACAGAACAAAAAAATCCATGTAGATCTCTGAAGGAAGAACATGCATTTCCTGAAGGGAGCTTTTGGATGAGATAGCTGAAAACCAGGCTGTATAGACAGCTAAATTTTGCTGAGGACAACACTGAAAATACTCCTAGAGAAGAGCTGGGTTTGCTCAGCAATAGAGAAGTGCTAGTAGCAGAGCCCAGTGAGACCTTCCACTCTAGAAGATGTTATCTTCTCTCCCAGTCCCACCAGATGGGCAGATGTGATTGCTACTACTGAATATGCCTTTGTTATGAGGTGCCTTCTGAGGTCCTCAAGCGTATTAAATCCCAACAGGCAGGCTCATCCATCAGCAGGAAACATTTGCGCTAGATATGTGACTGCTATAAACTGGAATTTCTGCCTTGGAGAACTTGTGTTATTAAAAAGCTCTGCTGTTGCAGGAGGACTTCTTTGCATCTCCTGCAATGTTTATGTACTCATCTTTATTGTGGAAAGGACGATTACCTATTGTGACATTCAGGATCAGAAATGAAGGCAACTGAATTCTGATTTATGAGATGAAGGGTTGTCTCTGTGTTAACAAAGCATTTATGTTCTTGCAGTCAGATATGTGTATCTTTAAAACTGTGTTACATTATGATACCCAAACCAAAACAGTTTTCCGGCACAGCAGGTAGTTTTAGGAGTGGCAGCTCTTGCTTTACTTTGTGAGCAATGCCTCTTTGAACTGCCCTGTCTTATCTTGTACCCTCCGTAGCATGAGCTGCTCTGCACATGCAGTAGAAGCCACCATGGCAGTGCTCATCCAGAACCAGGAAGGACCAAGCCAAACTGGGGCAGCTGGAGCCCTCCTCCACACTTGTGCACCTTTCCGAACTCCTTCACAATACAGGCTGTATTGGGTTTGCGTGGCAAGGTTGTGGTAGTGGGGGGGCTACAGGGGTGGCTTCTGTGAGAAGCTGCTGGAAGCTTCCCCTATGTCCGACAGAGCCAATGCCAGCCGGCTCCAAGACGGACCCACCTCTGGCCAAGGCCGAGCCCATCAGTGACAGTGGTAGCATCTCTGGGATAACAGATTTAAGAAGGGGGAAAAAAAAGTTGCTGGGGCACAGAAACTGCAGCCAGAGAGAGGAGTGAGAACATGCAAGAGAAACAGCCCTGCAGACCCCAAGGTCAGTGAAGAAGGAGGAGGAGGAGGTGCTCCAGGTGCCAGAGCAGAGATTCCCCTGCAGCCCATGGTGGGGAAGACCATGGTGAGGCAGGCTGTCCCCCTGCAGCCCAGGGAGGTCCACGGTGGAGCAGATCTCCACCTGCAGCCTAGGGAGGACCCCACGCCAGAGCAGGTGGATGCCCGAAGGAGGCTGCGACCCTGTGGGAAGCCCACGCTGGAGCAGGTTTTCTGGCAGGACTTGTGACCCCACGGGAGACCCACGCCGGAGCAGTGTGCTCCTGAAGGACTGCACCCGGTGGAAGGGACCCACGCTGGAGCAGTTCATGAAGAACTGCAGCCTGTGGGAAGGACCCACGTTGGAGAAGTTCATGGAGGACTGTCTCCTGTGCGAGGGACCCCATGCTGGAGCAGGGGAAGAGTGTGAGGAGTCCTGCCCCTGAGGAGGAAGGAGCAGCAGAGACAACGTGTGATGAACTGACCGTAACCCCCATTCCCCATCCCCCTACGCCGCTGGGAGGGGGTAGGTAGAGAATTTGGGAGTGAAGCTGTGCCTGGGAAGAAGGGAGAGGTGGGGGGAAGGTGTTTTAAGATTTGGTTTTATTTCTCATTACCCTACTCTGGTTTGATTGACAATAAATTAAGTTAATTTTCC